>NC_143580.1:30746400-31055527 GCF_048544385.1 Mastigoproctus giganteus | reverse complement strand
TGTTCTTTCAGCACGCTCTCTGGAAAAATATTTCTCTTGAGGACATCAATAAACACATATGATGGAGGATTTGAAATTATACAGGATGACTCACATTAAAACAATCCTGAATTAATAAAAAAATCAAAGCCTCGGATCATTTCGTGGTTCACTTAAACCTATAAAGTACTTCCTACTTGGGTAGCGTTTTCCCTGTGGAAGAAAGGCAACCCAGAGTGCCTTCAGCTACCTTTCAACACTAGACCCCTTTGGTTCGTTTCTCTCCATTTGCGAATCCTTTCTGTCACGATATTAGCTATTATTACAAATTCAGTAACTAAATATATCTCTTTCTGGTATGGTTTTAATGGTTAGCAAACTAATTAAATAAATTTGAAGTTCAACAAGTGATAGGAAGCACGAGGTATTCAATTAGAGTTTAAATTTAGACATACCTGAACTCTTGGAATATAAGTACATCACATTGCTATTAGAACTTTGTAGCTCGATCTGCTGAACTACCTTTTTCATTGCATCCTAAAACCAGTCTGTGAAATAAAAAGAAGACTCGTGTGATTAAAATTCAACAAGCGCTGCTTTCAGTTATTAATAAAAGCACTAATTATTATTCTACTGCATGCAAAGTTTCTACTGACATTCATTTAAATGTGCTTCAATTGTATGAAACAAATTTGTCCAACCTTCGGAGCCTTAGTATTTCATACAAATAGTCTTGCTTCTGATTTATCCTCGTATATATTCCATTTTCCTAAATTCTCCTAGGATATCGCGGATAAAAGGCATTTGGCCTGTCATTTTTTTCTTTAGAATTATAATGAATTCTCAAGTAAATCTGCATTCAATTATTTAACTCGTATAGTAGTTTATAATAATTGGACTTCCACATTCTATGTGTGGTTCAGGTCCCATGTGGTCTAGCACAATTTTTTTTTCTCACTTTGGCCGAGTAACCGGTCTCTGCCAGCGAGACTGAACGTTTTCCGTCTTGAAACTTTTCTCCATTAAAATGTGATTTTCCATCCCACAAAACAACAAATCGAACACAGAAAACACGGAATTCACAGACGAAATACCACGAGTTGGGTTTGCATTATCGATACCTACTTAATACTGCGTAGGGACACCTTTTGCTCATAAAAAAGCTTGTATACGTCCTGGCATTGACGCCACAAGGTATTACAGGTGACTTGTGGTAGTGTTACCCATGCATTGCACGGTGTGTCTAACAACACCTGCCCATCATGTGAAAGATCGTAGACTGGACTGTCCTTTTCAGTTGGTCCTAAAAATGCTCAATTAGATTGAGATCAGTTGGACATGAGACGAATAAATCATTTTCTCATTCCTGAAAGCAGTTAGCAACCTACTGGACCTTGTATCATACCATGTCGGAGCTTCTGGATACACTCATCATGAACGGGTATACTTGGCAGGCGACTAAATAAAAGGACGCGTCCCCTTGGAGCCGTTGATTAACGGTGATCAGAGGATTCAGGGCATGCCACGAAAACAGTTCCCAAACCATAACACCACGGCTTCCAGCCTGACAAACACCAACAGTGCAATCAGGTGCCATGACCTCGTATTGCTTTCTGGAAATGCAGATTCACCCACCAGCACGATAGAAAAAAGGATTAAATCAGACCAGGCAACAGATTTGCACATGTCGTTGATTCAGTCAGCGTTTGTGCCATGAAAAGCGCAGTTTCTGGTGTCTCTCTCAGCGAGCACGAGTACCCGTTACGGCCATCGACTGCCATAACCTATACGAGCTAATATTTGGCGCATAGTCCAAGTGTGATAGAGGAATTGGGGGAACCCCGATGCCGCTTGACCTGTAACACTAAAAAAGTCCACGTGGATATTAGCCCTACTATTTTTAAACTGTACTGGGTGGTTGGCAGGGCCAAATGTGAAATGAAAGCCAGATGAATACACATTTGGGTGCAATAACATTACTTACTTCAGCACAAAATTCAAATGTCGAGTACACCACACATTTATTATAAGGATCAATAGAACAATATAACTTCGCAGAAAAGCTTTGCAATTGTAAATTGGTCACGAGACATTTTTATCTGACAAACGACAGATATCCCTAAAGGACAATTGCTAAAAAATGCATTCAGTAGGTATCCATAAATCTCAAATGATAATCATATTTATAGCGGCACAATAATAAAGAATAATGCAGACCATACTTTCTTACCTGAACGCTGTGATTTTGTAAAACACATGGCTGCGTTAACAACTGCAAACTTCAGATAGTTACGTACCCAAAACATTCTCTTCCTTTAGCTTTGGTGTCACAGCTCATAGCAAAACAACTCTGATATATGGCTATTAGAACAAAAAAATATGTTTCTGCAATACTTTCTATGCGTGCGTGTTTTGTCTGTTTTTACCTGGCAACAGGAATGCGTCTTTCTTGGAGGTAATGGTGGTGTCAGTCAACATATGAGCGAAAGCATATCAAAAATTCACGAAGTTAGTTATCAAAAAGTTTTTTATTGAACATGGACATAAAAATAAGAATATACGAGTGGTAACTGGCTCATTTCCTTTGGAAAGAGCATTCGGGAAGACCATAAATTACAATGTTGTTGAGACATCTTAAGTATATGATATGGTTTAGAAAGAGACTCGTTCGGTTCTTTTTTCATGTTTTGCCCACAGAGGAAAATCACTATTGTAAGATTCTTTGTCGTAGAACTAGAGAAGAATATACATATTTTCGAATTATTTCATCAATATGGACTACCTCTGTAGAGAGTAGAAGGGTCAAATTTTGCAGTTCATGGAACTGAAATTGATTGATCCCTTTTCCCCGCTTTCATATGTGAACAAAATATTACGTGTTGAACTCATTTTCAAAGGAATAGCCTTCATCGCCAGTTCTTCTACTTATTGTTTTCAATGGAATGGCATCTTCATAGATAAATTCCATGATTCAAAGCCTTATTCAGTAACGTGAACCTTATTTACCTAACGTTTGGAAACCTATAACCACGAAAACTAGAGTGGAATATTCTGTTTATTCATAAAATATTCATTTGACGTTTTCATAAGCGTATAAATCGCATATTGTTGTCAACACTTTATCGATCCCTCTGCATCCATTCTCCTAACTCGACCAGCCTCCTAATGAATGGATTTTCATGAAATTTTACATGTATCTTGAGCTGTCCCAAATTTATCAAAATCTTTCAAACAGAAATCCATAACTTTTAATTTTTAAAGAGACAAGGCGATGAAATATCAATATTTCGGCTTACTGCCTTAGCACATTAGTCGAGTTGGTCTCATATTCTGGACAGTGTTCCTGTTGGAGTACTGGTTCATTTTTTGCAGTGCATGAAATCATGAATGCTCTACGCTATATTGATATTTTAGGCAATTTTGTGCTCGGCAGGGCAGATGATGGAAATTTTATGGATGAGACCTTTGACTTTTCCGACATGACCAGGATCGGATCTTCATCCATCTTAAAAATGAAATAGAATGCAAAATAAAGTTCCCAAAATTTCCGAAGTGAATTAATTCTGAACTTTGTCAATCGACAGGAATCAAACTACGGATCTTCCTTGCAATGCAGTAAGCAAGCAAAAAAAAGCGACCCACTTTGAAATCCGGGAGCATGTAGATGGCTGTCGAAATGTTATTGCATTATGGTTTCATTTCTACAGCCAGTGCCCGAAAGAATTTTAGTATGAAGGATAATTTCTCACAACGATAAAGTTTAGAATGTATTGTAAAATGTTCAGCTTGCAATTGACCTTTATTTCGTCTTTGATGTTTAGTTCATCTGAAGACACCATCACGCAGTGATAAACTCACAGTCGTACAGTGATACAAATAATTCCACGATTTCACTTCATATTTTTGTGTGCCTTTGCAGTTTCGAAAAGAATTAAATGGATTTTTGATGATTTTCATCACGAAGGCCACCACGCCCTTAATGACAACTAATGATGTTTATCACGAAGAATTTCCTTTGGAGGCATGGACCGTGCAGTACACTTGCAACTTTTGCTTACATTTCTGATTAGTCATGGATACGGCAACGATGCTACAAACAACTTAAAAGCGATGTAAACCATGCATTAATTCAAATTGCAACAAGTCATGGACGAGTGAGGTTTTCAAGGAAAATAATGCCATCAAAGCCAATCCAATGAGTTTCGAAAGGAGAATTTGCTTGCCGTTATGTTCAACGTGACAATTTTTCTCTAGCGAGTGTTCATCAAATTAATTTTAAAGGTTGTTACTGAGCAGGAAGGGCAATCATTAGACTGTTGGCATTCGAGGTGAGCGGACGCGCTTAGACAGAGCTTCTCAGTTAAGTGGTTTACTTTTGGACAGTGCTTTTAAATATTTGATTTATTTAGATATTGTTGGATTATTTTGTTATATGTTTTCCTGTAACTGTTTAACTGTTTGATTTTAATAATATTATAGATATAATTTTTTAAAGTTACTTTCATTGATATTTATTTAATTTTATAATGGTAGTTACAAGATCTGCCTTAAACACGTCACAGGGTATCGTGACTCACACGGAAATAGCCGATGGCGATTTACGGGTGAGTCATGATTTAATCCGTTGTGGAATCTGCGGAATGTTTTCCAAGGTCGACCTGGTGACTAATCCTACCTCACCTGGGGATTCTTTTCTTTGTGATCGATGTAAGGAGTGCACCTATCTTAAATTACAATTTGGTGCACTGATGGAACAATTTGAGTCCCTGAAAAAACGAGTGCTTGCCCTCGAAAATAATGCATCTGGGAGCTCGTCAGGGACTCAAAACTCCAGCAATCTACCAAGTGATGCACACCCGATTCGAGCCTCAAAACAGAAAAACCAAGTGCAAACTACTCTAGTTAAAAAGGACATTGTTTTATTAGGAGACTCCATTGTCAGGGAAACGGGGAATATTTTTTGTAATAAGGATAGGTGGAGCAGAACCAGGGTATGCCTGCCAGGAGCAACTATTGATGATGTCACCAACAGATTGTCAGATTTTAAATGGGGTAAAGAATATATTATTATTCATGTGGGGACAAACGATATTAAACGTACACGATCTGACGATTTGTTGGAAAAATATAGGACCATGCTGAGGAAATGTCGCGAGCTAGGCCATAATGTCTATGTGTCTGCAATTCTGCCCAGACACGATAGGAGGGATTATATGTTAAGAGCCTTGTGGATTAACTCAAGACTTGAAGGAATCTGCAAGGCTTTAGGGGGGAAATTTCTATCAGCATGGCCCACACTTGTAGGTAGAAGGAATTTGTTTTGTAGAGACGGGATACACTTAAACAAAGGTGGTGCAAAAGTTTTTGCCAGTATTATTGAGGATACCTTAAAGGTTAAGGGAAACTGCTAGTTTGGGGGGGTGTGGATAATACTGACACGCGTTTATCTGATAATATTGGTCAAAGTAACTCTTGCACATACCTTAAGAGTTCTTATCTGTTACCCCAACTGGACGTATTATCTAGATGTTCTGGGGGCAGAAACGTTTCAGGTGAGCAGGTAGCTAATATCAGGGAAGAGAGCCTAAAAAACTTCAAGGGTTGTGTTAGGGTTGTTAAATACACAAGAACAGTAAATCTTAATTGTTTATACAGTAACGTTAGAAGTGTAGTCAATAAAATGAGCGAATTCGAACTGCTGGTTAAAACAAGTAACACGGACATAATAGGGCTTACAGAGACGTGGTTCCACCCGGAAATTGGGGATGATGAGTTTCAGTACGGCTTGTATAATGTATTTAGGAAGGATAGAGTAGATAGAAGGGGTGGTGGGGTAATGCTTCTTATCAGAAGCAGCCTGAGTGCGACGATAGCTTTCCCGGATTCAGACATTTCACATGCTAGTATAGAGTCTGTATGGTGTGAGATAGTTGGAAACAAAGGTATAATGCGAGTAGGAGTAATCTACAGACCAGGTGATTGTGAAGATTATGACAAAAGCCTCTACATGCAAATGGAATGGGCAAGTAAGCGTCAATGCCTTATTATGGGTGATTTCAATTTGCCTCTAATTGATTGGAGTAAATGGGAAGGAAACTCGACATGGGGAACAAAATTTTTAAATCAACTAGATGACTGTTATTTGTATCAACATGTCAGGGAAAATACTAGAGAAAAGAATACCCTAGACCTCATCATCACACATGAATCAGATGACATAACAGGGCTGACAGTAGAGGAACCAGTAGCAGGAAGTGATCACGGAGTTCTACGGTGGATGATGACGAGAGAGGTAGCAGAAGTAAAAGGCAAAGGAATGGGTTTTAATTTCAGAAAAGGAAATTACGATGCCTTAAGGTACTACATGGCCTCTATTAGCTGGGTAGATATCGTGCAGAAAATGAATACATGTGAACTGTGGTACGCTTTTAAAACATTAATCACAGATGCCTTGAATGAGTATATACCATTAAAAAAATACTCCACGAGAAGGGTTCCAAGTTGGATGAATAGTGAAGTTGCCACATTACTTGAGCAGAAAAAGGTGGCATGGAAACGTTACAGAGCAATAAAAAGTACTGAAGCATATAACAGCTACAAGGTGGTGTGTAATAGAGAGACAGAAAAGGTTCGACAGGCAACGGCAGTTTATGAGAAATCACTAGCAAACAGAGCAAAGAGGGGGGATAAAGAATTCTTCACATATATAAATGCCAAGAAGAGCAGGAAAAACCAGATCGAACCTTTACGTAAGGGAAAGGGGATAGTAATAAATACACCAGCTGCCGTTGCAGATGAACTCAATAGTTATTTTGCATCGATATTTACAAATGAAAAACCTTTTCTGGCAATTGGAAATCGTAGGAGCGAAGTTAAAAAATATGTAATTAATGATATTGAAATTTCGCAAGATTATTTAATGAAAAAACGTTCGAGCCTACAGACCAGTAAGGCTCCTGGAGTTGATGGAATAAACCCTATAATCTTAAGAGAGGCGGCAAGCGAGTGCATTGAACCATTGAGGCTAATTATGCGAGCATCACTAGACTCTGGGGAGATTCCCTTGGATTGGAAAAGTGCAAATGTATCTCCCATACATAAGGGTGGCTCTAAAAGTGAAGTGGGAAATTATCGACCTGTCAGTCTGACTTCAGTGGTAGGGAAAATCATGGAGGCAATGATCAAGGGTGGAATTCAGGATCATTTGGATCGAATTGAAATTCTCAAGGATACTCAGCATGGTTTTGTAAAGGGAAAATCATGTTTAACAAATCTGGTTCGCTATTTCGAAAGGGTCACTCACGAGCTGGATTTAGGGAATATTTTGACATTCTTTATTTAGATTTCAGCAAAGCTTTTGACTCAGTCCCACATGAGCGGTGGCTTTATAAGCTGGAACAGGTTGGAATCATCGGGAAAATCCTTAGATGGATAGAAGGATGGCTTCAGGGCAGGAGGCAGAGGGTTGTGATAAATGGCTATTCCTCAGATTGGGTTGATGTAAGAAGTGGGGTTCCCCAAGGATCAGTATTAGGACCACTGTTGTTTTTAATTTTCATAAACGACATTGATGAAGGGATAGAGGGCGTGATGTCTAAATTTGCAGATGATGTTAAAATTAGTAGAGTAGTTAATGATCACTGTCAAGCTGAGCTTCTTCAGAGAGACCTAGATAGACTTCAGGAATGGTCAGAAAAATGCCAGCTATGCTTTAATCCAACAAAGTATAAGGTATTACACCTGGGAAACAGTAATCCCAAAAAAACTTATTCACTTGGTGGAGTTCAACTAAACCCAGTACTGGAGGAAAGGGACTTGGGTGTTACGATACGGTCAGACATGAAATTCTCTGAGCATTGTAAACAGGTTGCAAGGAAGGCCCATGGTGTCCTATCGATGATCTATCGAACTTTTGCAAGTAGAGATAGGGACGTGATAATCCCATTATATAAGGCTTATGTTAGACCACACTTGGAATACTGTGTTCAAGTATGGAGACCGCACCTAAAGAAAGACATCGAGCTTCTTGAAAGGGTGCAAAGAAGGGTAACTCGCCTGGTGAGATCGGCAAAAGGGCGTCCTTATGAAGAAAGACTTCGAATATGTGGGTTGCAGAGTTTGGAAACTAGACACCTTAGAGGAGATTTGATTGAGGTGTTTAAGGCTCTGAGAGGCATCAGTAAAATGAATGAGGACAAAATTTTCAAGAGTATAAATGATGCTAGAACTAGGGGACATAAATTCAAGTTACGGGGGGAAATGTTTAGATTGGACTGCAGGAAGTTTTATTTTAGCCAGCGAGTTATAAATTACTGGAATAAGTTGCCTTCATGGGTGGTAGAGGCCGACAGTTTGGGGAAATTCAAAGGTTACCTGGATAGTACTTTCGGGTAAGGGAAGCGCATAGGATGATAGGTTTAATTTCCTTATTTATTTTTATTAATATTTATTATTATTTAGTTATTTATTTTTTGTTTTTATCATTGTTTTGTTCGGATTTTTTTTTTTTTTTTTTTTTTTGGCTGGTGCAGCATAAGCCATAGGCTTTCTGGCACCATGCGGCCGTTACTAATACTAATACTAGAAATCACTTGAAGACGATTCATTTGCAATATTTAAAAATGGCGTTGAAACCTACCTATATTTTGTTCCTGATCGAAGTTCATGGGGTGCGGTAAACAATCACTCGTATTATTTGTACTATAACACACATAAAACCAATAAATTCCTTTAAAAAATTTCACGATGCGTGCTATATCCAGAATTACGGGAAAGTAATGCTTGCACTGCTACTCTTGGAATTTGAGGCATCCTGAAAAGTAAGGAGTCGGAGATTGTTCTCCGACTCCTTACTTTTCAGGATGACTTCATGTAGTCAACAAGGATCTTCTTGTGGGCAGTAAGCTGTGGAGTGAGGTTGAAATCCCCGATGGCGAAATTGTGAGCTGAGGGGTGAAAGTGGGTGATTTCCTAGTTGGCTGCCTCAGTAATGATATCAATGGTGGGTACCGGCGGGATATACATTACGCAGATATCTATTGTGGATGCGTTTCTGAGCAGTGTGATGGAAAGGGCTTTGGAATTTGGTGAATCACTGGACATGTATGACATGTAGACATGTATAGTATCGTATGTAGGACGGCACCTGAACGTCAGTTCAACTCCGCCTTTATACACTGTAATGATTGCAAAGCACTGTAGAAGGCCCCAGAAATATGTATAATATTATGTTCGTGCAGTGTGTGTGTGTGTGTTGTTTAGTTGTTTCTGGCCCTTTTGTCACCAGGCAGCCGATCACCTGGAAAGCCTGCCCAATGGACGTCTACACCACGGGGAGGTAGGCCACACTTTCGTGGAAGTGAATCACTGGACATAGTGTTGATCAATTTGTAGGCCGCGTCTTTGAAGAACATAGCAACACCACCTCTCCTTCTATTCCTCCTGGAGGTGAACTCTGCCACGTAGCCTGCTGGTGTAGCTATCACTATGTTCTGTTGCTCATGCTCAAGCCATGTTTCCGATATGGCTAAAATATCGAATTCACCTGCTAGCAGGATTCTTTAGTCGCTATTTTATTTCTCAAACTCCTAACATTCTGATATATTACACTTACTGCCAGCGTAGCTTGTCTCGCTTTCTCGGAGAATTTGGGTTATGGTGTAAAATGGGGCCGTTGTCTACAGCGATGGTAGAACCGACTGTCTTGTTTTGTGTATGGCATGGGCGCGATCACTGTAGAGTGTGAATCTTTAGTCAGCTTCCATTCAGTCCACTGTCTGATATGTGCTCTTCGATATTTCTCCTCCTGACGCTGCTTCTTCGGTAGAACGGTCGGACAATAACACCGATCCGCCAGGAAGGGGGATATTACTGATAACTTCGACGGACGTTGCTTCACAGGATAACTTGAATGAAGCGTAATTATTGCTCTTGGTAGATAGTGACTTCCGCACTGAAGTAGAGGTCTTGAAGGAGGACGATAGCTTGTTCAGGAGTTGTTAGGGGATACAGCCTCGAATTTAAAAAATTCTTAGATGTTTTGTTCCGAAGTGGCGTCACGGCTCTTAGCCTAGAAGAAATTGACGTGCTTGTTACACATGCATTTTTCATTTGTGCACCTGGTTCGTGTGACTGTTTGACTTTTGGTGATGGAGTGTTGTGAGTGGGATGGGGCTCAAATCTAGCCACAATGCCTGCCCATGTTGTTCTGATGGCCTTTTTATAAGGATGAATTTCTGCGTCGTGAAGTAGCGGTTCCGTATGATGGCTGATGTCGCTTCTTGGTGCAATTCTCCTGTGTACCGATGGCATGATTTCTGGACTTTCTTCACGACTGCATGAATTGACTGATGAGTTGTGCACGTGAATACGTTGTGAGGTACTCGTGATGGCTGTGCTACGGCTGGTTGGAAGGGACGTGGAATGCTCACTGGGTGGAATTTTTACCTTTTCATTTGACGTGTCAATTGTGGACTGCGTTGCAGGTATATTATTGCCTTTTGCATGGGGATGCGATATTTTCTCTGTGTAGTGATCGATTTATGCAGCTTTCAAAATTCGTGAGGATTCACATCCTCACGAATTTTGCTATGGAGAGTCGATTGCCCTGTGGGTGCACGACGACCATGAAGAGATGCAGATGGTCTATAACTTGGACGTTCAAAGGTGTTTCTAGACCAGGAGTTCTCAACGGGGGCGATATCGCCCCGAAGTGGGCGAAAATTGATCTTGGGGGGAAATCATGGAAAGTACAATGGTTGTAGCCCACCAAAGTTCAACCCTACCCGACGACATCTCATTCCTTAATCTTTAATTTCTCTCATTGGGATTTCTTTCCCCTGAGATAACTGATTTTTAACAAATAGGTAAACTGTATTATATTAGGAGTGAATGAGAAATTTTGATAAAAGGAAGGAAGACAATTGCGTGATTTAATTCAACAAATTTTGCTTTTCATAGGCATTAAATGCCTAAGTGTTTTCAGAGGTAATATGTCCACAATCCTTGCCATTTGCACCTTTCCGACAGGTCCGACCTTGTCGGTGGCGTGGTTTATTTATTTATTCTTTTGTTTCATTGCTCAATATATGAGGCATGGATGGGATGAGGAAATGTTTCAGTCTATTGTTTCTACTTTCTAAGCGACAATTAGTATTGATTTATTGTTTCCATGTGGGAGTTGTTCATTTTTGATTGACAGTGCATTTTTGACTGACATAGGGTATGAGAGATAAATAAAAATAGTGTATATTTTATTATTTAATTCTTTGTAGCTATTCAACCCATCGCCAATCATGCCAAGTTCTGAAAAGAAAAATTGTCAACAGTATCTGGATGAATATCTAGCTTATGGTTTTATTGAAAGCTCATTCGACTCAAGACAATGTGTCTTATGTGTAACAGTTATTTTTCAAATGGGACTATGAAACCATCAAGACTTTTAGATCACTTAAAAAGGAAAGATCCTAATAAAGTTGGTAAACATATTGAATATTTAAAAAATTTAAAACAGAATTTTGAGGACCGTAACACCGTTGCTTCCTTATTTAAGAAGAACACAGAAATCAATTATGATGGAATGATTGCGTCTTATAAAATTGCAGAAATAATTGTAAAAACTGGCAGTGCTCACACAGTTGGTGAGACTGTTATTCAACCCGCATTAGAGTCTGTAATTTCAAAGTGATGCGTCAAAATCCTTCCAGTATTTTAAAAATCATTGCCATTGAGAAACGATTCAATTCGAAGACGAATCGATAAGATGTCTGTTAACGGTGAACAGCAGTTAATTGACAAACTAAAAACGAGAAATTTTTTTTATTCAGCTCGATGAGTCCACAGTTACTGACAATGAAGCCCTTCTAATGGCATATGTTCGTTATTTCGATGATGATTGTAAATTGCAAGAAGAGACGTTGTTTGTAAAATCTATAGAAACTGACTGTACTGGAGTATCCATTTTTGCTACTATAAAAACATGGTTTGATGAAAATCAAGTACCATTGGAAAATTTGGTATCCTGTGCCACTGATGGTGCTAACTCCATGGTTGGAATACATATAGGTTTTAAAGCCCACCTAAAGGAAGTAAGTCCCGAAGTCCTTGCAATAAACTGCATTGTGCACTGGTTGCAAAAAATATTAGACCTGTCCTTTATCAGTCTCTCAGTATAGTTATTAAAACCATCAATAAAATAAAGTCACGTAGCAAATACGATCGACTTTTCTGAAAATTTTGTGAACATTTTTTGAAAATGAAGCAAATGAAGAACAGTATGTGAGGCTTCTTTTACATACAGAAATCAGATGGCTCTCTAAAGGAAACTGTATATCACGATTTGTAAACCTTTAATACAAATAGATTTTTAGAAAGCGAAGGAGACATAGATTTAGCAAAGGAGATCAGCAAACACAAAAACAACATACACTGAATGATCACTGAATTATGACCAGTTAGCTAATACTTCGTAGGTCCTCCTTTTGCACTCAGTACAGCAGCTATCCGACGTGGCATCGATTCAACAAGATGTCGGAAGCTTTCGGTAGGTATGACTAACCAAGCTGTATGTAATGCTGCCAGAAATGCAGGAATGGAGGTGATTGGTGTATGTGGACGCCTGATATGCCTTTCCATAGTGTCCACAAGTGATCTATGGGATTGATATCGGAGGGAGTTAGGAGGCCAAATCGATATGCTGGAAGTCAGAAATGTGTTCCGCAAACCATTCCTGCACAACAAGTGCCCGATGGCTCGGCGCATTGTCATCTTGGAAGACACCATCGCCATTCGAGAAAAAAAGTGCAACATAGCGGGGTGTACACAGTCTGCAAGTAGTTGACGATAACGGATACCACATACGTAGATCCGCATGCAGCAGGGGTCCAACTTCCTGCCAGTGAAACTTTCTCCACAACATACAACCGCCTCCACCGCCAAGCAAATTTGATACCATGCATGATGGATCAAGAACCTCATTTTGTTGACACCAAATCCGTACACGACCATCCACGGTCTGGAGTAAATAACGTGACTCACCCGACCAGCACACCTTCTTCCAGTCTTCTAAGTCCAGCTTGCATGCTCTTTGCACCGGGAGAGTCTTTGCACCACGACGATGAACTTTGGTTAGGAGATGGTGCCGTATGGGGTCCTGCTGGTCTAGCCAAAACGTGCAACCGCGCAACGCATGGTCATTGTTCCGTGTTGGCCCATAGTTGTATAGAGTAGTCAACGCTATACAATGCTGTGCCTGTCGTCGGACCCGGCGCTCAACTCTAACATCAACCTTTCGCTGACCTTTGCAGTTTTGCCGTCCGGTCGCTGTTTGACCATTTTGACGCCAATCCTGCTACACTTTAACTACGGCGGCTCTCGAACACCCTATCAGTTCAGCCGTTTGGGAAATCGAGGCACCAGCTCGTCCAGCACCCACAATCTGTCCTTTATCAAAGTTTGATAAATTCTTCCTTTTACCCATCACGCTCGGGATTTTACTTTCTACTGAACAACTGACACCTTATCTGTGCTACTTACGTCGATTAACTCCGCACTGTCGTACCTGACGTGGTCAACTGGTCGCATTCAGTTTTCATAGGGGGTGATCATAATTCAGTGATTATTCAGTGTATACAATGTTGCTTGAACTTTTCGAAAACTTAATGAAGTATCACTTCAACTTCAAGGGAAATTAATTAGGGTCATAGACTACAAACGCGTATAAAAGCCTTCGCTGAAAAATTGGAAATATTTGAAAGCAATTTAATGACAAAACACTCTGATGATATGCAAGAATTAGCTGAAATCAATGAATATCTCATCGAGAATGACCTTAAGAATTATTCAGATCATTTGTGTTCTTTAGAAGGTGAAATGAAAATAGATTTTCAGATTTATTTTATTTTGAAGTGAGGCCTTGGTTGTTAGATCCAAATGGATGGAATGCGGGGTCTGCTAGTGAAGAAATTCAAGAAGAACTCATTGAATTAAAATGTGGCGAAAAAGGTGGAATGGGTGAATTGTGGGGATCAAAAACAACTAAACTTCTTAATCTAATGTGGTCTGATATGGCCAAAGTACTTCTTTCTTTACCAACGTCTTATATGGATGAAAGTGGTTTTAGTTCAACAAATAAATTATTAACAAAGGATAGAAACAGAATTGACATATGTTCAAGAGGAGACATTAGAATTAAAATTAATAAAATCATACAGAACATTGAACTTTTAGCTAAGAAGCATCAGCACAGGGATACCATTGAATAAAAATGAAAGTATAAACTACTTTCTTGTTTAAAATTTCACTGGGGGCGATAAGGAAAAAAATGTCTAAAAAAGCCCTTTAGGGGGCAATAATTAAAAAAGAGGTTGGAAACACTGGTTTTTCTTATAAATATATGAGAAATATAAATATAAATTCAAATGTCGACTTTCGGAGTTACATATTCTGTTGCATTTTAAGAAGAATGATACTCCAATAGTCTTGTGTATGTCCTCGTGCACCTTTAATAAGTTTTGAAATAATTATTATTACAAAAAGGGCAATTATCTAAGTTTATGTATTTGTTATCCTTCGCAGTTTTCGTTTTATATTTAACTAACTGCGTACTCGCTTATCGACGAATTTACAAATCGCTTTAATTATTAGTTCGCCTATTAAAGAGAGAACAGCAGACGCATATCCGATAGCCAGAAGAACTAAGGATCCTTGAAGATGCTCCACTTTAAGAACCTTTCTTCCTGTCTGAGAAACTGCTGGTTTCTTGGACGCCTTCCACGTAATCTTAAAGTCCTCATCGTCTATCAATTTTATATACAATCCGGCTTCAATTATCTTCAAGGTCCTACAGGGAGAAAACAGTTTGATAGAGAATATTTCCATTGTTGAACTCAGATCTGAAAGTAAATTGAAATAATTAAGAGTTTTTTGGAGAAAAAATATCACTTATCCTAAGATTTTTTTGTTTTTATGAAAACCCCAAACACGAAAGATTCAACTTGAACTTTTGTAGACTGTAATTTTCAGGAAATACGTATGAAAGAAGGTTGTTCCAGAAGACGGCAGTTGAATGAATAAATGAGGAAGATGAAAAGTTGGTTCTGTGGGTTTGAAGTTGGACAGTAAATGGATGTTGGCTGGTGGCGGCACGTGTTCGGACTGTTTTGTAAGAGAGAGGGGGAATTATAGAAGCCAATTCAAAAGAACAGTGCCAATGGAAGTATCTGTAGGAAAGGCATGCAACAGAGACAGTAAGTCTATAAGACAGCAAGTACTATCATCGGCAAAACTATGGATAAAGGAATTCCAGTTAATGGAAGAAGGTCATTAATGCTGGGGAATACCAGCATTAGTGGAGAAGTTAGAAGACAGAGAGCCATTGGCCATCATACTCAGTGAGCGATCAGAGAAAAAACTGGATAACCAATTATAAAAAACAGTCGGCAATCCACAAGATTGAAGCTTGTGTAGAAGATGTTTATCCAAAACACGATCGAAATCTTTTGAGATGTCAAGAGAAACTGCCTGTGTTTCACCGAACTTTTCCATTGAATTTGTTCATAAATGAGTACCATAACACACACAATGTCACAAGTGGATCGACACTGACGGAATCCATACTGGCGATTGATGATCAGACAAGGTTTCTAGGTAGTTTAACAGTTGGCGGTTAATTGATTTTTCCATAGCTTTAGAAAGAGTAGAATCAATTGCAATGGGATGATGATTGGATTGAAGGGATTTGTCACCCTTTTTAGGAACTGGCTGGATATGAGCAAATTTCCAAGCAGAAGGAAAAATACATTTGTAATAAGTAAGTGAAAAGAGGCGGCTAAGAACAGGAGTAATTTTAGGAGCATAGGTTTTCAGAACAAGTGAAGAAATACCAACAGGACCTGGAGCTTTCTTAGCATCAAGGTTCGTGAAAATCCTTCTGATATCCTTTTGACTGAAGACCACATGAGGCATTCAATGGAGCGCGTTGGGAATGGTGGGAGGTGTCTTAGCAAGATCATTAATACGTGAGTTGGAAGAAAAATGGGACAGTAGCGGGGAGATTTATTCTTGGCTGAAGTGACAGGGGAAACCATCTGGTTTTGACAGAGGTGGAAGTAGAGATGGGCAAAAGTTGCCGCCAATAGCTTTGGCAAGAGGCCAGAATTCTCGGCTACCATTAGGGCAAGAAGCAAGTTTTCTACTCTTAGCCTTTTCAAAATCTAGTTTGGACTGGTTAATAACTGCTTTACAACTGTCGCGAGCTTTGGTGTAGACAGAAAATGAAACTGAAAAATTGGAAACAAGCCAATTACGATATGCAACGTTCTTCTCTTGAACAGCCTTTGCACATTTATTGAAAAACCAAGGTTTAGATAAAGGACGAGATTTTAAATTGGAGTGTGGAATAAAGGATTCCTTTTCTACAAGAATAATTTCATTGACACGATCTGAGCAAACATTGACACCACAAATTTTGAAACAGTAGTCCGACCAAGCAAAAGAAGAAACGAAATCTCGGAGGTCATCCCATTTTGCATTCTTGTAATGTCAAACAACACGAGGTTGGGAACAGCCATGAGATAAAGGTTCCATTGGAGAAGAGACAATCACTATGTTGTGATCTGAAGTGCCTAAAGGACCTCTCACTTCGACCGTGTACTTAGAAGGGTTGTTTGTGTAAAAAAGATCAAGCGTGTTGGCTGTATGATTAGGATTGTCCGGTATTCTTGTAGGAAAATGAACAATCTGTGCTAGGTCATTAGTAATTGCAAAAGCCTCAGCATCTCGACCAGCTGGGTCAGTGTGACTAGAAAATGGAAGCCAGCTGGAGTTGTGTTGTGTACATTAAAATCATCAAGGAAATTTACCTCACTGTTAGGAAAGTGGACTGGAGAAAGTGAAGTTGCAAAGAGAGGTAGTCAAAGAGCTCCAAGTGATTGGTAGAGTTGGGAGAACGGTAGAGACAACAGATGAATTTGACACAATTAGGTAGAGAGATTTTAAGCCAGAGAAAATCGAAAAGAGGAGATTCCAAATCACCACGTCTCTGACAGGGAATATCGAAACGAACATATGCACAAGTACCGCCTTTGAGGCGAAAGGAATCATACAACAAATAATTTGGACCTCTGATATGAGCAGTATTTGAATCAACCGATAACTCAGATGCTGCCAGAAAAAGTACATGGGGTTTGGAAGACTGTGGAAATGGGAGTGGAAATGGACTGCGTTGAGGTTAGAACTGAGACCACGTATATTTGTGAAATGAACTAGGAAGTGTTTGGGAGGTTTAGATCTTTTCGGAGTTAAGCTTACTCTATTAGTTAGGAAATTCCTGGTGTTTTCAATAGTAAGAAAAAGTGGGGGGAACATTCTGTATGAAGTAATGAAATTTTTGTATATGGGGCACACGTGATAAGAATATACCCAGATCCTTGACATAACTTGGCATCGAAAATGCCCCCCGCACTACTCGAACTCCCTCTATTCACTATCTGGCAGAATAGAGGTAGCAAGATTATACACTAGCTGATCCGGAAGCCTCCTAGAGAGTTACCAATAGTGAAAGTGAAAGTGAAAGTGTGTTTAGGGTCCAACGGCACCAGGGGTTTCCCCCATCTCCGCGTAGTTTACATTGTGGGTGAACCAGTTGACTGGAAAAGCCAGAGATTTAAAAGTGTGTGGGAATTGTATTTGTGTGGTGTCGTGTACCGTTGTTCATCTGGTCATTTAGCCGCTGGACCCCTATTGAGGCCCAACGTTGCCCCACTTTCGCCCCGTGGAGGCAGACCAGGAACTCACTTGACTTAAGTTACTCTGGCAGGTCCTGCCGCTTAATTTCCTGAGATTTCGGCAGCTAGGACCTAAAAAAAAAAAAAAAAAAAAAAAATTGAAGATATATAAGTGTATATATATATATATATATATATATACACATGCAGTTGTAATTTATTTTTGAATGTTTGCATACAGCGCATAGCGTCCATGCATTCAAACGGCAAGAGCAGGGCAGTGGATATGATAGGCCGAGACTGGGCGAAAATTATTTTTGATTTGATTACTTTAGGATGTAGGGCGTTTACATCATGTATAGATAGAGTGGGGGAGGAGAGGCAGAAGGCTGGGGGGTAAAGGTAGAAGTATGGGGGCGACAGAGTAGATGTCCCCAGGTGGTCAGTGAGGCATGTCCATGCCTCACCAGAAGGAAAAGGAGGGTCGGCGGAGAGAGGGGGGGACAGGGTGTCTCCCCTCTTCCCGCCTGGGTTTGGGTTTAAAGTAATCGAGTCAGGTGCTCGATTTTGTTCGCCAAAATGGCTTGGTGGCAGTGAACTGCACGATAGCCAATAAAGTGAAAGTGTAAAGTGTAAAGTGTAAAGTGTGTTTAGGGTCAAACGGCACCAGGGGTTTCCCCCATCTCCGCGTAGTTTACATTGTGGTGTGATACAGTTCACTGTAAAGGCCAGAGATTTAAAAGTATATGGATCTTGAGGTGTGTGATGTCGTGTACCGTTGTTCTTCTGGCCATTTAGCCGCCGGACCCCAGCTGAGGCCCGACGTTGCCCACACTTCGCCCCGTGGAGGCAATAGGTTCGGTCCGGTGTACTAACTAGCGGCTGGCCTGCGAACACCGTTTTAGAGCTGTACCCTCGAAATGTAAGGAAATTGGATCTCGCCACGATGTTCATCATAACCTCAAAAGTCATCAATCATACTGCTTGATGGAAGAGATAGGGAAGGGTTGACCGGAACTTAGCTCTGGAGACTAAACATGGGTTTCACCCCTTCAAGCCTCCAATTAGCAAAGCGGTGGTATTGCACCGGTTGATGAGAGTCATCTACCACCTAGTATTGTCTGGTAACATAGAGAGCGGCGTTCTTCCATGTAGTGTGGGTGCCACACCTCGACCCCTGCTTACGTTGGTTCACACCTGTGTAGTCACCCACAGTGTGCTTGTGCATGGAGGTTATACCAATCATGAAGGTGCAAACAGTGGATTTTGCTGTTACTGACCGTCCGAACTTTGCAGAAACTGGGTCCACTTAGTTCAGTGTCACACGAATATCAGTTCCATCATTGTTTTAAACTTCCAGGTAGGAACTACAGCTTGTCTGGCATATTTCAGAGAATGTCTGTGACAGCCTCAAAGATCAATTATTAAAATTGAATAATAAATAAGCAAAATGGAGAAATGCTTATAACAATGTCATTTCTCCAGTGACTTGCTTACATCTCATGTCGTTTATTTATAAATAAATGCAAACGCAATTTTTCTATATTTCACGCCAGAGGTCGAGGCTTGACTGTTTCTTCAACAGACAACTTTCGGGTTGTTATATTACCGTATGTATTGTATCCGTAGTTTCACCAACTACTAGTCACTAAATATTGCGCTATATCTTAGGGAACATTTGATTTGCACATTTATAGAATTATATATACACTCAGTGACCATGGAATTGTGATCACACTATCAGCAATGGCCTACATTGCATAGCTCTTAGTATGAAAAGCCAAACACCTTTGTACGCACGGGCATTGTAATTTGGATCTGGCCGTGAGGTCATAGTAATAAAGTGTCAGTTATGGGACGTTGCAAAGATATCACAGAGTTTCAAAAGAGCATGATTGCGAGAGCTTCATCATCGGAAACGGCACGTCTTGTCTGTTGATTACGGCACACTGGTTAAGATGTACAAAGAATGGCGCCGAATGGGTCAAACCACCTCCTGCCCAAAGAACTGTAAAATATTACGTGTAGTGGATGTTCGCAGTAAGTAAAGGGTTTTGTTCGTTGAACCAGTACAACAGGGCAGCCTGTTATACGGGCTCAACGGCAGGTCATTGTGCAACAGTTCACATCGCAATACAATATGGAGAATGCAAGAACAATATCCCAAATGACGATGCGCCGCACATACAGACTTATGGGACTCCACGGCAGACGATCCAAGAGACACCAGATCGGATGAGTCCACATACAGTATGTGGTGCAACACGCCGAAGGACGCTTTCGTATTTGACTCAAGCAACCCAAATGCATGGACCATTGTGTCTATGGAGCCAACTATCTAGGAAGGTGGGGGTAGTTGCTTAATATGAGGCACGTTTTGCTGGCAAGAACTAGGACCCTTGGTGTGTACGGACCAACGTTTTACTGATGAGGTCTACCAGTAGCTCTTAGGAGACATTGTGCACCCTGCCATGTTGCATATTAAACCCCGACAGAAAAGGGATCTTCCAAGATCATAATGTGCCGTGTCGTCGGGCTTGCACTGTGCAGGTGGTTCCAGGAATACAGTGAAGATACCAGCCATCTTGATTGTTCTCTAAAGTCTACTCAATACACCAGAAAATCTGTGGAATTTTTTGGAACAGGAAGTGAGGTGTGTAGATACGCAACCGTCATCTATTCCACTATGGAGAGCCTTGGAGGCAGCATGGCTGCAGATCGCTAAGGACGTCTTCAGACATCAAATGTAATCAGCAGGTGACGGGACACGGCTTAAGGTCTAGGTTAAATGAGCTCGGACTTGCTGAGAGCGGATTGTGTCAATGTGTGGCCGCATAGACTGGCCGCCATGTCGATTTGTAGTGTAATGCCTATCGTTCTGTAATGTAATGCCTATGATTTCGGGACCTCGCTAGGGATGAAAACTATATTGCTTGACCCTGATACATTCCAGTATCTTTTTTTCTAATAGAGCCTATTTTAAGGTTTTTTGTGAGTTTATTGACCTTGTTTTTAAAAGAACGGTAAGGTTAATTAGATAGTAGAGGCATGCCTCTCCGAGGCAGGGGCGGTAACTACACGCTCTGGACAGGATGATGTCTTGTCTCACAGCCTGCAGGCTAAATGTCAAAGCCGCTAGAAATCTCCTTAACTAATTTACCCTATAAATAATTTATATACTATACTAACAAGTTTATGTTTATGAAACTAGAATGTTATATTTTAAGTTTAAACTCTTAGCTATCAAAGGAACTAATTATAAGATTATAGCCAAAATTGCAGATTAGGCTTTAGGGGCATATGGGTTTCGGCCCAGGAGGCCTAATCAAAAACGATGAGTTTCATTTAAATGACATCTAATGTAGTCAATGCTTAGGAGGAATAACGGCTGTTACCCGTGTGAACGGCCCAATACGATAGGGAATCAAAATTCAATGATAACTGAGTGTAATCCTTCTTTAAAAATTCCTACTTGAGCCAATAGCTTAGCATTTCTGGTCACATGCGAAGTAGAAGGAAGGAAATGTGTTTCTTTATTTACTACTCATTTCTGGAGAGAAAATAGACACTATAAATAAATGGATACAATTGGATACCGACAGGAGAAATTTCAGGGATTTGGATAAGATAATTCAACAGCATCAACTTTGAAGAATCGAGATGTGAAGTGAAGCCTATTATTTATTTATTAGTTTATATAAAAGGTCATATTAGGGCCACCCGAAGATTATCTCGTCTATTGTGTATTACTGGTGTTATGGCCTTGCTGCCCTTGCCGCAAAGCCTATAAACAAACAAACTATTGTGCATGTTTGCAAATCGAGTGTTTTCTGGTCGGTATGTGTCTCTGTTGGAAAACTCGTTGGAGAACCCCCACGAAAACGGAAAACCCCGTTTTGTAGAATCACCGTCTCCCTAAACCGATGGAAACGACCTGAGTTCGAATGTCGTGAATAATGATGTGAGGAATTTTCATGGGCCTCTATCATAACGTGGTTGAGTTAGTTGATCTCAGTCGAGGGTAGCACGGTTTTTTCTCCTGGAATCTAGCGCTGTTCTTCCATTAAACAAGTAATATGGCCTAAAACTCTACAAAAAAGAAACAAAGAACATTATATATTCAATTTTCTCTGGAATACCCATGAATTTTAGGATTTCATCAACTGCTGATTTCATATCAATTTTTATCACCTCAATGACTATTATGACTGTAAATAGCTCTGCACGTTACTGGAAAATCTCCCATATTCATAAAGGGGATTAAAGAAAAAAGTGATAACTCTATACTTGTAATCTTGACTTCAGTTCCACGAAAAATAGTAGAGTCAGTGAGTAAAGACGGAAACCGGGGGGGGGGGGTCACATCTGTTGAGTATGGGCTTGGTACACCAGGGTCCTGAGCTGGATATCATCATTCTTCTCTTTCTTGGTGATTCTCTTTTATCTCTCTCTCTCTCTTGGGGTAGTTCAGAAATTTTTTTTTTGGCTGGAGCAGCATAAGCGTCTGGCTTCCTTGCACCATATGGCTACTAATAATAATAATGCAGTTATACAGCAACCTGAGCAGAGATTCCTGGGAAGATCTTATCTAACGAATCGGATTGGCTATTATGACGCATTAACAAAGGGACTGGATGCAAAGAATAATTCTGATATCGTATACGAAGCCCTTGATAGTGTTCTGCATGGAAGACTGTTGTACAAATTGGAACAGTGACATTAGGACAAGTTATTGCTATAGATAAATGGATATTGAATGTCAGAAATCTGAAAGTGGTAATAATGGGCAGAGTACTTCTTGGGACAATGTCATTGGCGAAGGCCCTCAGAGTTCAGAGCTGAAACATCTGTTTTTAATATTTATTATTGATATTTATAAAAGACAGCAAGTTTAATGCCAAAATTTCTAGATACGGAGATTGACAGGGTGTTTAATACCAGAAATCAGAGTATGATGCCGCAACAAGACCTATAAGATTTACACAAAATTTCAGAACAGAAAAGGATTTCATGTGTGATGAATGCCCTTCTGGTAGAGGAGAACACTTTCCATAGACTTGAAAAAATGCAATGTATTGTGCAGTGAAAGCAATTGATTGTAAATGTCACCCCAGTTGTTTTTGAGTGATTTATTATTATTTGCACATCATAAAGACCACAACACGAAACTCGATTTTCACTCAACTGGCAGCTACTCTGGAAACAAAATACGTAAGCTCAAATTTTGTAGAAATACTCACATATACGCATGTGCAGTTGTGAAAGAGAGATGAATCTTTTTTATTTGATATATTGACATTTCTATAGCAACCACACAAATTTTGGTTTCGATATGATGATTCATTTTTTTTAACAACACCGAATAAAGTCACAATGGATAAAGTGGAATGCAGATCAGTGATTCAGTTCCTCTTTCTGCAAAGGAAATCACACAAAGCAATCCAAGAACAAATGACCGCTGTATACGGAGAAGACTCTCCAGGTTACAGTGTTGTTGCACATTAGTATAAACAATTCAAATGTGATAGACATGTGGACATGTGTGTATGTAAGGGGCGGCTCCTAGAACGTCAGTTCAACTCCACCTCGTATCTCTGTGAAGAACAGAATCACTACAAATGGGCCAGATATGTGTGTGACGTACGTTTGTGTGTATTCTGTGTGTGTTCTGTTGTTATGTTCTGGCCGTTTAGCTACCCAGAAGCATCAGTCACCTGGACAGCTGATTCTGGGTACTCGTCCACACCACGGGAAGATGGGTCAGTTCCAGTAGATGGAATACCTATGGTCAGAGCGAATATTCATCTCTATACCAAAAAGTTCTGTAGGAATTTCCCTGTTAATACGGTAGCAAAAACCACGATACAACAAATGTAGATCCAAGGGTAGCGCTCCGGCCAACACCTGCAGCGCGGCAGTGGACACCGTTCTGCACACTCTTAGAATACCAAGAAGCATGATGCGCTGTATGGAATTTAGTTTAGCTCGAAACGTAGCTATTTTAACTCTATGGAACCAGGCTCCTGCAGCGTACGTAGTTATAGGAAGGAATACTGCCTTGTAATACAGAAACAGTGTTTTATGTGATAGGCCCTAGTCAGACTTTGAAATTCTAATGATAGCACCAGAAAATTTCCTGATTTTATTGCTTAAATATAATAAGTGCTAGTGAAATGATAACTTACTGTCCACAATAATTCCCAGGTATTTGTAGGTATACACCATTCAACTTGATCTGAGGAGGTCGATTTATAACTAAAGCTGTTTTAAATAACATCAGTTTAGTTTTGTAAGGACTAATAGCAAGCTTAAGGCTTTGAGCCCAAGAACTTAAGTCTGTCAGCACACTACTAGCTCTCTGTTCTAAGAGTGAGCGAGATCGTCCTGCAATTATAATTGTCAGATCATCTGCAAATGCCAGCACTTTACAATTAGGGACTGTGAAAGAACTTCAGTTTGGTTTAATTGCGATCTTCAGGTTTCTCCCCTATATATGTCTGAAGAACCTAAGTGCATGATGAAGAAATCCAAGGACGCCAAGGAACTTAGTGACATATAGGGTAAGGCGCCACCTGTGGTTTCCCACAACTGCACCAACTTGTGAAGTATACAGGACTCTATAAATGCCAGAAATATGTGTGTATATGTAAATGAATAGTATTGTGTTGAGTTCTGTTTGTTTCTCTGGCTTGTTGGCCACAGGGCTCCTAATGAGACTCTATGTTGCCTTCGACTGAGCCATTAATCCTGGAAGATAGCCGTATTAGCGCCAAAGAACTAGCCGAAGAGTGCCAAATTAGTGTAGCTCTGTGGAGAATTTCATCCATCAACAGATGCATATGCGTTCCCAGACTTCAGAACCCTTACCAGAAGAGGGAAGGCGCCTCCGTAGCCAGGTGGGAAGGAGCAGCAGTGCGTAGCACACGCTTCTTGATTAGACCGCGGTTCGAGCCCGTGCTTACCTAATACGGAGGATGCGGAAAGGTCAGGGAATGACCACCGCATATCCCTGGAGCAATATGGCCTTAGTTGCTAATGCTCCTAAAAACCAAATAACAAACAAACAGAAGAGGGAAGAAAGGGCACAATGTGCACATGAAATGTCGTTATGTCAGGGAAAACTGATATATATAGCCGCATCCTGCTTGTTCCTCCAACCTTTCATCCTCAGCGTTCTTTGTCTTTCCTGTCCCGCGTTCTATTCTGCGTAGAAAACGGTTTCCTGATAATGACGAGGTCATTTCTGCTGCCGTGCACAAAAGGACAGTCAGAGAACTTCTAAAAACTCACCTGCGGAAGTGCACTGAGAGGAAGCAAACCTGTGTCATTTTTCTGGTGACTATGTTTAAAAAATTGTAATACATGGTGTTTATTTCACCATAATATTTATAATAACTACGTATTGGTGAATATAAATATTTTTGAAACCCCCCTCCCCTTGTACAATAAGCAGGACAGTACATTAATAAAATATTATTACTATTATACAATACAATAAAATACAATTTTTTTACAATAAATGAACTTGTTAAGAAAAGTAAATTTCTTGACGACAAGTTTTAATTCTTCATTTACAACATTTTTTGCATACAATTTTTTATCTTACAGAAAAGACAATGATGTCACTACTCATAGTACATTCTACACTGCAAACAAAGATAGCAATTTATCTGTATAGCAATTTTAATCCACTGTATCATTGAGTATCAAAAATTTTCTTATTAGGAATTTTAATTTGGAGATGGTATAGCTTCTCCCGAGCCTAAAATCAACACCAGCCAACATGCTGTTTATTATATTCATTGTGTGCCTGTTTCCAAATCTATTTTGTACCCTAGGGTGTGGCAAAACAATTGCTTTTGGGTTCCTTAAATTAAGTGAGACATTCCTTTGTAGATTGGACTGTTCAAAAATAGTGTTAAGATTTTTCCAGATTAAATTTAACTTCAGTTTTTGAACTGGATAAAGTATTTTATATTTCAACAAAAATTGCTTTCTCTTATTCAGGTCATTTCAAAAGTTTGTCCCCAGTAAAATTCTCAAAATCCCAATTAATTAAGTTGTTTATTACCCTTATTTCTGTTATATTTGTTCGTGCCCATACATTTACTAAATAATTGAGTTGGGAGTCTACTAATGCATAATATAAGGTAACTTTTGTTCTAAGATTTAACTTATTCTTAATGTAGTAAAAAAAGTACCCACAAAATCTCATTTTTTTGTACAAGTTTGTTATATGAATTGCCCAACTTAGACTGTAGTCAATCCATAACCCAAGGTAACAATGATTTGAAACTTCTTCCACAGTTAGACATTTGCAATTCTGGAAATTCTGATCATGTAGGCATTCATGTTTATGTAATTTAATAGAGGGGTCAATGTCCAAGGTTTGATGAGGAGGTCTAATTACCAAAAAGTTTATTTTTTCAAAGCTGAGTTCTAATTTATCATCATGCAACCAAGTTTGTAAATGTATTACATCCTGCTGTAAATCGTTTGCCATTTTTGTCAGGTTCTTTCCAATTGTATATAAGATTATATCATTCGTATACATTTTTATAAAGGAGTTCTTTATTACTTCGAATATAAGATGTTGAATCTAATTGGCCCTGCACGAGTGCCATGAGGTACTTCTCTCTTTACATGATTTTCCCTTTCTATTTTCTACTTCAACTGTTATTTTTCTAATGGTTGAATAACTTGCTAAGAGTTGATTGATTCTTCTCCTTATACCATATTTCAGTAATTTCTGTTGCAATATTGGGATATCAATTAAGTCATATGCTTCGGTCAAATCTATAAATAAAATCATTATGAAGTTATTGTTGTTTAAATGTAAGTTAAAAGAGTCTACTAAGTTCTCTTGCCCTTCTGATATGAGAATAGAGAGTTGTTTAACAGTCCATATTGATGTAAATATTTGCTTATATGGGAAAAATATAATTTTCTATTATCTTATTTATAACTGACTGTATTGTTATTTGTCTATAATTGCAAAATTCATCTGGTGATACCTTTTTGTATATTTGAATTACCTTAATTGAAAGTAAATTTGTAGGATAGCTTCCCCACTCTAACATCTGTGCTATAAGCTCCACCAAGAGAACAGTGAACTGTTCTTTGTTTCCCTTTACTTCGGTTACTGTAATATAGTCCAGTCCATAAGATTCCTTGTTCTTTAACTGTTCTATAATCTTAAGAATCTCAGTATATTGCGGATTTAAGACTACACAAGAGTTCACTATCTGAGGTAGGCTATCTTGTCGAGTAAAGGGATGTTGGCAATCATGTATATCTGTTGAGATCTAATAGAGTTTTGGCAAACCTATTTACAGCCTCATATTGTTTGTTTGTACCAGAAAACTGCTCTAATAGTGCTTTCATTTGATTTCCCCTTGATAATTTCTTCCTTGTACTCAACAGATTATTTATAATGTTCCATTTTTCCTTTTGAGTTATCTGGTTATCCATAAAAAGTTGATTGTAATAAGTGTCTTTTTGTTTTCTAATCATACCTGTCAATTTATTTCTGAGTGTTTTATAATTGTGATAATGTTCTATCTTTGATGGACAATTTCTATGCTGCCTGAAGTATTTATCCCTTTGTACCATCAATTCTTCTATTTCGTTAGTCATCCAAGGTTTCTTATGCTTAATCCTGTTTCTCCTAGAATTTATTTATGTTGCAAGCTGACTGATTTTCTTTACTCTCCTCATTAAACGTCGAATTCTTTATCATTTGTATTATCTTATTTGAAAAGACATTTACATCTGTTGTGTAGGAAGCTTGCTCTTGTATTAACATGTTTTCAATGTTCTGTTTTAGTTTCCCTGTTGATAAATAATTTTTCTTTGTAATATTTGTTAATTTTATATCTTCACATGGATGTGGTTTTGAATACTTATCTACTATTAGTATACATTTTCTGTGATCTGAAGGTTGATTTAGTAATATTTAGTGCCTCCGTAGCCAGGTGGGGAGGAGCAGCAGTGCGTAGCACACGCTTCTTGATTCGACCGGGGTTTGAGCCCGTGCTTACCAAATACGGAGGATTCGGAAAGGTCAGGGGAATGACCCCCGAAATTCCGTGGAGCAATTTCGGTGGTCATTCCCTACCCTTAGTTGCTAATGGTCCTAAAAAAACCAAATAAAAATAACAATAATAACAAATAATAGTAATATGTAAGAATTAGAGTACTTTAACTTTATATTTGTTATAAGATGATCTAAGCAAGAGCTTACTGTTCTATCTCCCTCCATCCTTTGTTGCCTAGTTATTCCAAATAAGGTATGTTCAAATAAATAATTGCTTAAGATTGCAGACCATTATCAGTTTCATCGGTTAGTAAGTTAATATTAAAAACTCCTACTAGTATGGTCTTATCAGCCTGTATGTCATCCCATTTCAGAATTGTGTTATCTAATTCAATTAGGAAACTGTTTATAGAATCTGATGGTGGCCTATAAAAAGCACAAATCATGAATGTGTTTTCAGGATCTTCTCCTAATAATTTGACACAGCAGTTTTCACAAGACTGAGTTAAGTGGTAAACCTGTATTGCCTCAAAGCATATTCTATAGTATAGTATTATTCCTCCACCCCTTTTCAAATCTCTCAAAATATAGACCTTGTCATAACCTTGTACGTTATAATTAGAAACGTCATCACTTTTTATGTCAACCTGTTTAAAAACTATACATGAAATATATTCTTTCATTGCATTTTTATATTGCAAGAAGTTAAACCAATTTTTTCTTAATGACCTGATATTTAGAGCTAACAGAAAAAACTGATTTTTACCAATTATAAGATCTTGAATATTCGGCTTATTTAAAAAATGTAAAGTTGAATTGAAAATCTGTGATTGCTCACAAAGCATAAAGTCTTAACTTTAACTTAGGTTTAGATTTCAGGAAGTTTCAATTTTTCACAATTTAAGGGTCTATTTTATATACTGCAGATCTTTTGAACTCAAAATTCTTATGGCTCTTGATGATTCATTCTTCTTCACATAAATTCTTCCGTGATTTAACCATAGAAATTTGTAACTCTGAGTTTTTACTGATTGTTTTGTTTCCCAAAACAACTGCTTGAGGTGAGTTGTTAGTTGGTGATTTATGTAAATTGGGATATTGCTGTTCTGAAATACATAATTTGAGGTCAGTCTGACCTCCTTTGCCTTTCTCATCTATTCTTCGTTTACCACATGATTTGAAATTTTCACAATTAGTGTAGGCTTGTCATTTTTTTTCTTATTGTAAGGTATATAATAGTTAAAATAAATAAATGCACAAGGCATAATACTTTAAGAGTTTGGTATCTATATAATATCGGTGTTTAGATACACCATAGATAACTCTTAATAAACTACAAAGTAGTTGTTGTAGGCATCATTTGCTGTTTCTCATATTGTGTTCTGCCTTCACGACGAGTTGCCATGATATTGCACACTTCAAATAAGTAACTCTTCACTAATAGAGAAGACTATTGTTACTTATTCTCAGTTGAGTACCACCACCCAGACAGCACTGTTTCATGGCTATTGGCCGATCATCAGTGGGTGGGCAGGTACCCTGGTAATGCAGACATGACGACCCAGTTGTGAAGTTAATCACACAATATGAGAGATGCCAAGAGGTGTAGATGTCAATATTTAAAATAATTATGCCTTGTGCATTTATTTATTTTGTAGATGTCAATATTTAAAATAATTATGCCTTGTGCATTTATTTATTTTAAATATTGACATCTACACCTCTTGGCATCTCTCATATTGTGTGATTAACTTCACAACTGGGTCGTCATGTCTGCATTACCAGGGTACCTGCCCACCCACTGATGATCGGCCAATAGCCATGAAACAGTGCTGTCTGGGTGGTGGTACTCAACTGAGAATAAGTAACAATAGTCTTCTCTATTAGTGAAGAGTTACTTATTTGAAGTAGTGCAATATCATGGCAACTCGTCGTGAAGGCAGAGCACAATATGAGAAACAGCAAATGATGCCTACAACAACTACTTTGTAGTTTATTAAGAGTTATCTATGGTGTATCTAAACACCGATATTATATAGATACCAAACTCTTAAAGTATTATGCCTTGTGCATTTATTTATTTTAAATATTGACATCTACACCTCTTGGCATCTCTCATATTGTGTGATTAACTTCACAACTGGGTCGTCATGTCTGCATTACCAGGGTACCTGCCCACCCACTGATGATCGGCCAATAGCCATGAAACAGTGCTGTCTGGGTGGTGGTACTCAACTGAGAATAAGTAACAATAATCTTCTCTATTAGTGAAGAGTTACTTATTTGAAGTAGTGCAATATCATGGCAACTCGTCGTGAAGGCAGAGCACAATATGAGAAACAGCAAATGATGCCTACAACTACTACTTTGTAGTTTATTAAGAGTTATCTATGGTGTATCTAAACACCGATATTATATAGGTATATAATAGTGTACTACTTCTTCAATGCCAGTCCTAGTTGCTATATAACAAGCTCTAGATCTCGGCCTGCTAGTCCTGTTAATCCTACTATTTCTACATTATATGCAAGTAATAGCTGTTCTATCGAGTCAATCCTTAAGTTAAGTATTGGAATTTTACTCTTTTTGTTTGAGTTAAGCTTTCAGATCCACAGTTCTTTTGCTGATTGCAGCGTTGAAGTCCTGCAGTTTACTAATGCTTTTTTGTATATTGTCAAAGGAATCTGAGACAAATGAAATCGATTTCTTGATAGCATCTACTTCTGTCTTCAATTCTTCCATTTGCTTCTTCCATTGGTAATATTTCTATTAGCAAATCCAGCAAATGGATTTTACTGGATAACTTCCTTAGTACGTCGTCTATATTTAGGGTGTTCGCCTGCGGTTGTGTAACCTCTAAGTCTTCGGTTACTACTGTTGTTGAATGCAACAAATCGTGAAATTCTTCCGCCGAGTAGGAAATTTCACTTCTTTCTTCCCTCTCTTCTTTCCTGCACAATATACACCTCCACTACTGTTTCTTTTGTTTCGCCATCCCTTTATAAGTTGCTTCTTTCAATGAGCATCGATAATGATATCCATTGTTGCAGCCATGACATACCACCTCTATCTGCTATATTATGATTCATGTTTGCAAATCTGTGGATTTGTCAACACAGGACGTTTCAGATAATGCACTTTTACTAAATAAACAACAAAAGAAAGGATTAAACAACTTACAAATTGGAAATATTTCCGATTTACTCTAAGAGCCTTGATACAGTAGACCTGCTTACACTTAGCCCTCAAGTGGGAATGATAATAATATTAATAAAAATGGTGGCCCACCATTTATAACAACATCGGCCGAGTTAAGCATAAACGAATTAGTTATTAAAACTTCAAGCACACTATTCAAGACAAGAACAAATAACAATTTTCAGTAGTAATTAGGCAGGAAAATAATTATTTATTACTATTATCATAAAAATTATTATTTATAGGTAATATTTTATATTCGATAGGTGATCCATTTCGTCACCAGTTCACTGATCCATTTCCCTTCCAAATGCACGTCCGAAATAACCACAATGTGCTGTACCCAGACAGCAGTTGAGACAAGAAGACAGCTCAAAACGTGACCAAATGGTTCCCCACTATGTATTGTAAAAAAATATTATCTTTGTCGTAGCAGTAGTAGTTGAGGCTTGTGATTCAAGAAAGCAAGCTTATGTTGTAGCATCAGCCAAAAAAAAAAAAGATTCCACTCATCCAATCCTTCTAAACGTTTGTCCAGTTACACCTCGCATTTATTTAAACTGTGAACTTCCACAACTACAGATGGAAGTTTGTTGCAGCAATTAACTACCGGCCGGCTAAAGGTAAATTCCCACATATCTATTCTACAACTCTCTTTCCTCAATTTGAATTAAGCATACATTTAGGCTCCAGCAGATTCATAATCTGAGCCAGACAAAGAATCCCATCAGAATTAAGCCTGCTCAACCCATTCATGGCCTTATACACCTCAGTAAGATCACACCGTAGGTGCCTAGTCTGCAGACGCTGCAATCTGCAGAACTCTAGCCTTTCTTAGTAAGATCACCCCTTCGTTCCCCTGATCAATCTTGTAGCCCTTTTCTGCACTCGCTCAAGCAACTCTGCATCCTTCCTAAAATGAAGCTTCCAAACCAGTGCAAGGTCTAGAAGCCTCATTTGGGAGACCTATTGTCTCTAATACTCATGGCGTGGCCTGACTATTGACTTATACAAAGGGATAATCACCTCCATTTCCCTACGAGCAAAATTCCTATATATCATTGACAAAACCCCATGACCTGTTCTGACAGCACGTCTGCACTGTTCAGAAAATTTCATACCCGACTGCACAATTACTCCCAGGTCATTTAAATTTTCTACCACCCTTAGTGTAGTACCAAACAATTGGTACGTTTCTCTGGGGTTGCTTTCTCCCATATGCAGTACTTTGCACTTTTCAATTTAAACTTCAGTTGCCACTTCTCATCACATCTGCCAAACTTTTCTAAATCCTGTTGCAGTTGCACACTGCCATTTCTGTCATTAACAACCCTGCCAACTTTTTTATCATCTACAAACTTCGATATTAAGTCTGATATATCTTCAAGAATATTATTGATAAATATAAAAAAGAACAGTGGGCTCAACAACGAACCTTGGGGAACTCCACTAATGACATTAGTCCACGAACGGTTGCGTCCATTGATTACCGCTCTCTGTCTTCTCCCACTCAACCACCCTTTTATCCGTTGTAACAACTTACCCCTAATACCATACTGCTTCAATTTGTACAGTAATCTTCCATGCGCAACAGTGTCAACTGCTATCCTGAAATCCAAGTATATGATATGAAAATTAGTTTTTGCATCCAGTTCCTTTGGAACCACATCATAATATCCAATCAAATTTGTCAGACAAGACTTTCCCTTAAGAAACCCATGCTGTGTCTGAATTATTGCTGCAGTCTTGTCTAGATGATCTTTAATCAGTGACTCCATTATTTTCCCCGGAATAGTATTATTATTATTGTGCTTTTTATAATCCACTTTTTATAGGCCCATTATCAGGATTTGTGCTTTTTATAGGCCACCATCAGATTCTATAAACATTTTTCTAATTGAATTAGATAACACAATTCTGCAATGGGATGACATACAGGCTGATAAGACCATACTAGTAGGAGATTTTAATATTAATTTACTAACCGATGAAACTGATAATGTGTTACTGAAATACTCTGCAATCTTAAACAATTAGGCATTTGAACATACCTTATTTGGAACAACAAGGCAACAAAGAATGGAGGGTAATAAAAAAGTAAGCTCTTGTTTAGATCACATTATAAGAATATATAGTTAAAGCATGCTAATTCTTACATACGATTTAATCAACTTTCAGATCACAGAACGTGTATACTAATAATAGATATGCACTGAAAACAACATCCATGTGAATATAAAAAAATAACAAATGTTAAGAAGAAAAATTATTTATAAACAGATAAACTGAAAGAGAACATAGATAATATGTTAATACAAGAGCAAGTATCTTACACAACAAATGTAAATTTCTTTTAAAATAAGATAATACAAATGATAAACAATCCGAGGTTTAATACAGAGAGAAGAGTAAAATCAGTCAGCTTGCAACATAAACACTAGGAGTAGCAGGATTAAGCTTAAGAAACCTTGGTTATTAACGAAATAGAAGAATTAATGGTACAAAGGAATAAATACTTCAGGCAGTATAAAATTGTCCATCAAAGATAAAACATTATCGCAATTATAAAACACTCAGAAATAAACTGACAGGAATGATTAAAAAACAAAAAAACACATTTAACAATCGAGGTTTTATGGATAACCAGATAACTCAAAAGGATAAATGGAACATTTTAAATAACCTGTTGAGTACAAGGAAGAAATTATCAAGGGGGAATCAAATTAAAACACTATTAGAAGAGATTTCTGGTACAAACAATATGAGGCTGCAAATAGGTTTGCCAAAGTTGTATTAGATCTCAATAGATATATTCATTATTGCCAAAATTCCTTTAATCAACAAGATAATCTTCCTCAGACAGAAAACTCTTGTGTAGCCTTAACTGCACAATATACTTAGATCATTAGGATTATAGAACAGTTGAAGAACAAGAAATCTTTTGGACTGGACTGTATCAGAGCAACAGAAGTAAAGAGAAACAAAGAACAGTTCTCTGTTCTCTTGGTGGAGCTTATAGCACGGATGTTAGAGTCGGGAAGCTATCCTACAAATTTACTTTCATTTAAGGTAATACCTATAAAAAGGGATCACCAGATGACTTTTTTAATTAGAGACCAATAACAATACAGTCAGTTCTAAATAAGATAATAGAAAATTATATTTTTCCCATATAAGCAAATATTTACATCAATATGGACTGTTAAACAACTCTCTATTCTCATATCAGAAGGGCAAGAGCACGCAGACATTATTAGAGAACTTAGTAGACTCTCTAAACTTACATTTAAACAACAATAACTTCAAAATGATTTTATTTATAGATTTGACAAGCATATGACTTAACTGATATCTCAATGTTGAAACAGAAATTACTGAAATTGGTATAAAGGGAAGAATCAGTCAACTCTTAGCATGTTATTTAACCAAAAGAAAAATAACAGTTGAAATAGAAAATACAAAGGGAAAATCACATAATGTAAAACGAGGAGTACCACAGGGCACTCATGCAGGGCCAATCATGTTCAACATCTATATAAATGACATATTCGAAGTAATTAAGAACTCCTTTATAAAAATCTATGCAGATGATATAATCTTATATACAATCGGAAAGAATCTGACAAAAATGGCAAAAGATTTACAGCAGGATGTAATACAAAATTTTTGTTAATCAGACAAAAGACCTCTTCATCAAACCTTGGACATTCTTCCCTCTATTAAATTACATAAACATTAATGCCTATATGATCAGAATTTCCAGAATTGCAAATGTCTAACTGTGGAAGAAGTTTCAAATCATTGTTACCTTGGGTTATGGATTGACTACAGTCTAAGTTGGGCAATGCATATAACAAATTTGTAGAAAAGAATGAGATTTTTTGTGTACTTATTGTACTACATTAAAACTAAGTTAAATCTTAGAACAAAATTTACCTTATATTATACATCAGTGGACTCCGAACTTAATTAAAAGGATTTTGAGACGTTTAATGAGTACAAACTTTTGGAATGACCTGAATAAGAGAAGGCAATTTTTGTTGAAATATAAAATACTTTATCCAGTTCAAAAGCTGAAGTTAAATTTAATCTTGAAAAATCTTAACGCTATTTTTGAAGAATCGAATCTACAAAGGAATGTCTCACATAATTTAAGGAACCCAAAAACAATTGTTTTGCCTCACCCTAGGGTACTAAATAGATTTAGAACTAGGACTAGAATGAATATAAGAAACAACTCGTTGGCTAATGTAGATTTCAGGCTCAGGAGAACTTATTCTAGCTCCAAATCAAAATTCTTAATAAGAAAATTTTTGATACTCAGTGATAAAGTAGATTAGAATTGCTATGCAGATAAACTACTATCTGTGTTTGCAGTGCGGAATGCACTATGTGCTGTGATTTCATTATCTTTTCTGTTAGATAACAAATTTGTATGCAAAAACTGTTGTAAATTAAGAATTACAACTTGTCAAGGAATTTACTTTTCTTAACAAGTTCATTTATTGGAAACAAATTCTCTTAATAAAAATAAATTGTATTGTATTGTATTATTATTATATTTGTAATTGTAAATATATTCTAAACAAATTCTCTTGATAAAAATTGTATTATTATTATTATTATTGTTGTTATTGTTGCTCTTATATTATTTCTTCCTGATTGGGGGATTGCACTCCGTGACGGGTACTGGTACCAATTATACAGGGTGGTTATAATATCTGATGTTACTGTCGGTCGAGGAAATCTCTGACTATCCTACAGGTGTTCACGATTGCGACTTTCTGGAGTTCCTTGTAGGTGTTCTCTGGGAGACCTATTTCAGCTAGGCTGCTATGTAGGGTCTTTGGCACCACACCGGTGGTCGACACGATGATCAAGGTGGTCGTTACTTCTTGCATATGCCACATATCCTTGATCTCATGTCTCCGGTTCGTGTACTTCCTAATTTTTTCCTCATGGGTTTTCTGGACATTGCTAGTGTTTGTCACCGCTGTATCAATCAGATAGGTAGTCATTTCCATCTTGTCCACAAGGATTATGTCCGGTCTGTTGTGCGGGATGATCTTATCCGTTATTATGGCGCGGTCCCAATACAGCTTGTGGGTTCGGATCACTAGTAATGCCTGGGGGTTCGTACTTGTAATATGGCACACTTTCTTTGGTCAACTGGTATTTCCTCACTAGCTTCTGATGTATTACACTGGCTACCTGGTCGTGTCTATCAGTGTACGCAGTCTGGGTGATCACCTTGCAACCTCCGGTGATATGTTGGATCGTTTCTGAGGACTTTTGGCATCGTCGACATGTGTCGTCTGACATTGCGGGCTCCTTTGCGATGTATTTTCAATAGTTCCTGGTGTTGATTATCTGGTCTTGGATGGCCAGCATGAATCCTTTAGTCTCGGGGCACACGTCCCGCTTCTGAGTCATGGATTGGAAGCACTATTATCGATGTTACCTTCATGGAGGTCATTATAGTGTCTTCTTTGCCCATCCTTCTACCTTCGTTTTTTTTAGTGTAGGAGCAGGAGGGGTTTCCTCGATTGGGATCAGTGGGGTGTACCACTTATCCATCTTCCTTATGGCCGGGTGGAATGGTTCTGTGTTGTTTTCGAAATAATCCTTCAGGAGTTGGAGTTGCTGGAGTTGCTTCTCGGTTGCCGCGTAGAGCTTAATGCCATCCATGTACGTCAGGTGGATGAGTGTGTACAGGTTCTTTCTTTTTTCTTTGAGGTTATGTCCATACTTGTTGCCGTTGAGCATGGTGAATAGCGGGTTGAGTGCTAGATAGAACCGTAGTGGGCTCAAAGCATCTCCCTGAAAGATTCCTATTCTAATGGGGAGTGGCCTGGTTTTGATGTTCTCGACCTTAATGGTGGTACTCCATTTCGCCATTGTTCGTCCTAGGAAGTTTGTCACTATTGGATTGACCTTGTATATCTTCAGGGTCTCTATTAGCCAGCTATGAGGTACGGAGTCGAAGGGATTGCGATAATCGATGTAGGTAGTGTATAGGTTGCGATGCTTCTTGAAGGCTTGCTCCATAACTGCGGCATCTATGGTTAATTCCTTTCTGCTGCTCGGCCATTATGTTCTGACTCCTTAAGTGGTCTGATGTCTATTTGGTCTTGCGGCTGGTCAGGAACTTGAACCTCGTTGGTGGGCATGTGATTGGCCTGTATTTCGCTGCGATTCTTGTATCTTCATCTTTAGACTTCAGATATGTGCCTCCTTTAGTGAGAAACTTCGGGATTGTCTCCAGGTGCCTTATCATTCGAGTGAACTACTCTGTTAGATGCTTGTGTGTGTGCAGGTGAGCTTCTTGTACCAGTAGTTGTGGATGTTATCAATTCCCGGTGTTCGCCAGTTGTGGGTGTTCCTGATCGACTGTTTACTTCTTCTTTTCGAATATCCCACTCTCTCATCTCTTGTATGTCCTTCGTTTTCTTCCGTTCTATTTCTACCCAGCGTGCTCTGCTGTCATGTCTTACTTCACTGCTCCAGAACTCTTGGATCGTCTTCTTCTCGGGTGGTCCGTTTCCTGCTTTCTCATCTTCACCCAATTTCCTGTAGAAGGCTCTTTGGTCCTCATCGAAGATTCGGTTGTTTCATTTCCTCTGGGAGCTATCTTTGTATCGGTATAATCTCTTGCTGAATTCGTGTAGGTTCTGCTTCAGTGTGTCCAAGTAATCCCCTATTCTCTAATTTCTGGTCTCATGTTTGCTGTGGGCGCTGTCTCCCTTGAGGATGCTTTTCACCTTTCCAATCAATTTCTTATTTCTATTACCCTATTGGTACTGGGTCAACTGACCTATATTGACTCTTAATCCTTCTATCTTCTGCTGAAGTCTTCTTTCTCAAGCTGGCGGTTCCTTCTGTTTTCGGTTCTTCTGCTGCTGGTCTCTCGTTTCTTTTCCATTAATCCTAGTGGCTGCTATGGCACCACAGTATATGGCTGTTTGGATAGCCTCCAGCGTTTAACCATTGTTGTAAGGTAATGTGGCATTATTTGCCGATTGAGGAGGTCTGTTACTCTCCACAGGGTTTTATTTGGTCTCTGCTTATGTATCAAATGGGTTGTTGTGGGGGCCGATTCCTTCGAATTCTGTTAGAGCCTTCTTTCACTCCTCTTCTATTCGGAATAGCATGACTTTGTCTCTTTCCACTTCAACTACACTGGGTTGTATTTCTTCTTGCTGCTCCTCCTCTGGTTCCTTGGTATGCTGTTCCTCCTCTGGTTCCTTGGTATGCTATTCCTCCTCTGGTTCCTTGGTATGCTGTTCCTCCTCTGGTTCCTTGGTATGCTGTTCCTCCTCTGGTTCCATATTCCCCAATAATAATTATTATTATTATTATTAGTAGTAGTAGTATTTTACACCTGAATTGAATATCATAGTCATTCTGAATTGAATATCATTCGTCAGTCTTATAACAGTCTTTTGGAGACAGTTTAAAGCGTTTATTACAGTTTTTATGAGTTCATGGTCTTTTGAAGTCTTTTTCTATGAACAAAACTCATCTTTCTCGAAATACATTCTTCATTATATATGTAGTTTAAGTGTACAGTAGTTAAACTAACTGGTTTGTAATTACTTGTGTCACTTTAGATCCCCCATTTGTGAATTGGGGACATATTTGCACATCTCCAGTCCGTGGGGACCACCACTGAGTCTAAGGATGCTCGCATAATTATGGCTAAGGGTGTTCTTACTTCCTTTACCTCCTTCTTTAATATATATGGATAGACCCCCCATCCGCCCCAGTTGCCTTTCTTATGTTTACCTTCAAAATTTTCTCCTCCACTTTGCTCTCAGTTATTTCAAAATTATTAAGCACCCTGTTACAATTTGATAAACTTTTGGCATTTTGCTCCCTTAATATACTCATGTGTGAATGTAAATGCAAAATAGTCATTCAGATTATCAGCCATCTGAGCTCAATCTAGGTCGATCATCGATATCAAGTGGACCAATCTGATTCATCCCCTTCCTTCTTGAGTTTATATAACTAAAGAAGTCCTTGCTGTTTGTAAGTTTGCTTTCTGCAGACTTACTTAACAAGTATAGGTCAATGTTGAAAAAAAATTGTGAACTAGGGTTAAATTTGAAAATGTCTGCAATTCTGCCCAGAAACGATAGGAGGGAGTATATTATGAGAACCTTGTTACCGAATTCGGCCCTGGAGAGATTGTGCATGGGGTGGATTTTTTTCTCAGCGTGGTCTGTGCTTGTTATCAGAAGAGACTGAGTCTACAGGAATGGGGTACACTTAAATAGAAGGGGTACAAGAATATTTACTGATGCTATCGAGGCAATATATACCTAATTGATACCTATTATATCTTTGCGATGAACAAAGTTTCAATTTTCAAATTGCTCAATCAGTGTGAATCATGATCTGGGCAGCTGCTTCCCAATATGGTTCTTTTCAAATTAATGCAGCTTGACTGCTACCTGAATAAGGCATATTTTAACTTATTTTTTTTAACATTTACGCTAATAAAACCGCGTGATACGGACAACGTATAAATAAAGTATTTATGACATTCTAATTTATATATTTCATCCACTTATATAAGATTGAATTCTTCAATGCAAGGATGAGCGTGATGGAGATAGTGGCCTACGAACAGTGAATAGAAATATTCCTTGCTTATTAAGAAATTTTCTTTACCAATCTGCTGAGTTTTGAAATTAATGATATTGTTTCCATAAATTAATGCATATTTTCCCTTTAGTACTTTCTGCATTCCCTCTTCCACATCGTTTACCATTTGTTCTTCATGAGATTCCATGTATTTCCCAATGGCTTGCCTGGATTCATCTTCTGCATGCTGCAACATAATCAAAAAAGTTAAAAAAAAGAGTAAACAGTTAATCCAGAATATATAAATAGCATATTATTTTTAAAAATGTGAGTCAAAATCATTAATGCGATGAATGACTCTTGATAAAGATGAAAAAAGAAATTCCTCAAATGCATCTTAATCCTAGAATGACCCAAAAGAGTTCGAATACGATCCATAATCTCCATTAGCTGTTTTATTTGGTTATATCATTGGTTTAGTTTTTAACCAAGTGATTCTAGCATTGAAGTACCTGGAAGAACCAGTGGCATTAGGGTAACTGTGAAAATTTCGGTTATTCAGTTTATGTTCTCAATGCATTATCAGTGTTTGGGTTGTTGTTGTAGACTAACTAACTCAGCCAACCTATGAATAAAAATTCCAAGTTTCATCGGCGAGACTCGAACTCAGGCCTTTTCCACTACCCATGAAGGTTTCCCAGCTTACAAAATGTTAATGAACTAAAACTGCCACCAAAGCACTTTAGCTACCAACTCAAAACTTGGGGTTCTTGATACAACAAGAATTAAATTTAATTCTTAGTATTTTTTGAATGATTTTCCTTATTTGGGTAGAAATCAAATACCTACAGAATTGTCGGCCGCGTTTTGAAAATGTGATGCATCACATCTTAGAGCCTTACAACAAGAAAGGGAGAAACGTAACGGCGGATTATACTACTCAACATGATTTTTAAATCCAGCAAATCAATGTTTGTTTCTGGTCACATTTTATGTATAGAATTTAAAATCAATCATAACAATTTCCTGTCACGTCTCAGTTTTAAGATATAGATAGATAACTGGATTAATTGCAAAGATATCATTACTGTTTGAAATTCCATTTTTAAACTGATTAACTTTTCGTTGGTTTTGTTTATTTGGCTAAACGTTAAGCAATTACATCATTACTGTTCTTGCAATATAGTATACAGCGTATTCACCTTCTGTTCAATTTTACCAATTGCTTTTACAGTTTTTAGGTTAATGCATTGTTAAAATGGTGAAGACAAAGCACAGAACTTGCGTCAATCATCCTGACAGCTTCTGATATGTTTGTGGACACTTAACCCAAAAAACTCAGAGGAAAAAAATATACAATGTCACAAAAGTTGCATATTCATTGTACTTCGACTGCAAGATCGGCGACCAAGAAAAAAATTGGGCTCCATCTGTTGTTGTGTTATTTAGGAGCATAAGAAACTAAGCCTATATTGCTCGAGGGATATGCGGTGGTCATTCCCTGACCTTTCCGCATCCGGTGGTCACAGTCTCGAACGCCGGACTAAATCAAGAAGTGTGTGCTACGCACAGCTGCTCCTGCCCACCTGGCTACGGAGACGCCTGCATATCTGTTGTAATACTTGTACAACGAACTTAAGGCTGTGGTTATATAGCAAGCTGAGAGCATTACCTTTTGCTGTCCCTATGGTGTGGCGTAAGCCCAAGAATCATTTCGAAGACTGCTATTTCTGCATGACAAAAATAAAAGGTATTTCCAAAAAAATTGCAAGCACTGCATGAAATATCCAAATATCCCATCAGCAATTTGGCCAGTGCCACACGGTAAAGAACTGCCAGTACCTGTGCCACCAAAGTCTCGGGGTGTAAGAGAAAAATAGGGGGGGGGGGAGGACAGATGGAACGAAACAGAAGAAAGAAGCCAAAAAAAAAAAAAAAAAGAGAGAGAGAAAGAGAGATACCCCGCAAGTGCAGGGTAGGTACAGCTAGCACGGCCAGTCAATTCGAGCCGACACTTGGTGGAAATCCAGCAGTGTGAGTGCTGCTATGGTGGATGGCTCATGTTCAGGAAGGTCATTGGGATTCCATTTGGTGAGTATGCGTCGCATCCAGACTGAAGGCTGGTCCAGTAGTCCATGATAACGAATAGTGGGGTGGTCAAAACTGGGAGTTCAAGATATGATGGTCAAGTCCAGGGATCGATGGTAGGTCTCTTCTTGATGAGATGAGGTGTGTCACGTCTCCTCGAGAGAAGTTGGTTCAGGAATCAATGATGAGGAATTTGTCAAGGTATGTGTGGACCCAGTCTTTGATTGCGCTGCTAGTATTGTCCCAACCAAGTGGGGAGACCAGTTGACAACTTGAGATATGACGGATCATGTTGGGTTCTGTACTCCCAATGGTTTGTTGGTCAAGTCTTGTGTAAGTTGGTCCAAGGCGTTAGCATCCATGGCTCAATGATTCGCAGCAACAGCTGGCAGTCATGGTTGTTATGATTTATTGATTCGGATACTAAGGTGGTGGTAGCGCTTTCTGCTTGGTAAATAGGTCCATTGCAAATTGAGTCAGAGCTCTGTAAGTTTCTTCATTCTGTAGGGTGAGATGTGCTTGATTTTGGTAGTTGAAGCATAGTCTCGTTATTAGGATCCTCCTGAAGTTCTCGTAGATTTCACAGCTGTGGGCAAGGTGCTCCCACGTCTGATCCTCTCCACAGTGACAGCTGGATGAGTCTGTAATTTTGAAGTCATATAGTTTTTTCTGGAAGGAACCATGTCCAGTGAGGAGGTAGGTAGCATAGAGTCCCGGTGAAAACCAGACAGGTGTGAGGGGTTAGGAGGCCCTGACATCCGGGAGGAATCTTTTGGTGACAGCGCCTTTAGTTGAGGTCTGCCATCTTTCTTGCCAGATATCTGTTAGATGTTCATTAAGTCTCTTCTTTTCAGCGTTTCTTTTATTTGCTGGGTCAGTGGTGGAATCTGCGCAGGTAATCACTCTTCCTTTGGCTATTTGATAGAGCAACCCATGACGAACAATCTCCAGGTCCAGTGGAAGAGATCCAGTGAGAATCTGGAGGGCATGTGTGCTGACAGTGCGACAGGCCCGCGAGTACAGAAGGAGAAGAGAGCGCTGGATAGTTCCTAGGCGCGATCTGTTTACTACTATATTGGCCTTCTTGTACCAGACTCCAGAAGCATAGGTGATAACCGGGATGAAAACTGCCTTATAGAAGAGGGACAGCGTTCCCTTCTTTAAGCCCCAGTCCTTCCGGGCAACTCTTGAGACTTGGGCAGCATACTTCCTGATCTTAATCCTGGGTTGATCTAGATGAGGAGTGAAGGAAAGGTTTTTGTCTAAGATCAAACCTAGATATTTAAGCTCTGTTTTTAGTTTTACTGTAACACCATTAACCTTGATTTGGGGTGGTCTTCTCAAATCAAGGATACCTTTTAGTAGGATCGAATTGGTTTTCTCTTGGGAGATCTTTAGGTTGTTATTCTCTGCCCAAGCTTGAAGGGTGGAGATGGCCTGGTTGGCAGTTGCTTCTAGTTGGGCTCTGTTATTGGCAGAAAGGAGCATGACCAGGTCATCTGCATAGGCCTGGGTTTGTACATTGTTGAGTTTGGTGTTCAAGAAATCATCCAGCACCAGATTCCAGAGGAGAGGCCCCAGGACAAATCCCTGAGGGCATCCCCTGAAGATTGGGCAGGAGACACTGCAGTGGGGAGTGGACACGACAACTCGCCGGTCCTGGAGATGGGTTTTGATGCATCTATATATGTTTTCTGGCACTTGCGCCCTCCGGAGCCTGCCGAGGACGCTAGGCCACCAGAGGGAATCGAAGGCACCAGCAAAGTTGAAGGAAATTAGAAGAAAGTATTTGGAGTTGCAGTTGGTAGCAGCTTCAATAATTGTTTCCAGTGCATCTACCCTGGAGCGTCCTTTCCGGAAACCGTACTGGTTAGGTGAGGAGAGACCAGCGTCATTGTAGTGGGCTTCTATTCTATGGGAGATCATCCGTTTGAGAAGTTTGCTGAATACTGGCAGCAGTGCAATGGGCCGATAGGATTGTGGCAGATCATGTGGTTTGGTTGCATTCTTCAATATAAGTCTAACGGTTGCAGTCCTCCACTGTGTGGGGAAGAATCCTTGGTGAAGACAGTGGTTTAATAGGTTGAGTATGGTAGTGGGAATAAGTTCAATGGCTTTCTGGACGATTTCTGGATCGAGCATGTCTCTCTCTGCCCGGAGCCTTCTTTTTTCTGATTCTAGATGCAGCTAAGTTGAGCTCGGTTGGGGAGAAGGGTTCTTCAATTGAAGTTGTGCGATATGTTTCATTTTCCGTGCAGAGCTCTAGCTGTTCCGTTGTGTTTGGGTCAGCAGGCTGCTGGAATGTAGCGTCTACAATATTATTGATAGCGTCTTGCCACGATCTGGTGTAGAGTCCGTTTGGTAATTTTGTGGTTGATACGACCTCGCCTCTGGGGAATTTGTTAGTGGTCACTTGGGGTATTGGAAGTAGTGATGAAGGTACAGAAGAAATCGTTTTATCAGACGTCGCGGATCCATGTACTTCACATGATTTGCACTACGAGCCAGAAAAAGAAAAGGCCCCACACTACATTGAACAAGAAGAATTAAGCGAATTGATTAGAGACTTGGGATTACCGAAAGAGAAGACTGAATTACTCGGATCCAGACTACAACAGTGGAATTTACTTGACAAAGGTAAAACCGTAATATACCGCAATATACCGTAAGCGAAATGAAGATTTTTCAAGATATTTTGCAATGGAAAACAACATATGTGTTTGCAAAGACGTCTTTGGTCTTATGCACGAACAGAAAATTGATCACAGTACCTCTGAATGGCGTTTATTCATTGATGCGTCAAAGCTAAGTTTGAAAGTAGTATTGCTTCATAATGAAAATTATGAAGCAATTTGCCACCAATTCCACTCGTTCATGCTGTTGGCCTAAAAGAAACGTACGATAGTATGTCTCAGATTCTTGCTGTTATACGTTTCGATGACAATAGTTGGAGTAGAATTTCACTAAGGCGCTGGATAAAGAAAGCAGAGGATTCGCATATTTATAGAAAATGTTTCCAAATTTATCTCATGCAAAGCTGAAGAAAGGAATTTTCATAAGTCCTCAAATAAGAAAGCTCCTAAAATATGAAGAATTTCAAACACACCTGAATGATGTTGAACTGGCTGCATGGAGAACTTCCATGGCTATGGTACACGAATTCCTCAGAAAGAGAAAAAAGAAAAAAAGAGAACTGATGACAAACTTGGAAAAATGCTACAAGAACATGGCGTGCCGAATGTAATTCAAAATGCATTTCCTTCATTCCCATCTGGATTTCTTTTCTGAAAACTTAGCAGATGCCAGTGATGAACAAGGAGAGCACTTCCACCAGGACATATCTGCAATGGAAAAACGAAACCAAGGTCACTGGGACTCTGCCATGATGGGAGATTACTGTTGGTTCCTTAAACGGGAAAGCAATCTGGAGTATAAAAGGAAATCACTGAGTGGGAAACATGTACAAGTAGCATATATTGTGTGTAGTGATTACAACAATGTATGCACATATTGTATAAAAACAAGGAATTTAAAAAAAAGCGTATATCTTTTGATGTATACGTGACAGAATGAAAAAATTGATACTTTCATAATCAGGACATTAATTTTGTTCAGAGTAACCAACTTTCTTTCCAGAGGTATGAATAAAAAAATTTCTGACCGCGATGTCAAATTTAGGTAGTCAACTAGAGATTCTATTGGTAAATTGATCATTTCAATTATGTAATGTAAATGTTTGAAATACGAATCAGAATAGCGATAGTAAGTAATTAATATAAACTTAAACTAAACTGGATTCATTAAAGAGACATGCTGGACTAGCACTGTCCAAATTACACGGGGACAAACTATTTCCCCTACGTTAGAAGACTGTCCTCTACTTCATCTCTAATTAACCCAGTAAACAATCAGTACACTCGAATAATAAACTATTCAACTTATGAAAAAAAGTAAAACGTAAAAATGTAAGCTGCGTGCTATCCAAATGCATAATGCCTTATTACCTTTAGGAAATCCAGGATAGGACTATCGAAATAGGTGCCGCATGCTATTTTGTTTGTTTGAAGAGCTCTTGATAACTGTGTGATAGTTTCCAGTTGATCTCCTTTTGAAGCCAAAGTCATAAATGACAGAAGAATTCCACGGTATGCAGAAGCAATTACAAACGCACAAATGGTCCAGAATGCATAAGAAATCTTAAATGGTGGGTGGCGAAGAGGTTTTTGGTTTACATCTGCAATACAGAATTAAATTTTGTTAAAATATGCATTGAAAATTAAGCGAATACTGATTACAAGGACAGAGTATAAAATAATGAGAACTGCCTTTCAAGACTAAGAAACTAAGTTTTCTAAGAAAGAATACAGCTAGAAAATAATAAAGCATTAAATCAATCATATTAGAAGATTAATATTATTGGAAGAGTGAGTATCGTGGCTTAGGTCAGAGAGAGAGAAACATTCAAGTTTTTTTCGTCTAGACGGGAGTCTAAAAGGGATCGTAGCCATTTCTAACCCCTCCTCCCAGAGATATAAAATTACTTTTTAGGCACTTCTACTGCACAGTGTGTAAGAGGTTTTAATTCGAGTTCGCTTAATTGACAGGATTTTTGTGGTCATTTTTAGACAGTGGCCAAGTTAACCAGGCTCATGAGTTGCATGGCTTTTTTTTCTGTAAGTTTAGTATTTAATATACAGACACGGCGTGATAACACCTATCTACGCTTACCTTCGCAGAGCAACATCCAAATCAAACCAGCTTAAGGAACATGTTTCAAATTCAAGTTTGCTTGGAGTAAAATTACATGCTCATCAATTCTCGCATATCGACTGGCCAATGAGGGCAGACACGAAAATATCTCATTCCCAAAACTACAGGGTGTTCTGGTTAACGCTTTCATGAAGTTAGAAATAAAATCTGGAGTTAGAAATAAAATCTAGTATAAGCCCATATTAATAAATTCATTTGAATTTTATTATTGTAAGTTGACAACAACAAGTTTACTAGGATTACCAACTATTACTGGAACTACCACGTTTCTTTTCAAAGAAATAAAAAAAATAAATTTTATAAGGACAAAGTATCTGCTGTACCCATCAAGAAAGAAATAGAAGTTCCTTACCTTGACTTAGCAATGTCCCACATACTAACCACAAAATCACTGACCAGTGCACAGTTCTTTCTCCATACACTCTTGAGCATGCTCGGTGCACACAGTACAAAAGCACAGTTATTGCTAGTGTCGAAAGGCCGATGCATAACCATAACTGTAAAGAAACATAGTTTGAAATGATTATTGCAACGTTGATTGCCATAATTTGTAATAATTTGACAATTTACACAAATTACAGATACGCAAGAGGGTGCCAAAGTGGGTTATAATATACTTCAGTATTATCATAGAATATTTCCCTCTACTGGAAGAGCTATTGGTCAGACTACAACTACACTGGTGTGCAAAATTTAAGGACCAGTCAGGTTTCCACCTGTAGCTTCTCATAGGAGTGGCCTGGATATGGGAAAAGCAAAGCAAAGGAACCTCGTGAGGTGCAAAATGATGAAGGTTATAACACCGAAACAACAATGGAAACAAAACAACGGTACAGGGAGACTTTATTCAACAAAGCACTGGCTGTCATGATACATATGCATCACTGTCAAAGATGGAACACAGGGGAGAGGTGGTCCTCAGTAGGAGATATGGCCACCCGTAATGTCGATGCAGGCTTTGCACCGCCTGTCCATACTTAGAACAAGGTTGTTAAGTTCTTGCGGTAACATCGTCCATTCCTCTGTAAGCGTCACCTTCAGTTGGTGAACATTTTCTGGTGGGTGTATAACTGCCGCTACGCGTCTCCCCAGAGCGTCCCATATGTGTGCGATGTGATTTACATCGATGGAACGGGCAGGCCAATCCATACGAACAATGTCCTCACTTTCCACAAGCATATCAACAACTGCAGTGTGATGTGGTGTGGCGTTATCAACCATAAAGACCAACTCGGGGCCAATGGCACCTCGGAACAGACGCACATGAGGAAGGATTACCTCAGTACAGTAGCGTGCACCGGTAACAGTACCACCCAGTATCTGGAGTTGTGCACGTCCATCCAAGATAACACCTCCCCAGACGAGAACTCTTCGACCGCCATATCGATCCGTTTCACTGAAAGGGATTGATATAGCGGTATGAATAGGTCGAAAGGGATTGATATGGATCCCTTTCAGTGCGGTGTGATATCGTGTGCCAACCTCTAGCCAGATTAGATGACGTTCAGAATCGCTGCTGAGACTGAATCTACTCTCATCATTAAAGAGTACCTTAAATAAAGATTTTGTGGTTGTAACCTTTAGAAATAGTGTTGATTCTTAAGTTTTGCGCACTAGTGTAAGAAGACAGTCTTCAGAGAACTCCGTGGAAGGAATTCTCAGAAAGCAACCCCAGATAGCATATGTTACAACCCCACCGCGAAAGAGAAGTCCTCTGAACTGTTGATTATTGTGATATTGAAAGGGTGTGTAAAATATGGAGAATATTTTAGAGCACAGTTGAAGTTGAAGAAATTACGAGATACATAAGGAAAGCTTTAGTATTGAGCTGATTTATTGGATGAAGTTGTAAAGAGAATTGATATTGCTAATTATATGGATCTGTTTCGTATTGAGTTAGTTTACTGATTGATATTGCTAAGAGAATTCAAAGAATAGCTTAGTATTAAGTTAATTTATGGATTGATGTTGTGAAGAGAATTGATATTGCTAATTGCGAGTAAAATTATGGAAATTATAGCATATGTTATGTATTAGTATTAGTATTAGTATTAGTAACGGCCGTATGGTGCAAGAAAGCCTATGGCTTATGCTGCACCAGCCAAAAAAAAAAAAAAAAAAAAAAATCCGAACAAAACAATGATAAAAACAAAAATTAAATAAATAAATAATAATAATTAATAAAGAAATAAAAATAATAAAATGAAATTAAAAATTAAATAAAAAGGAAATTAATCCTATCATCCTATGCGCTTCCCTTACCCGAAAGTACTATCCAGATGACCTTTGAATTTCCCCAAACTGTCGGCCTCTACCACCCATGAAGGCAACTTATTCCAGTAATTTATAACTCGCTGGCTAAAATAAAACTTCCTGCAGTCCAATCTAAACATTTCCCCGCGTAACTTGAATTTATGTCCCCTAGTTCTAGCATCATTTATAATCTTGAAAATTTCGTCCTCATTCAGTTTACTGATGCCTCTCAGAGCCTTAAACACCTCAATCAAATCTCCTCTAAGGTGTCTAGTTTCCAAACTCTGCAACCCACATATTCGAAGTCTTTCTTCATAAGGACGCCCTTTTGCCGATCTCACCAGGCGAGTTACCCTTCTTTGCACCCTTTCAAGAAGCTCGATGTCTTTCTTTAGGTGCGGTCTCCATACTTGAACACAGTATTCCAAGTGTGGTCTAACATAGGCCTTATATAATGGGATTATCACGTCCCTATCTCTACTTGCAAAAGTTCGATAGATCATCGATAGGACACCATGGGCCTTCCTTGCAACCTGTTTACAATGCTCAGAGAATTTCATGTCTGACCGTATCGTAACACCCAAGTCCCTTTCCTCCAGTACTGGGTTTAGTTGAACTCCACCAAGTGAATAAGTTATTTTGGGATTACTGTTTCCCAGGTGTAATACCTTACACTTTGTTGGATTAAAGCACAGCTGCCATTTTTCTGACCATTCTTGAAGTCTATCTAGGTCTCTCTGAAGAAGCTCAGCTTGACAGTGATCATTAACTACTCTACCAATTTTAACATCATCTGCAAATTTAGACATCACGCCCTCTATCCCTTCATCAATGTCGTTTATGAAAATTAAAAACAACAGTGGTCCTAATACTGATCCTTGGGGAACCCCACTTCTTACATCAACCCAATCTGAGGAATAGCCATTTATCACAACCCTCTGCCTCCTGCCCTGAAGCCATCCTTCTATCCATCTAAGGATTTTCCCAGTGATTCCGACCTGTTCCAGCTTATAAAGCAACCGCTCATGTGGGACTGAGTCAAAAGCTTTGCTGAAATCTAAATAAACAATGTCGAAATTATTCCCTAAATCCAGCTCGTGAGTGACCCTTTCGAAATAGCGAACCAGATTTGTTAAACATGATTTTCCCTTTACAAAACCATGCTGAGTATCCTTGAGAATTTCAATTCTATCCAAATGATCCTGAATTCCACCCTTGATCAATGCCTCCATGATTTTCCCTACTACTGAAGTCAGACTGACAGGTCGATAATTTCCCACTTCACTTTTAGAGCCACCCTTATGTATGGGAGATACATTTGCACTTTTCCAATCCAAGGGAATCTCCCCAGAGTCTAGTGATGCTCGCATAACCAGCCTCAGTGGTTCAATGCACTCGCTTGCCGCCTCTCTCAAGATTATAGGGTATATTCCATCAACTCCAGGAGCCTTACTAGTCTGTAGGCTTGAAAGTTTTTTCATTAAATAATCTTGCGAAATTTCAATATCATTAATTACATATTTTTTAACTTCGCTCCCACAATTTCCCATTGCCACAAAAGGCTTTTCATTTGTAAATATCGATGCAAAATAACTGTTGAGTTCATCTGCAACGGCAGCTGGTGTATTTATTACTATCCCCTTTCCCTTACGTAAAGGTCCGATCTGGTTTGTCCTGCTCTTCTTGGCATTTATATATGTGAAGAATTCCTTATCCCCCCTCTTTGCTCTGTTTGCTAGTGATTTCTCATAAACTGCCTTTGCCTGTCGAACCTTTTCTGTGGCTCTATTACACACCACCTTGTAGCTGTTATATGCTTCAGTACTTTTTATTGCTCTGTAACGTTTCCATGCCACCTTTTTCTGCTCAAGTAATGTGGCAACTTCACTATTCATCCAACTTGGAACCCTTCTCGTGGAGTATTTTTTTAATGGTATATACGCATTCAAGGCATCTGTGATTAATGTTTTAAAAGCGTACCACAGTTCAATTGTATTCATTCTCTGCGCGATATCTACCCAGTTAATAGAGGCCATGTAGTACCTTAAGGCATCGTAATTTCCTTTTCTGAAATTAAACCCCATTCCTTTGCCTTTTACTTCTGCTACCTCTCTCGTCATCATCCACCGTAGAACTCCGTGATCACTTCCTGCTACTGGTTCCTCTACTGTCAGCCCTGTTATGTCATCTGATTCATGTGTGATGATGAGGTCTAGGATATTCTTTTCTCTAGTACTTTCCCTGACATGTTGATACAAATAACAGTCATCTAGTTGATTTAAAAATTTTGTTCCCCATGTCGAGTTTCCTTCCCATTTACTCCAATCAATTAGAGGCAAATTGAAATCACCCATAATAAGGCATTGACGCTTACTTGCCCATTCCATTTGCATGTAGAGGCTTTTGTCATAGTCTTCACAATCACCTGGTCTGTAGATTACGCCTACTCGCATTGTACCTTTGTTTCCAACTATCTCACACCATACAGACTCTATACTAGCATGTGAAATGTCTGAATCTGGGAAAGCTATCGTCGCACTCAGGCTGCTTCTGATAAGAAGCATTACCCCACCACCCCTTCTATCTATTCTATCCTTCCTAAATACATTATACAAGCCGTACTGAAACTCATCATCCCCAATTTCCGGGTGGCACCACGTCTCCGTAAGCCCTATTATGTCCGCGTTACTTGTTTTAACCAGCAGTTCGAATTCGCTCATTTTATTGACGACACTTCTAACATTACTGTATAAACAATTAAGATTTACTGTTCTTGTATATTTAACAACCCTAACACAACCCTTGAAGTTATTTAGGCTCTCTTCCCTGATATTAGCTACCTGCTCACGTGAAACGTCTTTTCCCCCAGAACATCTAGATAATACGTCCAGTTGGGGTAACAGATAAGAACTCTTAAGGTATGTGCAAGAGTTACATTGACCAATATTATCAGATAAACGCGTGTCAGTATTACCCACATCCCCCCTAACTAGCAGTTTCCCTGAGCCTTTAAGGTATCCTCAATAATACTGGCAAAAACTTTTGCACCACCTTTGTTTAAGTGTATCCCGTCTCTACAAAACAAATTCCTTCTACCTACAAGTGTGGGCCATGCTGATAGAAATTTACCCCCTAAAGCCTTGCAGATTCCTTCAAGTCTTGAGTTAATCCACAAGGCTCTTAACATATAATCCCTCCTATCGTGTCTGGGCAGAATTGCAGACACATAGACATTATGGCCTAGCTCGCGACATTTCCTCAGCATGGTCCTGTATTTTTCCAACAAATCGTCAGATCGTGTACGTTTAATATCGTTTGTCCCCACATGAATAATAATATTTTCTTTACCCCCTTTAAAATCTGACAGTCTGTTGGTGACATCATCAATAGTTGCTCCCGGCAGACATACCCTGGTTCTGCTCCACCTATCTTTATTACAAAAAATATTCCCCGTTTCCCTGACAATGGAGTCTCCTAATAAAACAATGTCCTTTCTAACCAGGGTAGTTTGCACTTGGTGTTTCTGTTTTGAGGCTCGAATCGGGTGTGCATCACTTGGTAGATTGCTGGAGTTTTGAGTCCCTGACGAGCTCCCAGAAGCATTATTTTCGAGGGCAAGCACTCGTTTTTTCAGGGACTCAAATTGTTCCATCAGTGCACCAAATTGTAATTTAAGATCGGTGCACTCCTTACATCGATCACAAAGAAAAGAATCCCCAGGTGAGGTTGTAATGTATTAACAGATTAAATGAGAAAAATGAATATTTTAAACGAATACAAGTAATGTATATACTTGTAAGAAGGTTTGTATAATAAATGACTTTGTTTTATAATTTGGTGTCCTTGCTCATGAGGCAGCTCACATGAATAAATATACACTGCCCTACCATTAATAACCGGACACCTTTCTTTAGACAAAAAAGAGCTTTTATTGTGTCGTTTAATAATTTGTGCTGAAACCTTTTGCTTTTATGATAACCTTCAATCTTTGCGGCATAATCTCAACCAAGAACTTTTTTAAATGTCATGTTCCTCCCGTCGACCTTTAACGCAGCCGCCAATTCGGCCTTGTTCTTCGGGAGATCTCAAAGTGCACGTACAACGATGATCCACTACAACCCAAAAATGCTCGATAGGGTTCAGATCAGTACTCTGGGATGGCTAATTCATCCTATCAACACCCACGTCCTTCCTCAGGGCACTCTGTTACAACCCGAGGTGTATGGCATGGCGCGTTGTCTTGCTGATACAGGTATGGGCTTCCCCGAAGTATTATCATAATGTTGGAAGTTTTATAATTGTCCATGATGTTCTCGTATTGCAGAGCATTCATGTGTTTTTTCGATAACGACTAATGGGTCCAAGCCAAAACCATGGGCATTGCACAGCATTCATGGTTTTTTTCGATAACGACTAATGGATCCAAGCCAAAACCATGGGCACTGCACAGCATTCACGGTTTTGTCGATAACGACTAATGGGTCCAAGCCAAACCACGAAAGGAACTCCATACCATGACAATTAGGAAGCAGCAATTCTCGTGGCATTCGTCCCTCCAGGGGAGAACTATCATCAGACTGGTAGAGTGCAAACCTCGCCTCCTTTGTCCATAGAACTGTTTTCCATTGCTATGCAGTCCAGAATTCGCGTTCCTTACACCATGTTAATCGGCGTCTAGCATTTGTTCAGGTGATCAATTCTGTTGAACGTGTTATCGTGCATGTTCACTTTTGTAATTGTCTGTTCGAAGACCATATGACTTGTTTCTCCATCCATGGTGGGGTGTCCGCACATTAATGGTAGGGCAGTGCATATTACAGGGGAAAATCCCTCAGCTCCTGGAAATTCATGAATATTTTAATGCAACTTGTAGAAACCGTTGAAGAGAAACTTTCACAGTGAGCACAAGCAACAAATCCTAGAAACTAGTCATCGCCGGTATCATCCAATACATCCAAAGAACGGAGTTCAACGAACAGCCATCAACCAGCAAACAGAGAGCTGAACAGAAGTTACTAATATTAATCAGCAAAACCAAGCTGGAAGAGGTGTTATTGCAGGATCAAATCCAAGAAAAACAACAACTAAGACTTTTTTGCAACTGCGTTGACAGGAACAGAAGTGAACACCCACACATCCCATTAGGAAAACAGAGTACCAACATCCTGTCCACCTCTGCAAAGAATTTTCTTTGTTCCTATATAAAATATAACATAGTGTTGCATATAGATAAGAGGGTACAGTCTACCAATTCATCCATTATTCAACCTTAACTCTTCCAATTGCAAAAGTATATTCCTTCTCATGAAAACTGAATTTGCAAAATTTTGAAAGTCAATAAAAAGTTCCCTTCTTTTAATAAGTAATGGTTCAATCTCATCCACCAGACGAATTACATGATCAACTCTATTCAGTAAATCCAAACGCAAATCTGCATATTCCAACCAATTAAACAGAACCCGTTCCCATGTTTCCAGATCACCACATGTGCAGTTGCACCTTGCTACGATTCCAAGACTATTCAGTTTAGCAAAAAATGATCCGTCACCTGTTAGGAAAAATGTACAACTTAAATTTGGTACTAATCAGATTGGTTTAATGTAATTCACACCATTATCAAATATAAGTGAAAAATTGGAATGTTATTCTACCTTTTTCCGAACAATTCCATCTATTTTGCCATTTTTCTAAAAAATAGCTGTTAAATCTTCTTCTTTTCGCTTTTAAAGTCATTTAAAGTATTACTTTCGATGGTCAACAATTCGGATTTTATACCTCTTCTCAAATAAGTATAGGCTAAACACTAACTGCAAATCAAGTGGCATTTTGCCAGCTAACACTTGCAAAGCTTCTGTGGAAACAGTTCTGCAGGTCATGACCATTTTGAGTAACTTAAATCGATGTATAGAATAGAGCTTTCTGGTGTTGCGTACTTTGATTGTATTGCCAACCAAGACTGATTCACCATACATAACAATCGGCAGAAAAATGCAATCAAATAGAGTGCTTTCCCGTTTATCCTCCATTCCACCTGCGGTATTCTTGAGATCATTGCAATAAAATTCTTCACCTTCTTTGATATGTAGTTAATATGCCAGGTAAAGTTCAAGCCACTAGCAATACATATTCCCAGTTATTTAATCATTAACTCCTGCTGTAAGGAAATACCATTAAACCTTACGAGCGGAGGTCAACTAAGAGCCAATTTACCCTTGAACATCATAATTTTAGTTTTGGATGTAAAGATTGTCAATCTATGTAAATTTCCCCAAATGCATTATTCTTTCAGTATGCAATCAGACTTCATTTCGAGTTCCTTTCTGGTGTTTCCGTGAACAAGTATTGTTCACGGAATAGCTTATCTACATAAGCACACGCAATAGCTTATCTACATAAGCACACGCAATAGCTTATCTACATAAGCTATTGCGTGTGAGTGGTCCAATTCTCTCTTGAGCCAATCTTCCAAAACCAAGTTCCATATTAAAATACCAAAGACAGATCCCTATGGACAACCTCGAGTCACACGACACGTAATTGATCCAAAATTCGACTTAACTGTTACTGTGCGATCCCTAAAATAATCTTTAATTTTAGAGAACATAATCGAAAGCCGAGAGCCCCAACCCGACCCCTAAACACATCAAACCAATGCAGCAAGACCATGAGTGTGAGAAGACATTGTGTCAGAATAAATAATTAAAACCGTTTCCAATAATAAATAATTAAAATCACTATAAAAAATATATTATTTTGAATGGACTTAACAGTGAGAAGTTCATCATGGGTAATTCTTCAATGTCGTTTCCATAAGACTCATTCAACGCATGCATAAGGCGATGTTCTAAATTAACTCATGGGTTATCAGCCATGATATCATTACCTACAAGGTGATCTAAGATTGCACTCATGGAATTTTCCCAACCACACGTCTCAGTGGTGCCCTTACCAATATAATATATATCATAAGCAGCTGTTCACAGCGCTCTTCGTATCAGAACGCTTTGGATTCAGTAAGAAAGAGAACTAAAGGAAATTAAATTTATTTTCTTCTAAATTTTTCACTAGCCACTCAGGGAATGAGCTCTCTATCTGTACATCTGTAAGGAAAGCTAGTTATGAAGATCCCTGGCCCTGCTCCACGTTCCAGGGATGGTTTTCAGATGGTGATAGTTAGTACCGCCACTGGACGGTACTAACTATCACCATCAACAAAATAAATAAAATAAATTCCATCTACAATAATTCATTCAATAATGATATATTGTCAGTAATCCTGGGGTAACATATGTGTGGCATTAGGCATGCATATTTCAAAATCGAACCTGCGGGGTACCGCAAAAAATGCACATCTTATTGTGAATTTTGTATATCCTTTGCAGATGAAGGTTAAAACTATTTTTATTTTTGATAAAAACCGTTTTAACTTTCACAGAGTTATTAATTAACCAAACGCTAACCATAGTCGTTGGCTAACCAAATAACCAACGCATTTAAAAAAAAAACAACATTTATTTCTAGTTGCAAGTTACAAGAGAACACACGCAAATTACAGACAAAATAAATATATAGGTAGATATTTAAAGTCCCCTTTACAGGGGACTTTAAAATATCATAATTTGTTGTTGATTTTTGTAGTTGCAAGATTCAGATATTCAACAAAATCTTTCTACAAAGGCAGTAAGATTTATTCCAAAAGAAAGGAAATTTAGATTTTGCAATTTAGGAAATGCTGTGTAATAAATTGAATGTGTATGATACTTGGAATCAGTAAAAAAATTGTAAAAAAATTATTCAAAATACAACTGGAAGATGAAAATGACAAAAGAGATATTTCTTACCTCAAAAGTAAATGTAGAGAAAATGATGAAGGGATTTAAATCATCCTTTGATGCTTGTGTGACAAACACAAACGTGGCAATGTCGAGTTGATGAAGAGGATCTGCGAACTGGGCCCATTTACTAGTGTGAGCCATAGTCCTCACTAAGATGTCAACTTCCTGAAAAGAAACAGAATGGAAAATGGAAGAATGTCGAATATATTTGAGGAGAAACACAAAGTTTATGCTACTGAAACAAGTAATGGAATTCTCCAGCATTATAGCTTTACCGTTCCAACAACAAATCGATAAAATTGTCCTCTACAACCATCCTTTAATGTTTATATTTAAACCTGCTATAATTTATGCTTCAACCCCTATTTCAACTCGCTGGATTATCCGAGATACAAAATATGATAAGAAAATATAATATACGCCCTATAGTAATAATCTTGTAATATAAAATAAATATTTTCACCTGTTTATCAACCATCTGTATCATTTCTTTTACATTTCCACTTCTTACTACTTTTATTCGGTATCTGCAATTGTGGTAAACAATGGTTTTACTTGTTGAGTAATCTGCAACGTTGGTAATATTTTCCTAATTAATTAAATAAATAGATAGTAATGGTTAACTTACTAGCAAAATTATTTTATAATACAATTATATTTGTGATATAACAGTTTTTTTTTAAAATTCAGTTTCATGAAGTATTTTCCATATGTCAATTAATAAAATGAGAATGGAACGATTCATATTATGCTTATAATTTAAAATAATAATGAACCATTTCCATTGTGGAAATAAAGTCATTTCAATTGTTTGAAATAAGGAGTAATTTCAATTGTTTGAAATAAGGAGTAATTTCAATTGTTTGAAATAAGGAGTCATTTCAATTGTGGAAATAAAGTAATTTCAATTGTTTGAAATAATGAGTCATTTCAATTGTTTGAAATAAAGAGTCATTTCAATTGTGGAAATAAAGTCATTTCAATTGTGGAAATAAAGTCATTTCAATTGTTTGAAATAATGAGTCATTTCAATTGTTTGAAATAAGTAGTCATTTCAATTATGGAAATAAAGTCATTTCAATTATGGAAATAAAGTCATTTCAATTGTTTGAAATAATGAGTCATCTCAATTCTGGCAAGTGGGCGATTAAAGTAAATAATTAGTTTAAAAATAATATTATATTTAAATATTACTTACTTAAAGTTCAATTTTTCTGAAAGCATTTTAAAAAACATTCCTCTGAATCCACCTATTATTTGAAGATCCCCTGTGGTATTTCTCAACGGTATTTCTCAACATTATAAAGACATCCTTTGCAAATGAATATCAAATAAACACAGTGAGTACAAAATTTCTTTTCATTAAAGATGCTTAAAAAGTAAAATAAAACAAAACAAACGTACATGAATGCATGCGCATACGCGTACAAACTCAGTTTATCCAGAGTGCGGAATGTATATGTAATAGAGAACTATCATTTACGATTTGATGTAAGTAGATTTATTGTATTTCTATACTTTACTGATATTGCGGATCCAGACACAGTGGTTCCTTCCAGATTTCGGCAGTTAGGAGTAGTCAAAAGCGATGTATTGCTGATTGTGTCTGCATTAAAGAACATGATCTTGGTGGCTTTTGATGAAGTTGGAAACAAAGGTCTGCCATAACTTCGTATTTCAATATTTGTTTTATTCTGAAAGAGAATAACACGTATTTATACATATTTCCATTAGGTGCTAACATTTTGGAATATACTTGAAACAGTTTTTCAGTTTGGTCAATGTATTCTACATTAAGGATTATGTTGTTTTTTTTTTATATACTCTCTAACATTAACATTTGGAAAACAAAAGCGATATAGCTATATTTTTCAAAAATTTCCGCCGCGCTTTAGCTATTCCCCTTTATGAATACAAAATTTTAAGTTCTCATTGCAACTTCTACTCTTTTTAAGTTCTTAATAGATTTACACTAATCAAAAATTGCGATATCGAAATCAAATAAATCACTATTACCTTTTAAAAATACAAGATTACTGTTAAAATAAGTATAAATTGAAAGAGGAATCTGTTCTCTGAATTCATTATAGCAAAAACATAATCTTTACTGAGAAGACGGATAAAACAACAGGTTCGGGCAAAAATTCTTTAATATTAGATTGGAACAAGTTAAAAATAAAGTAAATAAATCACCAAACGTTTTCAGACTTAGTAGTCCTTCCTCAGTTGGGAAATGAGCATTATTACAAAAAAGAATATCAAGAATGTGGAGATGAATTTTCCTCTTAGAAGAACACATTTCTGTCCGGGAAAAATATATTTCAGGATTCACTTGGTTTCCTAAGAGCTGCTGATAGATCAGGCGCCTCCGTAGCCAGGTGGGAAGGAGCAGCAGTGCGTAGCACACGCTTCTTGATTAGACCGGGGTTCGAGCCCGTCACCACCAAATACGGAGGATGCGGAAAGGTCAGGGAATGACCACCGCATATCGCGGAGCAATATGGCCTTAGTTGCTAATGCTCCTAAAAACTAAATAACAAACAAACAAACGCTGATAGATCTCACCAGTGAAACATAGTCCATAAGCATCAGGAAGCCATGGTTCTTGCCAGCAAAATATGCCTTATATTTCGCGATCACCTGCCTGGATAGTGGGCACCATGCACTATGGTCCATGGACTCATGTTGCTTGCACCAAACACGAAGAGCTCCGTCGGCATGTTGCTCCAGGTATTTCGGCTCATACGACCAGCACCCTCTTTTCCATTCCTCCAGTGTTCAAGCAGCGTTTTGCCGACACTACATTATACGCCGTTGAAGATGATCAGCTTCGAGAAGAGGGTGTTTCTTGGATCTTCTGCCTTAGAACTCCATATGTCTGAGGGTGCAGCGCATCGTCATTTGGGATATTGTTCTTGCATTTCCCATATTGTATTGCGTTATCGTCTGTCGCACAGTGACCTGCTGTCGAGCCCGTACAACGTGCTGCACCCTTTGGTCATTCCGACAGAACTGTAAATGAGTACATACTCATTTACAGTTCTTTCGGCGGGAGACGGGTTGACCCGATAGTGACTGTTCTTTGTACATGTCATTTGGGATATTGTTCACCACAATGAGCCGTGAAAAACAGAAAAGACGTGCAGTTTCCGCTATGGAATCACCAGACGTACGAGCTCCCACAATCATGTCATTTGTGAATATGGGATATCTCTACTACAACCCACAACTGCTACATTATCACTTTTACTTGCACAACCAGTTGCAATGTACCAATGATCTAGCATAGGAAGCTGTTTGGTGTTTTGCACTATGAGCTATGCGACTTAGTCTATTACGGATGGGGTAGTGACAATGAGTATACGAACGTTGAACAATCATCATACTATTTTGTTTCCTCTCTCCCGTACGCGACAATTTCATAAATTCTCCACATTGTAACACCTCTTGAAAGGAATAAATTTTGAATCTTGAAGACATTGGGAACAATGCCACAACACTACTGAAAATGCTTCCAGAAACATTCAAAACACTCAATTGTCTGTCTAAACTAAGAAGGAGAATATTTCAATGATGTTGTTGTTGTAGTAGTAGGGTTTCAGGAGCATCAGTGACTAAACCCATATTGCTCTGTACAGCCATAATACTGTCTGTAAAATGCATGTCTGTGGTCGATTTTCTGGTTGCCAGACGAAAAACCAGAGTTTTCAGTAGAAAAAAACCATGCTATTCCCGCCTGAGATCGATAACTCCGCCACGTTGTGACAAAAACCCACAAAAATTCCTCCTCATCGATTGGACTCGAGCTGAGGTCTTTCTCACCCGGTGTGTGAAGATGCTACTAACTGTTCTACCCAGGAGGGCTCATCAATGATGAACAACCTTGATAAAGTATATAGTTTCACTGAGTTTTGTTTTTTATTATGAGACTACTCTTATTTGAGTCTAGTGTGTGTGTGTCCGGGTTTTGGACATTAGCCCTAAAGCAGCTGAGGCCATGAAGCGTCAGCATATTGCGTTATAAATTGCATGTGTTGTGCCTTTGATTTGGACGAAAACTTCAATTTCTGGAAAAAAAATCATGCATTCCTCTCCTCTCCTGAGAAAGACAAAAATCCATCAGCACTGAAATACAAAGTCCATAAAAATCCTCACGTCATTGGCAGGATTGGAACTCAGGTCTTTTCCCAACAGGGTGAGGAAAAGGTGAGGAGACCTGAGTTCCACTCTCTGTCAGCAAAGGCTGCCTATCTTAAAATAGAAATGAGCCTGTGCTACACAAACTGTGACATCGGCTGCAAACAGATAGGTGTATTGCAAACCAGTGCAATAATTTACCAATAATGAGACCTTTAACTAAACATTTTCAAACAGAATCATTTTTCTCCATCAATTAACAACCTGTTGCAATAAGTGCAATAAGAACTTTTTCAGTGAATGATAACTTACAGATTGAAGGTGAATGGCTCCAGAATGTGGTGTAATAACTGTAGCGCTAAGAATTCCTGGCAAAGAGGTAGAAAAGACATCCGATACGTAAGCATCGTTTATTAGCTGATTGGAAAGTATAAACCAAGTATTTCGGAATTTGAATCTCGGTAGTGCCTGTAATTAGAAATAATAACGAACATTTTGGTTACGAGTGAAGAATATATAAAAATTATCAGTAATATTAAATTTAGAATATCGTTTTAATATAAATCATAAAAATACAACCGAATTTTCGGAACAATATGGCATTACTTGCTAACGCTCCTAAAAACCAAATAACAAACAACAACAACAACAACCGAATTTTAGTCTTGACTGTAAAATTATGCGAAATAACCTGGAACTAATGTTAAACAGATTTTTAATTAAACGCTCCAAAGAATCTGTATATAAAATTGCCTTACTGATTTTGAGACAAATTAGTGGTATGACAATCAGTGCGGCTGTTTCGAAGCCTACTGGATTTTCACAAGCTCACGAGAAGCTATTATGTTTCGAAATAGATGTCTGACGGGCCAGTGTCTCAGATATTTAAATGCATATCGTATTGGCCTTTTCTGGTCTAGAAAAATTATTATATCACTAAATTGAGCATACGACTACCTCATTTAACTCCAGGGGATAACATCTGGTGAGTATGGGGTGGGCACACCCAGAGTACTGAGCTGGTTATCATCATTCTTTTCTCTCTCTCTTGGAGATTCCTTTCTACTCCTGACTCTTACACTCTCTCAGGGTAACTCTCCGAAATTTTGTTTAGCTGGTGCAGCATAAGCCTCAGGTTTCCTCGCACCATACGGCTAATAATAATAATAATAATAATCTTCGATGAAGAACAAAGAGGCTTCTACAGGAGACTCGGAGAAGACGGGAAAGAAGGGAACGGACCGCCGAGCAGAAGATGATTGAGGAGTTCTGGGGAAACATATTTTTCAATACTTATCGACGCACATAATAAATAAGAGTCTTCTTCAATCAATGGCTGTAATGGAACAACTCCAGACGAGGTACATAGATGTCTAACCCTCTATGTGTGCGAAAATCGGATGGGAAATGACTACCCAGAAAGAATACCGAAAGTTATTTACGATGGAGCAAAGTACCAATATTCAATCTGAAACCTCTAATGGATAAGGAGACAACACAAATTCATTTTTATTTTCATCGGGAGAGGTAGAAATTATGCAGAAATTGCATGCAGAGTCCGGCACACACGTTAAGACGGTTCCTGACTTGAATCTGTAGGATCATCTGGGGCGAAACTTTCGAAAAAGCTTCAGAAACTGACTAATCATCCTGGACAAGGATATCAAGAACCATTGGAAAAGCCAAATGTAAACAATATCATTGCAGCTAAGGGGTAGATCAACGTGCTAATTAGATATACTCTCAATTTTTTTGGTAGAATTGCTATCGAGTCCAACATGAGTACACTTTTAGACCAATCGAATAACCACATTACTTGCCCATACTAGCCAATAGCATCAGGAAGTTATCGTTTAATCAATTAAAAGTCTTCCGTTGATAGGGTTGTTTTTTGTTATTTGGTTTTTAGGAGCATTAGCAACTAAGGCCACATTGCTCCGGGGATATGTGGTGGTCATTTACTGACCTTTCCGCATCCTCCGTATTTAGTGGTCACGGGCTCGAACCCCGGTCTAATCAAGAAGAGTGTGCTATGCACTGCTACTGCTTCTCACCTGAGTACGGAGGCGCCCGATAGGGTGGCGCGTATATGTATATCAATGACATATCAAATTTTGGTTAAAGCCAAAATTTGATATGTCTATGGATATATCCATAAGCGTGTGATCCCCTTTAGCGGATCACATGCCGTATTAAAATATAGTGACTAAACTACGGTGGACAAAAAAACTTCATCACTTGTGAATTTTGAAAATAATGTGTTTTGCGCTGCATTGTGGGTTGCAGAAATGTTCAAAATGCATTTGTTCGATGGGATATATATCTCTATGAGTGAAATCTAATAAAAAGACCCCAACTCATATACCTGATTGCTATAAATATCTTCTCTAAGGGTAAAATGCATAATTAATGGTAATATGAGATATCGTGCAAATGGCAATCATGACAACCAAACATACATTTTATTGCATTTACAAACTGAAATGACTAGTTAACGTAATAGTTCGTTATTATCTACAGTAAATCAGCAAATTAAGTCCTCAATACTTTGTTTTTCCTCCTCGAGCTGCAATTACAGCTTTGCAAAGATCTGGCATAGAGTTAATCAACTTCTGAATTATATACGGTTGCCCAATTTCGTGGAACCACACCCTTACAATGCTCTCCTGCAGCTGAATCCTACTGGTTCGCTTCTTCTGCGCAATTTTTGATGACTTTTATGTACCAGAAATTTTCGATAAGGCAAAAATGTGGACTGTTGGCAGGCCAGTCCAATAGTGTAATGCCAGCATTTCTGAGGTATGACTGCACCTTAAGGGCCTAAGTATGTTTTAAGCCTTGTGAGACAAGAAGACAAACTCATCATTAAATCTAATTATAACATAAAAGCTACCAATTTTGCTGTGTAGCAAGGTGGTGAGACATGTTGAGAAATGCATTTTTGGATGTCTGTGTGATGAACCCTAATAATAGGTTATACACTCCTTCAAGATAGCACTGTAGATTTCTGTATTCACCGTTCCGTTCATAAACTTAATTCGCCCCCTCCCCTTTACTTGTTATGCATCCCCAGACCATATGACCAGCGGGGAACTTTAGAGTCGGTGTTATGCCTCCGATTCTCGTCTTTAACCTATCGCTTCCCATCCGAGCCACGCAAGTTGAATTTCGATTCGTCAGAAAAGATAACGGTGTTCCATTGCCATTTTGTCCATGACACATCCGTTTTAGCCCAAGCAAGTCGCTTCTTTCTCATTGGTTGGGTCAATCTTGGGCCGATAGGCATGTAGACCACATACCGAAAGCCGTCTTTGGATAATTCTTGCACTTGTTTCAACACTAGAGGCCATCTCAAAGTCCAGTTTTAGATCAGGAGCACTAGCATAGGGATTACGAAGGTGTAGCTGTTTCAAATATCGATCGCGGGAAGGCGTAGTCACGCTTACGGCCTGATTCAGCTCTTCTTTTCACATCACTCGTTTACCCAGGATACTGTTGACTGGTGGCAGCCAATTTTATTAGCGATAGCACGCGTAGAAAGTCCTTCCTGGGACAGAGCAACAGCTACACTTTTTTTCTTGGTGTCAACTGAACATATGGAGCCATGTTTACACCTCCGAAAACAGGATAGTTTTCAGCGTGTATACCCTTCCAACACCGTATTTGTAAAAACGGCTGATGCAATACCTTGCAATTACTGTCTGATGCAATAGAAGCGTTATCTGATGCAATACCTTTGCTTTTGCGACAAACAAAATGAATGTAATCAAATATTATTTTAAGTTTCACTAAAAATGTTACTTTTTTAAGGTGACGCAGTTTTATTGTCCGCCAATCTATTTCTTAAACTAATTCTGATACTAACTCCATAATAAGAGAACCAACTTTTTCTCTCCCATAGGCGCCTCCGTAGCCAGGTGGGAAGGAGTAGCAGTGCGTAGCACACGCTTCTTGATTAGACCGGGGTTCGAGCCCGTCACCACCAAATACGGAGGATGCGGAAAGGTCAGGGAATGACCACCGCATATCCCCGGAGCAATATGGCCGTAGTTGCTAATGCTCCTAAAAACCAAATAACAACAACTCTCCCGTATTTATCCCATCCTCCTTGTCCTTTGGAACAACCTTCTTCCTTCACAAGTGTTTCCAGAATCGGCAGTACCTTGTGTTCTCCAGTTAAAACCCATATAGCGTACTATTAAGACTATTACAGGACATTGAATTATTGGTAAATTAAATCAATGAAAACCAACCTGGACCAAAATAGCATTGATAGTTTATCCATACCTTTTGAAGCGTGTTTAAGGCTTCCTCTACACTATCTGTAATGTAAAGACCAATAAGTCTTTGAATTCCATGTTGATTTTCTTCTTTAAAAGGATCTGCTAAATGGAATACATATGTGCTTCGATCTTCCAAAATGAAGAGGGGAATACCTGCTTCGTGAAGGGTTTTCGCTACGCACGAAGATGTAGCTGCATCTGAAAATATATTGCGTTTCTATAATGTGTGAAATTAAAACAATCTAATCCTCGTTCATAATATAATAAGTGTTTAATATTATTATCATATCCCGAAAAGAACACCAATCTAAAACAAAACTGATTTCGTGAGTTTTTCCTTCAATTTTAAGTTTTTAAAAACCTCCAGATAAGAAAGTTTGTGCCTAACATCTAGAGAATGCAATGAATTTACCTGATTTCTTCGAATATATGTGCACAAAGTTAAGGGAGTTCGACCTTTCCTTACTGTGGATACGCTTCACAATTTTGACGATCGCAGAGCACATCCAGTCTGTTAACACAGAGAGAATTTTAAATACTTTGAGATCTTTAAATTTTAAAATTTATTTTATTATCTCTGCAAAAAAAAACAAGACTTGGGTAAAAATATAAGGGATTGATCAAGAATTCATATAGGATTCATAAAAATGTCCCAATTGTTCGTCCGACAGAATCGGCAATCTTTTTTTTTTTTTTTTTTTTATATTACCAAAACACATCTCCGTGTATATTGTCTGCAAATTGCTTGTGTTCTGTGGTCGATTTTCTGCTTGTTGAACAGAAACCCTAGTTTCCAGGAGTAAAAAGCAATGCTACCTTCGCCTGAGACCCACTCATTCAGCCAAGTTTTGAATAAAAGCTCATAAAAATTCCTCACCTGATCGACAGGACTCGAAGTCAAGTCTTTTCCACCAATGTCTATCCAAACAACTGGGCTACCCACGAGGGCACTGCCGTAATGCATGCCATTTCAAATATGCAGGATAGTGCTCACTGAGAAGTACCTACTATGAAGCTATCTACTACATCGCAGGTATTGGACAGCTTCGCTAATCTCTCACGCCTTACAAAGAAGACGAATGGTTCGATTCTGTTCATCAACCGAAGTTGAGATAAAATTTCAACTTCGGTTGAATTCTTAAAATTCCATTTCCACCTTTTGGATGAAATGGAAAATACCTCAACCCGTTTAGATAATCATATCAAAGAAATTTTTTTGCAATTAATTTGAGGAATACTTGCTCATTTTCGAGTTGCAGATGCGTCTTGATCGAGATGTTAAAAATTAATAACGGTATTGCACGTTTGAGAGTGTTAGCCGTTGGAAATAGTTCACATTACAAAAATGAAATTCTTTGACTCCAGAAATAATTCCTCGAAATGTAATAAATATCAAAAGAATAGTTTATCATAAATATATTTTCGAATAATTCTTTTATTTTCTTTTAGTTATTTGTCATGAAGAAAAAATTATTATTTTGCCGAAATTCTCTTTGTCTTTGACTTTGAATAATTATGTGTTGTTGATTAACTGGTTACTAAGTTACCATACTGTCAGTATCGGACATCAATAAATATACATTGATAGCTGCAAGGGGATTAATAAAATTGATTCTTGTCACATATTGGCTGACTTTTAATAATTTTTACTGAAAATAGATTACGGAAATTGCACGCGATCTGCAATTATACTGATTTATAATATTTTTCCTTCTATAATCACGTACATTTATATGTTTAGATTTAAATTCTGATTGTGTATATCTTTTTTCGCTGAGGAAATTGAGGTGACTAATTTCTAAGTGGCAGGTTGAAGCTCCTGCGGCTGCCAGCAATTTTGGTACCTTCTTATGTCATGATTGGTACCCAATAACAAACATTTTCTCTTGCTTCTAGAGGCGATCATCGTACAACTTACCTAGGCTAATCGATCCATGGGAACAAGGCATTAATATGCATTCTGTGTGTCAATTCCATGTATTCACATTCCTCGCCCGAGACCTAGATTCAAGCTATATGATGTAGATAACTAATCAAGGTGCTAGCAAGAAAATCTTCAAATTGCAAGTATGGTTATTTTTAACAAGAGCGACTTCATAGTTACTGAGACTTCTTAATTCATGATAACAGTTCTCAGAACTTTTGCTTTTTAATTATTTTAATATTTTACCACGAAATTTCAGGTACAGAAGATGAAAGAAGGTCAATTTGTATCATAAATCGTTCTGATTTAAATATTAAACAACTTCTTGTATTTTGTATCTCGTGGACCATGAGTTACCTCTGCCCCAGTCTCTTCACATTCTTCATAAATAAGCGCTGAAATATGTTTCGAAAACAAGTAGAATTGAATACATTTAATTTTCCGTACAATGGGAAAAATATAAGCTATTCGTGTGATAGATATAAAAGGATTTTCTTACCGGAATTCAGTGATCCTGAGCGACATTTGAACAGCCAACCTAAACATATCAGCACCAGCAAGGAGCTACGTGTGTGATTCATTTTGTCTATAAACTAAGTAGAGTTTCGTGATATTCCGAAAAAGAAATTCAATGTGCTTTTGCCTTTTCTATCTCTTGATTTGGTCATACATTTACTGTTCCTGAATATGACCTATCACGTAATGGCTCATGGGTATGTTTTCCTACTTTCCGAGTTTGAATGACGTCTTCTCTATTAATCCAAAATATTTGCCCACAGTTTCCTTTTCAAAGCAGTCGAACAAAGATTTATGCAAAGCACTCAATTTTATAAGTATCCTGCACAAAAGCAATTAATATTTAGTGTGTATTGAGTACTGCTGTTAATTCTGGTAATGCATCGCTGCCTTGTCGTATTCTCCCGGATCTGTCATCCTATGCAAATAAGGAAAAATAGATATCAGTATTGATTTCGTATTTCTAAATACAACACTCAAACGGTATACCATTCAGATGTAGATAATATGGATTGATAGCAGGACTCGCCGTGATCATCTCAATTCTTTTGGCTGCTATGATCTCAAGAATTCGAATGAAATAAATATAACACTGTAAGACATATGTACCATGGAATTGATTTCCATGGTACATGTGTCTTATTTGGAGACCATAATGATATTTCCAAAAGATGTTTCGTGAAGAAAGAGGACTTCAGATTCCAAAAACATATCACCACATCAGACATTATGATTAATCTTGGGTAAAGTATAAACCTAAGAAAATTATCTAACATCTGGGCATTTATATTTTTGATTTGGATAACTGTTGCAAGCAGGAAAATATATATCATGAACAGTAGTTTCCGAGACCATCCTAGGGACAACGGTGGGGGTGAGAACAGCACTTCATAGGTTCCTAAAACGAAAGTAAAACCATTCTCCATAGAAAACGAATTCAGTAAACAGCAGCTACACGTGTTAATAATTACAACTCGGTTTCTACTCACCGGGGAGGGTTTCCAATTTAGTGAAGCAATCCAAGAGCCCACTGTACATCCAATGCGTGTGCTAACACATCTTTTATGTATCCGTGTGTGAGATTGTAGAAGAACGTGCGTTTCTGAATATCGATTTTAATCTAAACTAATGAAGACCCCCATAGAAACTAAGTCACAAAACTACATCACGTGCAGTGCCAATATTCAAGGAACAATCGTAAATTTCTTGTTTCATTCCTACTGAAAAACATGAGTCGTATGTAGAATCGACCACGCTGAAATCAAAACACGAAAAAAAATAAATTGTTGTGTGGTTTACGTTCAGTAGTTTCTGAGAAAAACTAATATTAACTTTTAATCAATATCTTCTACTGCAACCCAAAAAATTCTCTCGCAGCTTTCGGTTAGATTTCTTTTGAGAAATCTAACCGAAAGCTGCGAGGGAATTCTTTGGGAAATCTAACCCAAATTATAATTTATTTTACTTTGGGTTATATTTCAGTTGAGAAACACTTCATATAAAAATGAGAAAAAGGTTCAATGCACTTTTTTATATCGCATTCGAGAAATCGGTGTCTGACAATATGTACATTTTTCATTCCGCAAAGAATGTGAATCTACCTTTTGAAACAAATAAAGTACTAATAGTTATTTCGTAGTCATTATTTTAAAAAGTATTCGTTCAGGAATAATGGGATATGAATTATCTCTCGAATTATTGAAAATCGGAACCATTAAACACTTTAAACTCGATGATTTGGAGTTAAAAAAACTATTGTATTTAGGCGACCCGAATAATTAAATTCATCTGCCGTGCATTATATGTCTGTAAATACGTGTGTTCTATGGTCGATTTTTCTGTTTTGCTGGGGGGATAACCTTGCTATCTACCGGAGACCGACTAACCCCAGCCACATAGTGAAAAAAAGCACATTATAGTTCCTATTTTCATCGACGGGATTCGAACCGGGCCTTTCCCACCGAGTGTGGTAAGGACGGCGAAGATACCACTGTGCTACTCACGCAGTTTAGTTTTTTTGGATTTTTTCTTTATTAACAAAAACAACAAGCGGCCCCCTAGCCAGAAACTGGCAAATCAGCTATGCACACACATACATATTATATACAATGATATACATAAAATCATGTTAATTACAATGTCATAAGTGTAGTGAACTTGTCCACTCAGCAAATAACATCACGCAACTAATCAGAAGTATAAATTGCGGCACAAGAACCACAAGACAGCAGTCTTTTTGTGTTCTAGGAAGAACGAGAACCGCACCCAGTTGAGGTAGTGTTGTACCAGTGGGTGCTAGCTAATCCTGTATCCACAGTTTCCCAAACTGGAGTACCAGCTAAAAAAAAAAAGTAGAATGCAGGTGATATCAGTTTTAAGAGATATTGAGAGACATTGCAGGTGTTTGGTTGGTTGGTTCCTTTTGTTGATATGCTGATAGACTTGAGAAGAGTTTCTTTCTTTTGGTGAAAACAGCAGCGCACAATTGTTGTAGAGCTGAGAATGATTGAGAATTTTCAGTCAGCGCCACTTCGTTTCCTTCAGAAAAGTTGCTGACAGCAGTTTGCAGTGTAAATCTGTCGTCATGGTACAGGTTGCAGCGATACAGAATGTGCGTCCAGGTTTCCTCAGTACCACACAAGCAGAGTTTGGTGTCAGACAAACCAAATTGAAATAGTTTGGAGTTGGTGGCGCCATGCCCAGCAAGTATATATGATGTTGTTAGGCTGGGAGAAAACCATTGGCAGACGTTCTTGTTGAGAGAGAAGGTAACTGTGGGAACAAAAGAGCGGGTGGCTTGGCCAGCAGTATTGGAATCCCATTGTGATTGCCACAAGCTGATGGAGCAACATCTGGTTGTATTAAAACCAACAGAAGACAGCCCCATGGAATCGAGTGAAGCCGTCAAGACGGCCGTTGTACAAAAATTAGCAAGCGACTTAAAGAACACCCGTATCAGATCAATAAGAAAAACCAGGAACATCGGAGTAATAATTGAGACTGCATCGCTACACGAAGCCCAGACAATACTGGACAACCCAAAAATTTCCACCATGGGACTCACAGCTGAGACACCCAAAAAGAAAGGCCCAGCAATTATTGTTTTCGGCATCAATAAAAACCTCAAACCGAAACAAGTGGCACAAGAAATCTATTGTAGAAACCTTCTAGGTGAAAGCGAATTTACCAGTATAGAAGATGCAATACAACCAAAGGAAAATCCTCCTAGAATGTAAACTGGGTCATTGACCTCTCAGCACAATCTTGGCAAGTAATTAAGCAGCAGGACAGGGTGTACCTCGAGTGCACCTGCCATAGGGTCAAAGAACACATAATCGTCCCAAAGTGCTTTCGCTGGCTGTTGCAGGTTCGGCCATACTACACACACACAGTACACAGGTCGATTCCACATGTGGGCACTGTGCCCAGAAAGGGCATAACTTTAACACATGCCCTAACAAAACTGAAGAACCGGTTTGCGCCAACTGTAAACTAGCAAAATTGGATTACAAGCATTCGATAACGGATAACAAGTGCCCGGTTTATCTGAAAGCAAGAAGCACACAACAACAAAGGATCAACTATGGTCCCATATAAGACATATAACTGTAACATCATGAAATTTATGCAGCTAAACGCTCAGCGAGCGCGTGCTGTCGTGGACCAAATAAGAATAAAGGCTGACGAAGACAATACAGACGTCCTGTTCATCCAAGAGCCCTATACAGATGCAAGAAAAGTCAGGGGATATCCGCTTACGAACAAAATTATACAATCAGAAGAAGACACTCCGTGGGCGGTTATCCTTGTTCGGAACCCGCATATAACTGCCACCAAAATCCACACTCTCTGTACCCCATGAGGAGTGTGCGCCCAGCTTATAGGACCTATGGGATCGTTCCACGTCATCTCATTATATTGTCGTCCAGGCGAAGATATAGCCCCTGCCATCAGGTATCTGCAAGCAGTCCAAGCCCTCCTCCCAGATGGGAAGATTATTCTCTGTGCCGACGTTAATTGTTCTGCAATGTGGCACAGCAACTCGGAAGATCGCCCGGGCAATCACAACGGCCGGCAACTCGAGAATTTTCTCGCTACATCCTCTCTTGTAATCCTAAACAAGCCTACCAACATGCCTACCTTCAGTAATACCCTATGGGAGTCCACAATAGACATCTCAGCAGCCACAAGATCCATTGCCACTAAGATCACTGACTGGAAAGTCCGCGAGGCTTGGACAACTTCCGACCATAGGGTGATTGCTTTTACCCTTCAACGCTCAATAGAATCAGCACCTCCGCCTAGAAACAATATCATCCGTTATGCATTTAACAAAGCAGACTGGAACCTCTTTAATTTAACGGTCCAAGCTTCCCTTCAAATTCCTGGAAACACTAATCTCACCGACCTCAACCACAACTAGTATCAAAGGAAAATAACATCAATCATAACCAATGTCTGTGACAAAACAATAAAGAAGAAACACCCTTTCCCGAGTGCTGTCCCATGGTGGTGCAACCAACTGGATCATCTCCGCCATCAGGTTCCTACAGCACGTAAATCATTTCAACGTGCTGCTCTCCGTACCTGGCCCCCTCATGAAGTTGATGCCCTACGCAATAACTATCGTAGGCTAAGAAATGATTACACTAGTTTAATTAGAGCCAAGAAGAAACAGTCTTGGGAGTACCTGGTCTCCACGACTGGAAACAGCACCCCCTGGGGAGTTGTGTATCGCATTGTTACGAACAAGCTCCCCAGGGGTGAGGTCATCTCCTCTACAATCACCCTGCAGGGCACCACAACCCACACATGGGAAGAGTCAGTAAACAACATCTTGGACACCCTGTTCCCGCTAAATACAGATCCTTAATCCAGCCAGCAACAAGAAATCTGTACTGAAAACGCATCCTACAGCACCACTTCTATAAAACAGCTTTTCAACTTAGATGAATTAAAACTTTCCATTGGCAAAATAAAAAACAAAAAAAGCCCAGGATTAGACTTCATTGAAGCAGAAATAATTAAGAAGCTTACAGAGACCCAATAAAATCTCCTTTTCAGCCTGTACAACCATTGTCTAGAAGTTGAACTCTTCCCAGATGACTGGAAAGAGGCCAATCTATGCTTCATTTTGAAGAACCCAAGTAAACCACTAGAGCAGCCAAGGTCATACAGACCCATAGAACTCCTTCCCGTTTTAAGCAAAATATTTGAACGTCTTCTCTTATCCAGATTGGAAAAACACTATAAAAATTCAAATCTCCAGTCCCCAAACCAGTTCGGTTTTCGGGCAGGCCGTTCAGCAGAAGATGCTCTTCGACAGCTCACGGATTCAGTCAAAAATTTAGGCTACTAAATACTTAGTAATATCAGTGGATTTCGGGGCCTTTGACTTGCTCTGGTGGCCAAGTATACTACGAAGACTCAGAGTCGCTAGCGTTCCAGCAAATCTTTACAGCTGCATACAGGACTATCTTCACAACAGAAGTGTTACAGTCAGAAATGCATATCGACAGGTCTCCAGAGGATGCCCCCAGGGCTCTTTCCTTGGTCCTTTCCTATGGAATGTGGTCATGGACGAGTTCCTGAACCTAGACCTGGGGGATGTTTCCACCTAAGCCTTCGCAGACGACTTGATACTGACAGTCACTGGAAACGCCAGAGCTTCCCTGGAAACAACAGCCAACGGAGCCCTTTCAAAGCTACAAGAATGGGCCAGCCTCCATAAACTCCATATATCCACTGAGAAAACTACTTCAATTCTACTCAGAGGAACCCTTCAAATAAGCAGGCCGCCGCAGATTAAAATTGCTGTAGAACTATCAAACTGACAACTGAGATGAAGTACCTTGGGGTCATTCTCGACCCCAAACTCACGTTTTACCCGCATATAGACTACCTTCATCGCAAAGTCAGGAACTACACGGCAATGGTAGTGAGGATCAGCAGGTCTGACTGGGGCCTAAATCGCCGCTCGCTGCATATGCTATACAAAGCTGTATTTATTCCCACTATAACTTACTGTGCAGGTGTCTGGCATCATCGTGCACTCATTGTTCGTAACCAACGGAAGCTCACTTCCATCCAGCGTAATATCCTTCTCATTATAACCCGTGCCTGCTGCACAGTAAGCAACACAGCGCTCCAAGTCTTGGCAGGAGTTCTCCCTCTGGACCTGCAGATAATTTGCAAAGGCGTGCACTACCGGCTCGCAAAGGGACTCCCTACCATCATCCTGGATTTCACTACAAACCCAGCAAACACCATCAAAGAAGAAAAAAAGCACCTTGCAGTCTACCTTCTTAATGCCTGGCAAAACAGATGGAATACCACCCCCAAAGGTTCCATCACTAAAATATTCTTACCCGAAATAGCCCAGATCTACCCTAAAGCTCCAGCATGGTACAACCCAAGATTATATACCACTTTCCTGATTACAGGCCATGGATCCATAAATCACAAACTTGCCTCTATGAACATCGTGGATGATCCTCGCTGTCTTTGTGGTGAAAACGAAGACTGGGATCACCTGTTCTATGTTTGCCCGCTCTACGAGGACCTGCGAACGTTGCTCATATCCAAAATACATGCCTTGCCTCGAGGAAATGAACATTTTCTGATCAATGAGGAAGACCAGTACCACGCTTTCTCTGCCTTCGCCCATGATCTCTTCACCAGAAGAAGATCACTGGTACAACGTCCTGGAACTGATGCACATTTATCAACACCCTTTGCTCATATACTGAACATCTTCACCTAGATTGTGACCACTTCTAGCTACTGGATTTGACACTCAGGTCGCTTGAATTGTTTAATTCGTGTCTCTCTCGATACGTGATTGTCTTTCGACCCTCTCGAGGGGCCTCCTCTTCCTCTTCCGCTTAGGTGAGAGAATTCCCACCCAATCTGTGGAGGATGCCTTCCCTTACATCCTCCGTCGCTCTGTCTATACCTTCTTTCCTTTACCCTCTCCAGTACATCCTGTACTCCCTGTACCCTATTATTTTATTTTATTTTATATATATATATATATATATATATTTATTTATTTATTTATTATTATTTTTTTTTTTACTTGGTCTCTTTCCAGGAAGCTCAGGTGACCTGGAGGAGACTAGCCCGAGAATTATGGGCAGCCTGGCTACCTCCTAGTGGTGTGTGCGGGCAACGTGGGGTCCCATCGTGGGGTCCCATCGTGGGGCCCTGCGGCCAAAAGCTAGGACACCCAACAGAACCCAGCATAATACTTCACTTACAACATAAAATTTTTTTCTGGCTTTCAAAGTGATACTGTTTGTCTCCACAGAGTATATGGCGCAGATGTGGGAAACCACCGGAGGCGCCTGTCTCCCAACACTATGCACACACTATGCACACTATATGCCACACACTATGCACACTAGCCCCACGTCGCGTACTATTAATACTAACTTGCTAAGTAATCACTAATATCAACCTCGATTTATTTATTTATTATAATTATTATTATTTTTATTTTATTTTATTTTATTCTTTTTTTTTTTTTTTTTGGTCCTAGCCACTGAAATCCCAGGAAAGTAAGTGGCAAGACCATCCAGAGTACAAATATTAGTAACACCCGGCCGGCCTCCCTGTGGCGGGTATTGGTAACGTCGGGTCTCACTAGGGGCCCGGCGGATAACAGGCCGGATGAACAATGGGCACAACAAACTACACAGTACATATCCCACACACTTTTAAATCTCTGGCTTGCCCGATACAGAGAACATACGCGGAGATGGGAGAAATCCCAGGTGCCGTCAGACCCCGAACATACCTAATACCTAATACCTAATATATTCTCCGTTTCTCGCCTTTGATGTTAGCAGTTAGGTTGCATGAGATGCTGCGAATCTCGTCAGGAACTTTGTTCTCTAGATGATAGCATAGTCCTTTGAAGATGGCATGCAGGTCTAGCGGTAAGAATCCAGCAAGGACCTGCTGGCCCGGGGCTTGGCAAACAAAACAATCCGTTGAATGGAGATGAGCTTGGAACGGAGTTTAACTTTAACGGCTCAATGAAACCAGACTCCCGAAGCATATGTTGTTATTGGTACGAATACTGCTGTATAATATAGTAAGAGAGTCTTCCTATTTAATCCCCAGTCCGATTTGGAAATTCGGATAATTGCTGCAGTGAACTTCTTAATCTTCGAGGCTAGGTGATTAATATGAGAGGAGAAGATGTTTTAATTCAGATACAAAAGGGATTTGCTCACCGTCTATCGTTATATTAGGACGCCTTCTGTAATAAAACTTGCCCTTAAAAAACCATAAGTTTTATTTTTGTGGCAGATATTCGCAGTTTATTTATACTTGACCACTTAATTAGCTCAGAAAGAGTTATATTGGCTGATTGTTCTAGTTGAAGACGCGATCGACCTGGAATTAGAAGAACCAAATCATCGGGATAGGCGAAGGCAGAGATATTGTCAGGTTTTTGTATAAGCCAGGTGTCCAAAACTATGTTCCAGAAGAGGGGTCCCAGAACAGATCCCTGGGGGCATCCTCTAGAGAGATGGTCCTTAAGAGAGAGACTGCTGTTTCCAGATTACTTGGATGAGACTATTTTGGAAGTAGTTTCTAATAACTTGGAACAGTTGCTGAGAGCAGTTGGCTTTGGTAAGGCAGTTGAGAGCGCTCTCCCACCAGAGGGAATCGAAAGCTCTCTCGAAGTCAATGAATATGGCTAATTCATATTTAGCTCTCGAAGCTGATATGTGATTAACTAAAGAGACCAAGGCGTCTTCACCAGATTTTCCCTTCTTCAAGGCAAATTGGGATGGAGCCATTACGTTTTGACCTTCAATTAAATCTGCTACTTTGGGTGCTAACAATCTTTCAAATAGTTTGCCAAGGTTTGCCAAAAGAGAGATGGGCCTGTATGCTTTGGGATCTGATTTATTTTTGTCCGGCTTCTGAATAATCTTGATCAAAGCTACCTTCCAGACATTAGGAAAAATCCCCTCAGTAATACATTTGTTGTACATTGTTAGAAGTATTTCTGGAAAGATTTCGGCAAATTTGAGAATTACAGCATTTTCCACAAGATCTAAACCTGGACATTTATAGATATTTATTTTGCTTAGGGTGAAGAGTGAAGAGATTCGTTTCATATGAGGAGTGGTAGGTTTAGTTGCTATTCCTAATAGATATTTGTTCTGAAGTTTTTGTGGCGAGATCGTCCAGGGGAAGCAAGGTTTTGTCTGGTGACTTCTAATTCAGGCCATGACCTTCTCCGTTGAAAGTCTCTGCGTGCTTTGTGTACTTTTTTGCGCAGAGTGGAAAGTTCAGCTGTCCACCATGGAACTGTAGTATGCTTGCTAATTTTCTTCTTAGCGGAGCACGAAGTAAGGCAGCCTGTATATAGAATAGATATTCTGAGGCATTGAACTGATTCAAAGACTGCGAGTGTCAATGTTAAAATCCTGGTGAACTAAAGAGATATATAGAGGCCATTTGATGGTTTTGAGAAGAAAATCTTCTAAGATCTTTTGGATGAGGAAAAGGAGAGGGACCTGTAGTATTTGGAAGGAGAGATACCCTAAAAGTGATTGCTCGATGGTCACTGTTTGTATAGTCAGTATGTATGGTCCAATCAGAGATCAAATGGCGGCGTTGAAATGGTTAAATCAATGTTTGATTCTCCATGGACATTCGAGAAGGTATACGTTGGTTGGGTAAGTTGTGCAGATTTAAATTGTAGGTGAATAAGAATTACTCGAAAATCCTACCTCTGTTATCCAGACACTGCTGAACTATAAGAAAGATTTTGAGTTAAAATCAGTTATAATTATTAAATATGTGGGAGTTTAAAGTAGCAAACACCTGTTCTAGATATCTTTGTGATAAATTAATATCTGCTGATGGTGGACGGTATAGTGACAGTAAGTAGAATGAGAAAGTTGATGTAGAGACTAAAATACAGGTGGAATTTTGATTTCAGAAGCCAGAGATAACAGTGATATCCAGCTTGTTGTTGAATATGATAATGGCAGATTTAGGATCTGTTTCAGAGGACTGAATGATTTTTGAAGTCATGGGATATCCCATAAGTTTGGAAGTTTGCCCATAAAAGTCCTTAGAGACAGAAGGTTCCTGAATGCATATAACATCAAAATTTTCCGTTGCAATGAGCCTGATCTCATCGGCAACGCATCTAGAGTGTTTTGCATTGATCTGCATGATTGTAAGTTGGAAGGGACAATTTGGTTCGCTGCCTAGCTACGCAGAAAGAGGCACACTGCCCATCTGTGGTCTCGAGATCGCTTGTACCGCTGGTTGTTCATTATGATTACCAAACGATGGGAATACCAAGAGACCTGCGGGCCAGATAGCTGTGTTTAGATATCTTTCTATATTGGGACCTTTGATCTTAATCCTGAAAGAGGAGTAGGCTGGATGCTTGGTGTGGACCTTGATGGGGGGTTCCGAGTATGTCGAGCTGCTTCAGAAGGGTTTCAATTAGTTCCACTCTTGTTTCCGAGCATAGTCGACTTATAAAAATGCTGGAGGGCCTTGCCCTCCGTCTTCTAGGCTGCACTGTTTTAATACACGGTGTGCTAGGATTATAGTCAATAACTGCATCACGATTCTGAGCTGCTTGGGTGAAGAAGGTCTCCTTGCCTTGCGTGGGAGTAAGTTTACTGCTGATAGGTGCTGATTTCATCCTCCATGCTCTTGTTTCAACTGTCTTCTTGGAATTACTTTTAAACTCTTTGCGGTGACCATCAGATGTATTTGTTGCATTACTGTTCGTTGTTGGTTGGAAGTAATGCTGTTGTATGTTCACTGTAGCTGTGTTTTTCTGCAGACTGCAGGTGGGCAGGAGCAGCAGTGCGTAGCACACGCTTCTTGATTAGACCTGGGTTCGAGCCCGTTACCACCAAATACGGAGGATGCGGAAGGTCGGTGGTCATTCCCCCGGAGTATCACCGGAGTAATGTGGCCTTAGTTGCTAATGCTCAATTATATAATAAATGACTCCAAGTCTCAGGTTGACCGCAAGTACATAAAGGAGAGCTGACTAGACCAAAGTAATATAGTTTAAAATTCAATGACCCATGGCCAGTTAAAATAAACGACGTTACCATAGAAGGAAAAAACCATTTCTTGTTACCATCATAAGTAAATGTAACCGTTGGAATGAACAATCTAGTCACCTCCCCAGTTACACTAAGCTCCCATCTCTGTTGCCATATACTAGTCAACTGTGTTACAATATTTTCTTAGCTTTCGAAATCTCTTTAGTGACATCAGATGTAATATTCATGAAAGAAACAATTATGCCTTTTTTTAAGTAATAACAAAGGGGGCCCAATACACAATGTACAAGTCTAGAGGCAAATGCCCGGCCAAAACCTGCATAGCATTCGTTGAGACTGTTCTGCACAAACTAGAAATAACATAAAGCATTGAGCGCTGAATCGTAACAATTTCTGTTTAAATTTAACATTAGTAACTCTGAAGTACCACGCTGATGCTCCGTACGCAACTATGGGTAAGAAGACTGCCTTGTAATATAAATTTAAAATCCTCCTTTTAAACCTCCAATCCGATCTAGTTAATCGAATTATCGCTGCACTAAATTTTTTAACTTTTTCGTGTAAGTAATTTAAATGTGGGAAAAACGATAATCTATCATCAATTCTTATACCTAGATATTTCACCTCAGATACTAGGGTAATTTGCCTCCCCTTAATTAAAGCTTTTGGCGGTCGCGCATAATTTAGTTTCCCCTTAAGAAGCATCATAACAGTTTTAGTTGTAGATATCAATAGTTTATGCAGATCAGCCCATAACACTAGACTTTCTAACACCTAGGCCACTCTTATTACAGCACAGACCTGGATTTACCAGAAACACATAAAACCAAATCATCTGCATAAGCAATCTTATGCAGATTTTCAACTGATTGTTCTAGCCATAAATCAAGTACTAAGTTCCAAAAAATGTCGACTCAATACAGACCCTTGAGGACATCCTCTCGAAAGATTCCTTTTAAATTGTAGATGCTTAGCATTAAAGTATAATTTTCCTACCATACAAATAACTCTGTATCGTCTTATACAATTAATCTGGACATTGCATAATGCAGACGGAATACTCTCATGCCACACCATGTCAAAAGCTCCAGTAAAATCTATAAAGATGGCTAACTCATACTTATTCTCTGCCTTGTTGGTGAAATTCATGAGATCATTAATGGCATACTTCGTAGAATGCCTTCTTTTGAAACCATACTGATAAGGCAGGATCAAACCATTTTTATCCATGACTTGGTTCAGTCTTAAAAATAACAACCTTTCAAAAATTTTGCCAGGACTGGCCAATAACGAAATTGGTCTATACTCTCTTGGATCATTTGGTTTTTTTACCCGGCTTAACTAACAGCTTAATCAATCCAACTTTCCAGATCCCAGGAAAAGTACCTTGAAGTAAGAATTTATTATATAAGTTTAACAAGGTGTTAGGATATTCGGATTAACCAAACTTTCCCATATAATATTTTTTGAATAAGTTACTAGGATGATTCTAAGTGGCCATTGTTTCTAAGCCTAATTCTCATTTTGTACTCGAATATCCCATTAACCGAGCATTTCCGTGTAAGCAGGTGGCTGATCTCATAGCATACACAAAAACGTCCTGAGCAGCATCATTTGATGTTGCTGAGGAAGGAGACTGCTGCTTCCGAAAGCTACAGCAAATTTTATCGCTTTTAATTTCTAGGTTTTTAGTATATTTTATCAGTATTATTTATATTTTTATTGTAAATATATCTATTTCATTTTATACTTATTTTATTGTGAATAAAGTGTTTTTAGTTACAGTATTAAATTTATTTATCTTCTGGCTGGTTGTAAAGCTTAATCATCAACATGAATTGTCCCAGCTTTGTAGGCCTATTTAGCGATTTTAGGGGGTTGATTCGGTGGTTGAAAGTATTGAGGTAGTCAGCCATGTCCCGCAGTTTGCTAGTGATTTGCTGAGTGGTTTCGGCTGCCGAGTTGGATGGCGATATCCTAGTAGGGAGCTTGACATCGTCAGTATATGTGATCCAATTGCACTTGTTGGTCACAAACAGCACCATGATTGTTGAGAAGAGAATGCCAGACAGGACTCCCCCCTCGAGGCACACCGACAGTTATGTGATGCGCGAAGGTCTTTGTTCCGATCTTTAGAACAAGGGTTCTCTTGGATAGGAGAGATTCTAGGAACCAGAGAACATCGCCACAAAAATTGAAGTAGTTTACTAAGAGACTTAGGAGATTAGGTACATAGATGGCATCAAATGCGGAATGGATGTCAAGATATATAACTGACAATTCCTGTCTTTGTTCAAAGGCTTCTAAGATGTGCAGAGTGGTTGTTGCAAGGGTAGTTATAGTTGACCTTCCTTCGTATCCCATAGTGTATTTGCTGAAGACTGTCACAGAGAATTTGATGGGTGACAGACGGTAGCAGTGCTTTCTCCAGAATTTTTAGCAGTACAGAGGCACAAGCGATGGGCCTATATTGGCTTGGGAGCATCGATTGTTGGTGCTTAGGAAGGGGTCGGACAGAGTACCTGTTCCCACTGGGGGTGGAAGAAATGAACTTCGAAGTATATGTTGTATAGGTTGAGGAGTGAATCGATGATGAAGATGCTTAAGCATTTGGTTATGAACTGGGCGATGCCATCGTCACCGGCGGTTGCTGTGAGAGGTAGAGTATTAATGGTCTGCATTAGTTGTTGCTTGGAAATTCGGATCGTAGCGAGACTATCAGTGGGGTGAGAATGGTTGAAGAGTGGCAGATTAGGTAGAGCTGGAGGTTGATCAGAAAATCTGGCAACGTAGTTGAGCCAGTCAACTGGGTCGATGTTGTTGGAAGTACTACTCTTTGTTCTGTAGAATGGTTTTCCCCTTTTTAGGGTTCTTTCGTGGTGCTTCTTAATTGCAGCTGATTTGTTTCCGTTGAATTCAGCCCTGGCTTTGGAGAATGAAATGCAGTGTCGGACATCGCCGGAAGCTTTCCATTTGTCGTGTAGTGATTGTTTGTAGTGGAAACTTTGGTTGAGCTGGGGAGTCCACCACGCTCTGAAGCGCAGAATAATGGTGACTGTATTGGTAGCAGTGTGAAGGGTTATGGTATTGATCCATTTGGTCATCAGATCGATTGCGAGGCTCAGTTCACATCCATTTAAGATGTTCCTTGGGACTGTGGTTGCAGCTTCAATGCAGAGTGCTGGATTCAGAAATTTTGGAGCGGTGACCTTTTGCACAAATTTGGTTTTGGGGGTGTTGAAATATTTTTTGGGTAGAAAAGCTGTAAATATGATTGGTTGGTGGTCTGATTGAAACATGTCCGCTGTGGTTTAATGTGGTTTAATTGAAACATGTCCGCTGTGGTGGAAGAATAGACTGTGTCCAGCAGGTTTTGGTCTCTCGTTGGCTAGTAGTTAACTTGGAATATTTGGATTGATTCTGTGAGCCGACATTTGAGGTGTTGGGTAGATGGCGGAAGATTGAAGTCTCTACATACGATATGAGTGGCTGCTGGGTGCAGATTATTTATTAACCAGTTATTAGCTTCATCGATGGCTATCATAGTTGGCGTTGGAGGAAGGTACAAGGATGCGACGTCTATAGTGGTACCTTGATATTCCAGAGTTATCATTAAGGCTTCCACATCTTGAGAGATTTTATTCCAGAGTGGGTATAATTGCACACGTTTTCTTCACAAATTATATTATATTCGCTTCACGTTTTTAACAAAACAGAAACCATAAATGTAATAAATACTTATCCGGACTATTTTTACAATGTCTTTATCATACACTGGTGCGCAAAACTTAAGGACCAACACTATTTCTGAAGGTTACAACCACAAATTCTTTACTTAAGGTACTCTTTACTGATGAGAGCAGATTCAGTCTCAGCAGAGATTCTGGACGTCAGCTAATCTGGCGAGAGGTTGGCACACGGTATCACCCAGTAAACATCACTGAAAGGGATCGATATGACGGTCGAGGTGTTCTCGTCTGGGAAGGCGTTATCTTGGATGGACGTACACAACTCCAGATACTGGAAGGGGGTACTGTAACCGGTGCACGCTACTGTACTGAGGTAATCCTTTCCCATGTGCGTCTGTTCCGAGGTGCCATTGTCCCCGATTTCGTGTTTATGAATGATAACGCCATACCTCATTGCAATGCAACTGTTGATATGCTTTTGGAAAGTGAAGACATTGTGTCTGTGTATTGGACTGCTCATTTCGCCGATCTAAATCCCATCGAACACATATGGGACGCTCTGTGGAGACGCCTAGCGGCACGTCCACACCCACCAGAAAATGTTCACCAGCTGGAGATGGCGCTGACAGAGGAATGGATGATGTTATCGCAAGAATTTATCAATAACATTGTTCTCAGTATGGACAGACGGTGCAAAGCCTGCATCGACATTAGGGGTAGCCAAATCTCCTACGGAGGACCACCTCTTCCCTTCGTTCCATCTTTGGCAGTAATGCATCTGTATCATGGCAGCCAGTGTTATGTTGCCATTTTTGAATAAAGTCCCTCTGTACCGTTTTGTTTCCATTATTGCGTCGATGTTGTTTCCTTCATCATTTCTGTACCTCGCGAAGTTCTTTTGGTATGCTTTTTCCATATCCAGGACACTCCTATGAGAAGCTACAGTTGAAAACCTGACTGGTCCTTAAATTTTTTGTAAACCAGTATATGTTATTATTATTATTTTTTTTTTATGAAACCCCCAAACACGACAGGTATTGGAACCTATAGTACTTAGTACCGTGCTTGGGTTGGAGGTTGAGGAAACGAAAGTAGATATTTGTTGACATTAGACTTGAACTTCTGTAGACTATAATTTTCAGAAAATTCGTATGAAGGAAGGTTGTTCCAGAAAACGGCAGTTGAATGAATAAATGAGGAAGATGAAGAGTTGGTTCTGTGAGTTTGAAGTAAATGGATGTTGGCTGGTGGTGGAACATATTCCGACTGTTTTGAAAGAGAGAGCGGGAATTATAGAAGCCAGTTCAGAAGAACAGTGCCCATGGAAGTATCTGTAGAAGAGGCATGCAGCAGAAACAGTACGTCTATGAGACAGCGAGTGGAGAGACTCTGTTAGAGATGAATCATTAATTAACCTAACTGCCCTCTTCTGAAGGGAATCTAGAAGCCTGAGAGAGAGGTTTTAGGGGCAAGGCCCCAGATGTGGGAACAATATTCCATGGTAGGGCGGATTTGCGATTTGTACTGAGTGAACAGCTGTTTGTACGAAACGTAAGGCCGAGAGCAAAAGAGAAAACCGAGTTTTTTAGATGCAGAGGAAAAAATATATTTGTAATGTGCATGTGCCAAGAGAGATTACAAGTCAGGGTAATCCCCAAAAGGGATATATCATTTTGCCTAGAAATCGGAGTGTCACTAAAGATAAGCGTAAGAGCAGAAGAATCCTTTTTGCACGGTATAAGACAAGACTGAGTTTTAGAGGATTGAAATCAATTAAGTTGTCTTTGTCCCACTGGAGAATTACCTGGAGATCGGCATTTAAGGAATTGGTAGCGGATATTCGAGAAGTTGAATCTGATTGAGCTGGGCAAGGTTTCTCAAAATGAAAAGTGGAATGCAATATACTATCATCGGGAAAACTATGGATGGGATTTCCAGTCAATGGAAGAAAGTCATTAATATATAAGAGGGAAAGAATGGAGGACACCAGCATTAGTGGAGACGTTAGAAGATAGAGAGCCATCTACCATCACCCTCAGTGATCGGTCAGAGAGAAAACTGGATAGCCAATCCAAAAAACAGTTGGCAGACCATAAGGTGGAAGCTAGTTTAGAAGATCTTTATGCTAAACACGATCGAGAGCCTTTGAGATGTCAAGAGCAACTGCTTGTGTTTCAACGAACTTTTCCTTTACACACTTATTGACCAAAAAACAAGAAATCTTTATTCAATATCTAGTAAGACTAACTTCTTCCCGAATTTTAGCTTGTAATTCGAGCAAAATGAAATCGTGGATGTTATTAGGTGTATAATCTATCTCCGGATTTGTATATCTTCCATCGGGATATTTGCCAGCTGTTGTATTGTTGTCGGTAGTGAACTGTGAATTGGGGCAGAGAACTGCGAAGTCAAAGCGCTCTTTCGCAAACATCCTCATTTATATTCAGGTCCAGAAAAGTAGGCGGCCAGAATAGCTGGTGGAAATCTTTAGAACAAGAATCGAACCATTCAATTACAAATAAATCTTTATTTGTCCTACCAAATTTAAAATATAGGTGTACATTGGTAAGTGACAAATTCCCTTCACGGCAGACAATGCCAGGGGATTATCATAAAATGCGAATAAAAGAATGTCTAAAATATACAAGAAAGGTTAAATATACACGAAAAGATTACATTTAAACTACATTCCTCTTCACTACATTTCTGTCTAGAGTCCTGGCAATTGTAATACAAAAGTTCATCTTAACATCACATCCACTGATCAACTTGTGCGAGATATACATTATTCAATTGCGTACACACAGTTCGACAGAAATTCACACAACTACTAGGCAACAGTAGCCTCAGCGAGCCACACTGCGGTTTGTTTCCTATATTTCGGGTCTTCTATGAGCCTTAGTAGGTCAATTCCGATATGTGTTAGGCACTGAATTGATTCTAACGCACTGGCGGGTATAAACCTGTCGGCCATCTTCAGTCTGTTGGTCTTCATTCTCAAGAATTTTGTGCCTCTCAATGCAGATGGCGGGATGTGCCACTCACAAAGCTGCCAGAAGCACGGTGATGATATCGTGCCAGTCATCATTTTGATTGTGGTTATTAATCGTTTCCAGGAAATGATGTCTGGTAAACGCTGCAGTTTAAGCTGTTCAGAGAGCTGCGTGGTCCTTAACTGTTGAGGGAGATGATGCTTATGGTTTGCCCACTTCAGCAGCCAGAATTCACTCGCATATATTCTCCTAATGTGGGTAGGGGTGGCTGACGCCCACAATTCAGCGCCATACAAAATGGCTGAATACACTGTGGTTCTTAAATATCGTGCGGTTGTTGCAGTCTGTTTCACGTGCAAGAGGTGCTGTTTTGTTGCCCAACGTAAGTAGTTCATTTTCTTTACAGTCAGGTCAATATGAGAGTTGAACGTAAGTTTCGTATCAAATGTTACTCCCAGATCTCTATGCGTCTCAACAACTGGGATAGGTTTGCCATTAAGTTTCGGGTGTACGAGCGTAGGCGATTTTTTGAGCGAGTACACCATGATTACAGTCTTCTGCGGATTTAGGGCCAAGCCAAATTTGTCCAAGTACACGAATAAGTTCAGAAGCTTATAATTAATCTGCTCACACAATGCCCTGTTGTTCATGGACGGTTGGATGGGTGTTAGGATCTTAATGTCATCTGCATAAGTGCATACATCATCCCTACCGTTGCAGAACGGGATCATCATGGCGGGATCATCAGTCCTGATAAAACTCCACCCTGTGGAACTCCTGCATGGAGTTGGCGTTGGAGGATCTGATTATCTGTGCGGTAATAAATGGACCGACAAGTAAGTAGGGCCTGTAGGAACTTCAGCAAATTTCCTTTTATTTGGAAGGCGTGTTGGAGCAGATTAAGTAAGGCATGTACATCCAGACTATCGAAAGCTGCTTTTATATCGGCATAAATTATTGCGATTTCCTTTCTGGCTTGGAAAGCATTTAGTATCGTGGCCTGAACTGTGAGGAGGTTAGTTATTGTTGACCTTGCAGTCATTGAATAATGAATTTGTTGAGGCTGCCCAGCCAGTATCTGATTCGACAACTTTGGCAACAGAGCTTTCTCCAGTACTTTTAACAGGGTAGATGCAGTAGATATTGGTCTATAGTGCTCCACAAGGTTAGGCTTTGTAATTTTCGGCATTGGAATTACAGCGTACTTATTCCAGTTCTCAGGGAAAACTCGGCAGGCAAGGATAGAGGTATAAATTGCTTGGAGTGGTTCAATTAGGTAAGGACTAAGACACTTTACCATGAAGTGGGGGACTCCATCAACTCCAGCTGTGTTAGATGGCCTGAGGGAGTTAATACTCTGTATTAGTGCTTCTTTAGTTATAGGAACAGACTCTATCTCATTGTCAACTAATTGATCCCACTCAAACTCCCTGACTTGAGACTCATGATATATGCTGGAGAATCTGCTGATGTGGTCCATCCACGCTTCTTTGTCAAGCCCCTGATTTGTGTCACTTTTATGTGTCACAAATCAGGGGCTTGACAAAGAAGCGTGGATTACATTATCATTAGCATTAGTAGAGGCATTTGATGCAAGAAAGCAAGCTTATGCAGCATCAGCCAAAAAAAAAAAAAAAAAAAAAAAAAAAACACTACTCCCATTTCACCTCTCCGTTCGTTAGAAATACCTGTCCAGTTGAGCCTTAAATTTGTTTAGGCTATCAACTTCAACAACAAGTGATGGAAGTCGGTTCCACCAACCAACTACCCGCTAGCTAAAGGCAAATTACCGCACATCAATCCGACATCTGTCTTTCCTCAATTTGAATTTATGCCCTCTCAGGTGATTATTCTGAGCAGGAGGAAGACTCCCATCGGCATTGAGCATGCTCAAACCATTCAAAGCCTTATACACCTCTATCAGAACACCTCGCCGGTGCCTAGTCTCCAGACTCTGTAATTTACAAAACTTAAGCCTTTCTTCGTAAGGGCAACCCTTTGTTTCATTCACTAATCTTGTTGCCCTTCTCTGTACTCGTTCCAGCAGCTCTACATCCTTCTTGAAATGAGGCCTCCAGACCTGTATACAGTACTCAAGATGTGGCCTAACCATTGCCTTATACAAGGGAATAATCACCTCCTTATCCCTGCTAGAAAAATTCCTGTATATCATTGACAAGACACCATGAGCTACTCTTGCAGCTCGTCTGCCCTGCTCAGAGAACTTCATATCTGCCTGCACAATTACCCCCATGTCCTTTTCATTCTCCACCACTGTCAGTGTAGTACCGCAGATTTGACGTTGCTCTGGGGTTGCTGTTTCCCATATGTAGTACTTTACATTTATCAATGTTAAACTTCATTTGCCACCTCTCAGCCCATCTGCTCAACCTTTCCAGATCCTGTTGCAGCAGCATAGCGTCAGTAGTGTCCTTAACAACCCTGCCTACCTTTGTATCGTCTGCAAACTTCGACATTAAGCTTGATATACCATCATCAATATCATTTATAAATACAGAAAACAACAACGGACCCAGCACTGAACCCTGAGGAACTCCACTAATAACATTAGTCCACGTTGAGCAGTGTCCATTGATTACCATTCTCTGTCTTCTGCCACTCAACCATCCCTTTATCCATAGCAGCAATTTGCCTCCAATGCCACACTGCTCCAATTTGTGCATCAGTCTTCCATGTGCAACAGTATCAAAAGCCTTTCTAAGATCCAAATATATAATATCGAAGTTATTCCCTGCATCCAGTTCTTTTGTGACTACATCATAGTATCCAATCAGATTGGTCAGGCAAGACCTTCCCTTAACAAAACCATGCTGTGTCTGAGCTATAACTGAATTCTTGTCTAGATGACCCTGCAGTGCCTCTTTAACCAGTGCCTCCATTAATTTTCCTGGAACAGAAGTTAAACTAACAGGTCTATAATTACTTGTGTCAGCCTTTGATCCTGCTTTGTGAATTGGGGTTACATTTGCACATCTCAAGTCTATGGGTACCTCCCCTGAGTCCAAAGAAGCTCTCATAATTATGGCTAGGGGTTTGCTTATTTCCTTTGCTGCCTCCTTTAATATAACTGGATAGATCCCATCCACCCCGGGTGCCTTTTGTATGTTTATTCTCAACAATTTCTCCTCCACTTTCCTCTCAGTTATTACAAAATCATCTAGCTCACTGCCAATGTTTACTTTACCTACGTCATTCTCCTTCCTGAATAACTCCTCATATGTGAATGTAGATGCAAAATACTCGTTTAGATTGTTAGCCACCTGAGCAGGAACCTCAACTGTTGAACCATCAATATCCAGTGGACCAATCTGATTCATCGTTTTCCTTCTTGAGTTTAAATAGGTAAAGAACTCTTTTCTGTTTTTCTTTGCATCCTTTGCCAAGGATTTCTCGTAGTCTGCCATTGCCTGCCTAATCTCCTTTGTGACTTGGTTACAGACCAACTTATATCTATCATAGGCTTCCATGTTACCCATTAATTTGTATGCAACCCATGCATTTTTCTTCTCTGCCATATGTCTCATTAGTTCATCTGACAACCATTTAGGCCTGAACCTTGAACAATATTTCTTGGTTGGTATGTAAAGCCTGGTAGCTTCCAAGATTAGTTACTTGAATGCTTCCCATTTTGAATTTGATGTTGGTAACATCATCAGTTGGTCCCACTGTATACAATTTAAATACTGTCTCAGACCATCATAGTCGCCTTTACGAAAGCAAAAATCCTTCCCTTTACCTCTGATGGTAGTTACCTCCTTGAGTAAATCCCACTTCAGCACACTGTGATCACTGCCACCTAGTGGTTCCTTTATCTGCAGATTCTGAATGCATGAAGAATCACTGCTGATAATCAAATCAAGAGTATTACTCCCTCTAGTTGCCTCCCGAACATGCTGGTGTAGAAAACAATGATCCAATAAATCCACAAAAGCCTTGCTAGTGTGTGAGTGACCAACCCACAAATTCCAGTCAATATCTGGGAAATTAAAATCCCCCATTATAAGACTCTCTGATTTACTGGCCCACTCTATTTCCCTGTACAGTATCGTGAATATGAGTAAAGTATCTGTTAGATGGATTTCCAGACTTCAGACCCTTAACAGAAGAATTAAAGGACACAATGTTCATATGAAATGTTTACGATGTCCATGGAAAAAACTGAAATATTTCCGCATCCAGCTGATTCCTACAATCTTGCAACCTCGGCTTTCTTCATCTTTCCTGCCATGAAGTCCTTTTTTCGTAGACAACACTTTTCTGTTGATGATGAGGAAAATATCTGCTGCTGAGTAATGGCTTGAAAGACAATCAGGGGACGTTATACAACTTAACTACGGAAGTGCATTGAGGGGCATCTTTTTTTTCTGGAGACCATGTTGATAAAGTGTATTGCATGGTGTTTCTTTCAACCTTCTACCACAGATACTTCTTCGTGAATAGACATCTTTTTTTGAACTGGATTTGTAGACCTCAGAAGACTATTTAAACTTTTAGACTAATTTTAATTGGAGTTAACTGCGGAAATGACGGTTAAAGTATCATTTGTCGGTGCATTGAGATGCAGTTCGAGGGGTAAAACTGCTTTCGATTCCACGAAACGATCTGTAGTGTTTGGTAGACCCACCAGAGTTCAGTTGGTCCTGGAAAACGAGAGAACTGGCAAACATGCTAGAATAAGAAGACGTACACTGAGTGGACAGAAATCATGGGATACCTGCCTAGTAACGGGCAGTCAGACGGCGAAGCCTCGCCGTCTAGCTGCCCGTCCACTAGTTCACGAAAGCGTTCCACAGGTATTTCCATCCATGCTTGCTGCACCGCTGTCCATAATTCCGACGCATTTCTAGGTGAAAAATCCAGAGTTCGAAAGAACCTTTCCACAGCATCCCAAAGATGCTCCATAGGCCATTCCATGGTGGTAAAATCCGCGGAATGCTCTTCGAGCCATGGTCTATTTAACACGGCTCTGTGGGTAGGCGCATTGTCCTACTGGAACAGAGAGAGAGAGAGAAAATCTCTTTTGCAACTATATGAATACAATGTACATTGATTTAAGTGAAGTTGCGATTGTCCCGTCACGGCCAACGGCCAGGGGCTCACATTAGAATAGATAATTAGTTATGTGCACACTCTAAAATTAAAAATGTAAGCATGTTATTACACTTCCTCACATTACGCAGTAACCACACTGTGCTGCCACTTTATTAGGTACAACTACCTAGCAGCATGTTGAGCCTCATATAGCCTTCAAAACAGTCCAAGTTTGCAGATGATACAAAGGTTGGCAGGGTCGTTAAGGACACTACTGACGCTATGCTTCTGCAACAGGATCTGGAAAGGTTGAACAGATGGGCTGAGAGGTGGCAGATGAAGTTTAACATTGACAAATGTAAAGTACTACATATGGGAAACAGTAACCCAAGAGCAACGTATCAACTCTGCGGTACTACACTGAGTGTGGTGGAGAATGAAAAGGACCTGGGGGAAATTGTGCAGGCAGATATGAAGTTCTCTGAGCAGTGCAGACGAGCTGCAAGAGTAGCTCATGGTGTCTTGTCAATGATATACAGGAATTTTTCTAGCAGGGATAAGGAGGTGATTATTCCCTTGTATAAGGCAATGGTTAGGCCACATCTTGAGTACTGTATACAGGTCTGGAGGCCTCATTTCAAGAAGGATGTAGAGCTGCTGGAACGGGTACAGAGAAGGGCAACAAGATTAGTGAATGGAACAAAGGGTTGCTCTTACGAAGAAAGGCTTAAGTTTTGCAAATTACAGAGTCTGGAGACTAGGCACCGGCGAGGTGATCTGATAGAGGTGTATAAGGCTTTGAATGGTTTGAGCATGCTCAATGCCAATGGGATTCTTCATCTTGCTCAGAATAATCACCTTAGAGGGCATAAATTCAAATTGAGGAAGGACGGATGTCGGATAGATGTGCGGAAATTTGCCTTTGGCTAGCGGGTGGTTGGTTGGTGGAACCGACTTCCATCATTTGTTGTTGAAGTTGATAGCCTAAACAAATTTAAAGCTCAACTGGACAGGTATTTCGAACGAACGGAGGGGTGAAATGGGAGTGGGGTTTTTTTTTTTTTTTTTTGGCTGATGCTGAATAAGCTTGCTTTCTTGCATCATATGCCTCTACTAATGCTAATGCTAATGCTAATTCGTCTAGGCATGGATTCAACAAGTTGCTGAAAACGTTGTGCAGGAATGGAGTACCATGCAGACATGAGTGTGTCACGCAGTTCCTTGAGATTCGACGTAGGTGTAGACCTGCAACGAACAGCCCTTTCCAGCTCATCCCAAAGATGTTCAATAGGATTGAGATCCGCAGAGTGAGCGGGCCACTGCAGCAAAGTAAAATCATTGTCATGTTCCTGGAACCATTCCATAGTGATTCGAACTTTGTTCACCGGCGCATTATCCTACTGGAAGTAACTATCTGACTGAGGATAAACTGTCGATATGAACGGATTCACTTGGTCAGCAATGATGTTCAGGTACGATGTGGCATTCAGACGTGAATCTATGGGTATCAATGAACCCAACGTGTGCCAAGAAAACATTCCCCACGCCATAACACTGCCCGCAGCACCTTGCACAGTAGTCATCAGGCAAATTCCGAGCCTTCCATCAACATGATGCATCAGGAATTTCGACTCGTCAGACCAAGCCACTGTTTTCCAATCCTCGATAGTCCAGTGCTAGTGTTGCCATGCCTACAGGAGGCGTTCTCTCTTGTTCTTCATTGATAACAAAGGTACGCCATGTGGCCTTCGGTTGTTGTAGCCCATTCGCGACAAAATGCGAATAGTGGTCCGTTGTGATATTTTTTCTGCGCACCAAGGTTGTATTCTGACGTGATGTGCGACATTGTGGCCCGTCTGTTTGCTTGCACAATTCTAGCCATCCTCCTCTGACCACTCTCGTCCACAAGGGATTTTCTACCACAGGAGTGCCGTTGAGCGGATGTTTTCTGTTCGTTGCACCATTCTCGATACACCCTTGAAACTGTGGTGCGTGAAAAGTTCAGGAGAATTGCCGTTTCAGAGATGCTTTGTCCAGCACGTCTTGCACCTACTACCATTGCCACCTTTGAAGTCCGTTAGATCACTCCTTTTCTCCATCCTTGCTACGGTTTGTGCGCTTAACTGATACTAGACAGGTTGTTCTGCTGCATTTATATCCACAACTGTCGTAATGTGACTTGCAACGTTGTGAGACAAACCATTTGTGTGCACAGCAGGGGTGTACCTAATAAAGTGGCAGCACAGTGTATATTTACAAGTTACATCATACAGCTATATTTACAATAAAAATATATAATATACATGAATGGCATTTCTCTGTCAAACGAATTTTGTCGTGGCACAGGAGAGCTAGACAGATGGTGTGGAGGGCGCACAAATGTCTTCTTATTCGATTCTGGGATTGGAGCGAGCTGCTAACACTTCTTTCCTTTACGTTTTATTGCTGCAAAACCAATGGAAATCAGCGTCGAGGTGCTGTACTTCCGGTAGCATTTGGTTTTGGAGGAAGCGGATGAGATATGAAGTGTTAGGTACTTCGAGCAGAGCATCTGGGTTCACAGAAGCTTTGGCTTGAGTATTCGCCAGTAACACGAATCCCAAATGCACGGTATTGGGGATTTACCCCGTGATCATTTTAACTTTAGCTACCACTCGTTGTATTTCAATGATATCAGATAGTCGCTGCATACCCAGTGAAGTAGCTAAGGTTGTAGTTCTGTCCTGTGGTGGAAGACAAGCTTTCTGGTTAGCCCTTTTAAGTAGCCAGAATTCTGCAGCGAGAATTGGTTTCTTCGTTGTAGTAGTTGCTGATTCCCATTCTTCAGCAGCATAGAGGAGTGGAGAATAAATTATTGTTCTGATGAATTTCTTAATTAAACGAGGCTCCTTAACATAAATTAGTTGTTTATCTGCCCATCGTAGAGAGGCCGCTGGGAAGTGAGTTTGTGTACATGAACATGAAACCGAAATTTTGGTTCAAATACTATTCCCAAATCCGCATGTGTAGGAGTGGCAGATATTACAGTTCCATCGAGTGTTGGGGCTATTTTTGTAGGAGTTTGTCTGAGATTAAACACCATTATGTGTATTTAAACACCATTAGTTTTGTTTTTTGTGCGTTGATCGAGAGTCCATACTGGGATGACGATGACGGCGGTTTGAACTTTTTTCGGGCAGGGGGTCCCCGAGCAGGAATAATTAATTTTGCGTAGGTAGGTTGGTGATCCGATTTGTAGTGCGTCTCAGGTGATTCTTCAATCATACATGCTAAGGAGGAAAATAGCGAGTGAAGGTGGTTTTCTCCTCTAGTAGGGCAGTGATCGATTAGGTGTGTAGGGGAGGTAGGCCACCCTTTCGTGGAAATGAATCACTGGACATAGTGTAGATCAATTTGGAGGCCGCGTCTTTGAAGAACATAGCAACACCACCTCTCCTTCTATTCCTCCTGGAGGCGAACTCTGCCACGTAGCCTGCTGGTGTAGCTATCACTAGGTTCTGTTGCTCATGCTCAAGCCATGTTTCGGAAATGGCTAAAATATCGAATTCGCCTGCTAGCAGGATTCTGTAGTCGCTATTTTATTTCGCAAGCTCCTAACCTTCTGATACATTACACTTACTGCCAGCGTAGCTTGTCTCACTTGCTCAGAGAATTTGGGCTATGGGGCAAAATGGGGCCGTTGGCTGCTGCGATGGTAGAACCGAATGTCTTGTTTTGTGTATGGCATGGGCGCAACCACTATAGAGCCTGGATCTTGAGTCAGCTTCCATTCAGTCGAGTGTCTGATGCGTGCTCCTCGAATGTTTCTTCTTCTGACGCTGCTGCTTGGGTAGAATGGTTGGACAATAACACAGATTGGTCAGGAAGGGGGTGGGGGTTACTTCGACGGACGTTACTTCACAGGATAACTTCAATGAAGCGTAATTATTGCTTTTGGTAGGTAGCTTTAGTGACTTCCGCACTGACGTAGAGATCTTGAAGGAGGATGTTAGCTACTTGTTCAGGAGTTGTTAGGGGATGCAGCCTGGAAATGAAGAAATTCTTAGATGTTTTGTTGCGATGTGGCGTCATGGCTCTGAGCCTAGAAGAATTTGACGTGCTTGTTACACATGCCTTTTTCATTTGTGCACCTGGTTCGTGTGACTGTTTGACTTTTGATGATGGAGTATTGTGAGTGGGATGGGGCACAAATTTAGCCACAATGCCTGCCCATGTTGTTCTGATGGCCTTTTTATTAGGAAGAATTTCTGCGTCGTGAAGTAGCGGTTCCGTATGATGACTGATGTCACTTCTCCTGTATACCAATGGCATAATTTCTGGACTTTCTTCACGACTACATGAATTGACTGATGAGTTGTGCACGTGTATACGTTCTGTAGTACTCGCGATGGCTGTGCTACGGCTGGTTGGAAGGATCGCGGAATGCTCACTGGGTGGAATTTTTATCTTTTGATTTGATGTGTCAGTTCAGGACTGCGTTGCAGGTATATTATAGCCTTTTGCATGGGAATGTGATATTTTCTGTGTGTAGTGATCGATTTCTGCAGCTTTTCCACGGCATTCTGAGTTAGGAATAAAATGACTTATGCTGCGTTCACATCCTCACGAATTTTGCTAGGGAGAGTCGATTGCCCTGTGGGTGCACGACGACCATGAAGGGATGCAGATGGTCTGTAACTTGGACCGTTCAAAGGTGTTTCTAGACCAGGAGTTCTCAACGGGGACAATATCGCCCCGGCGGGGGCGAAAATTGGTCTTCGGGGAAATCATGGAAATTACAATGGTTTTTGGCCCACTAAAGTTCAACCCTACCTGACGACATCTCATTCCTTAATCTTTAATTTCTCTTATTGAGATTTCTTTCCCCTGAGACAACTGATTTTTAACATATAGGTAAACTGTGTTATACTAGGAGTGAGTGAGAAATTTTGATAAAAGGAAGGAAGAAAATCAGCGTCATTTAATTCAACAAATTTTGCTTTTCATAGGCATTAAATGCCTAAATATTTTCAGAGGTAATGTGTCCGCCATCCTTGCCATTTTAACCTTTCCGACAGCTGCGACTTTGGCAGTGGCGTGGTTTATTTATTTATTCTTTTGTTTCATTGGTCAATATATGAGGCATGGATGGAATGTGGAAATGTTTCAGTCTATTGTTTCTACTTTCTAAGCGACAATCTACATTGATTTATTGTTTCCATGTGGAAGTTGTTTATTTTTGATCCACAGTACTTTTGTGAGTGACATGGGCTATGAGAGTTATATAAAAATAGTTTATATTTTATTGTTTAATTCTTTGTAGTTACTCAGTCCATCATCAATCACGCCAAGTGCTGAAAACAAAAAGTGTGGACAGTATCTGGATGAATATCTAGCTTATGGTTTTATTGAAAGCCCATTCGACCCAAGACAGCTTATGCGTCTTATGTGTAATAGTTCTTTTTTCAAATGAGGCTATGAAACTATCAAGACTTTTAGATCACTTAAAAAGGATAGATCCTAATAAAGTTGGTGAACATATCTAATATTTTAAAAATTTAAAACAGAATTTTGAGCAAAGTAACACTCTTGCTTCATTATTTATGAAGAACACAGAAACCAATTATGATGGAATGATTGCGTCTTATGATTGCAAAAACTGGTAGTGCTCACACAATTGGTGAAACTGTTATTCCACCCGCATTAGAGTCTGTAATTTCAAAGTGATGCATCAAAATTGAGTAAAATTGAGCAACGATTCAATTCCAAGACGAATCGATGAGATGCCTTTTAACGCTCAACAGCAGTGAATTGACAAACTAAAAACAAGAAAAGTTTCTATTCAGATTGATCAGTCCGCAGTTACTGACAATGAAGCTCTTCTAATGGCATGGTTCGTTATTTCGATGATGATTGTAAATTTCAAGAAGATTTGTTGATTGTAATAGAGCATCCATTGTTGTTGTTTTCTTAAAACATAGTTTGATGAAAAGCAAAGTACCATTAGAAAATTTGGTATCCTGTGCCACTGATGGTGCTAACTCCATGGTTGGAATACATACAGGTTTTATAGCCCACCAAAAGGAAGTATGTTCCAAAGTTCTTGCGATACACTGCATTGTGCATCGACATCATCTGTTTCCAAAAAAATATTAGACCTGTCCTTTATCAGTCTCTCAGTATAGTTATTAAAACCATCAATAGAATTAAGTCACGTAGCAAATACGATCGACTTTTCAGAACATTTTGTGTTGAAAATGAAGAAAATGAAGAACAGTATGTGAGGCTTCTTTTATATACAGAAATCAGATGTCTCTCTAAAGGAAACTGTCTATCACGATTTGTAAACCTTTGATACAAATAATTTTTTTAGAAAGCGAAGGAGAGACAGATTTAGCAAAGGAGATCACCAAACACAAAAACAGCATACACTGAGTGATCACTGAATTATGACCAGTTAGCTAATACTTCGTAGGTTCTCCTTTTACCCTCAGTACAGCAGCTATCCGACGTGGCATTGATTCAACAAGATGTCGGAAACGTTCGGTTGGTATGGCCAACCAAGCTGTGTGTAATGCGGTCAGCAATGCAGGTATGGAGGTGATTGGTGTATGCAGACGTCTGATATGACTTTCCATAGTGTCCCACAAGTGCTCTATGGGATTCATATCGGTGGGAGTTCGGAGGCCTATCGATATGCTGGAATTCACAACTGTGTACCTCAAACCATTCCTGCAAAAGAAGTGCCCAATGGCTCGGCGCATTGTCATCTTAGAAGACACCATCACCATTCGGGAAAAAAGTGTAACATAGCGGGGTGTACACAGCCAGCAAGCAGTTGACGATAACGTAGACTTACGATACGTTGTTCCACATGCACTAGGAGTCCAGATTCCTGCCAGTGAATCATGATCCACACCATAAAACCGCCTCCAGCAGCCTGCACTTTTGATACCAGGCATGATGGATCAAGAGCCTCATTTTGTTAACACCAAATCCGTACACAACCATCCACGGTGTGGAGTAAATAACGTGACTCATCCGACCAGCACACCTTCTGACAGTCTTTTAATGTACAACTTGCATGCTCTTTGCACCGGGAGAGTCTTTTCACCATGCTGATGAACCTTGGTTACGAGACGATGCCGTATGGGTCCTACTGGTATAGCCAAAACGTGCGACCGCACAACACATGGTCATTGTTCCGGGTTGGCCTATAGTTGTATAGAGTAGTCAACTCACTCTTCAACAGTGTTGCACCTGTACGAGTCGCCGAATTCGGCGCTCACTTCTAACATCAACCTTTCGCTGACCTTTGCAGTTTTGCCGTCCGGGCGTTGTTTCACCATTTTGAGGCCAGTCCCGTTTAACTACGGCGGCTCTCCAACACCCCACCAGTTCAACCGTTTGGGAAATCGAGGCACCAGCTCGTCGAACATTCACAATCTATCCTTTATCAAAGTCTTAAATCCTTCCTTTTACCCATCACGCTCGGAACTTTACTACCTACTGAACAACTGACACCTTATCTATGCTACTTAGGTCGACTAACTCTGAACTCTCGTACCTCACGTGGTCAACGGATCGCATTCAGTTTTCATAGGGGTGGTCATAATTCAGTGATTATTCAGTGTATACTACGTTGCTTGGACTTTTTGAAAACTTAATGAACAATCACTTCAACTTCAAGGGAAATTAATTACGGTGACAGACTACAAACGCGTATTAAAACCCTTCACTGAAAATTTGGAGATATTTGAAAGGAATTTAATGAGTAAACAATTTGATGATATGCAAGAATTAGCTGAAATCAATGAATATCTCACCGAGATGATCTTAAGAATTATTCAGATCATTTATGTTCTTTAGAAGGTGAAATGAAAAATAGATTTTCATATTCATTTTATTTTGAAGTGAAGCCTTGGATGTTAGATCCAACTGGATGCAACGCGGCGTCTGCTAGTGAAGAACTTCAAGAACTCATTGAATTAAAATGTGAAAAAGAATGCAAATATAAATTCGAAAATGGGGGGAATTGTGGGGATCAAAAACAACTAAACTTCTTTATCCAATGTGTTCTGATAGGGCCAAAGTACTTCTTTATTTACCAACGTCTTATGTGGTTGAAAGATGTTTTAGTCCAGTAAATAAATTAAGAGAGGACAGAAGAAACAGAATTGATATATGTTCAAGAGGAGACATTAAAATTAAAATTAATAACATCATACAGAACATTGAACTTTTAGCTAAGAAGCATCAGGCACAGGGATAGCATTGATTAAAAATGAAAGTATAAACTACTTTCTTGTTTAAAATTTCATGGGGACTGATTATGAAAATAAAAAAGGCCTAAAAAAGCCCTTTAGGTGGGGGGCGATAATTAAAAAAAGGTTGAGAAACACACTGATTTGTCATAAAAATATATGAGAAATATAAATATAAATTCAAATATCGACTTTCGGAGTTACAGATTCTGTTGCATTGTAAGAAGAATGACACTCCAATAGTCTTTCGCATGTCCTCCATGCACCTTTAATGAGTTACAAAAGGGCAATTATCTACATTGATCTATTTGTTATCCTTCGCAGTTTTCGTTTTATATTTAAATAACTGTGAACTCGCTTATCGGCGAATTTACAAAACGCATTAATTATAAGTTCGCCTATTAAAGAAAAAACAGCAGAAGAATATCCGATAGCCAGCAGAACTAAGGATCCTTGAAGATGCTCCACTTTAAGAACCTTTCTTCCTATCTGGGAAACTGTTGGTTTCTTGGACGCCTTCCACACCGTCTTAAAGTTCTCATCGCCTATCCATTTAATATAGAATCCGGCTTCCATTATCTTCAACATCCTACAGGAAGAAAGTAGTTTGATAGAGAATATTCCCTTATTGAAATCAGATCTGAAAGCAAATTGAATTAGAGTTTTTCGGAGAAAAAATGTCACTTACCCTAAGATTTTCTTTTTTTTTATGAAAACCCCAAACACGAGAGGTATTAGAACCTGTAATACTTAGTACCGTGCTTGGGTTGGAGGTTGAGAAGACGAAAGAAGATATTTGTTGACATTGGACTTGAACTTCTGTAGATTGTAATTTTCAGGAAATATGTATGAAGGAAGGTTGTTCCAGAAAACGGCAGTTGAATGAATAAAAGAGGAAGAAGAAAAGTTGGTTCTGTGAGTTTTAAGTTGGACAGTAAATGGACGTTGGCTGGGGGCGGAACGTTTCCGGACTGTTTTGAATGAGAGAGCGGGAATTATAGAAGCCAATTCAGAAAAACAGTGCCCATGGAAGTATCTGTAGAAAAGGCATGCAGCAGAAAGAGTACGTCTATGAGACACCGAGTGGAGAGTCTCATCGGCAAAGCTATGGACAGTTTTGCCGAAGAGATGCCGTCTATGAGACAGGAAGTACTATCATCGGAAAAACTATGGATAGGATTTCCAATAAATGGTAGAAGGTCATTAATACTGGGGGATACCAGCATTAGGGGATAAATTAGAAGACAGAGAGCCATCTACCATCACCCATAGTGATCGATCAGAGAAAAAACTGGATAACCAATTATAAAAAAAACAGTTGACAAACCAATGGAAGCTTGTGTAGAAGACCTTTATTCAAAACACGATCGAAAGCCTTTGAGATGTTACGTGCAACTGCCTGTGTTTCACCGAACGTTTCAACTGAATTTGTCGATAAATCGGTAACATAAGCCAGAATATCACCAGTGGATCGACACTGACGGAATCCATACTGGCGATTGTTGATCAGACAGAAGGTTTCTAGGTAATTTAACAGTTGGTGGTTAATTGATTTCTCCATTACTTTAGAAAGAGTAGAATCAATTGCAATGGGATGATAATTGGATGGGAGGGATTTGTCACCCTTTTTAGGAACTGGCTGGATATGAGCAAATTTCCAAGCAGAAAGAAAAACACCTTTGGAATAAGAAAATGAAAAAAGTGGCAAAGAACAGGAGTAAGTTCAGGAGCACAGGTTTTGAGAACAAGTGGAGAAATACCATCAGGCCCTGGAGCTTTCTTAGCATCAAGATTCATCAGAATCCTTCTGATATCCTTTTGACGGAAGACCACAGGAGGCATTGAATGGAGCGTGTTGGGAATGGTGGGAGGTGTTTTACCGAGTTCATTAATACATGAGTTGGAAGAAAAATGGGATGGTAGCAGTTCAGATTTATTCTTGGCAGGAGTTACAACAGAATCACCTTGTTTTGACATAGGTGGAAGCAGAGATGGGCAAAAGTTGCGGCCAATAGCTTTGATAAGAGACCAGAATGCTCGGCTACCATTAGGGCAAGAAGCAAGTTTCCTACTCTTAGCTTGTTCAAAATCTAGTTTGGACTGATTAATAACTGCTTTACAATTGTTGCGAGCTTTGGTGTAGGCAGAAAATGAAACTGAAGAATTAGAAACAAGCCAATTACGATATGCAATATGCAACGTTCTTCTCTTGAACAGCCTTAGTACATTTATTGAAAAACCAAGGTTTAGATAAAGAATGAGATTTTAAAGTGGAGTGTGGAATAAAGGATTCCTTTCCTACAAGAATAATTTCACTGACACGATCTGAGCAAACATTGATATCACAAGTTTTGAAACAGTAGTCCGACCAAGTAAAGAAGAAACGAAATCTCGGAGGTCATCCCATTTTGCATTATTGTAATGCCAAACAACACGAGGTTGGGAATAGCCATAAGATAAAGACTCCATTGGAGAAGAGACAATCACTAATTTGTGATCTGCGGTGCCTAATGGACCACTCACTTCGAACGTGTACTTAGAAGGGTTGTCTGTGAGAAAACGATCAAGCGTATTGGCTGTATGGTTAGGATTGTCCGATATCCTTGTAGGTAAATGAACAGTCTGTGCAATGTCATTAGTAATTGCAAAAGTGTCAGCATCTCGACCAGCTGGGTAGGTGTGACTAGAAAACGGAAGCCAGCTGGAGTTGTGAACATTAAAATCACCAAGGAATATTATCTCACTTTTAGGCAAGTTGGAGTGGAGAAAGTCAAGTTGCAAAGAGAGGAAATCAAAGAGCTCCAAGTGATTAGTGGAGTTGGGAGAACGGTAGGGACAGCAGATAAATTTGACAGAATGAAGTAGATAGATTTTAAGCCAGAGAAGATCAAAGAGAGGAGATTCCAAATTGCAGAGTCCCTGACAGGGAATATGAACGGACATATGCACAAGTACCACCTTTGAGGCGAAAGGAATCATACAGCGAATAATTTGGGCATCTGAGATGAGCAGTAGTTGAATCAACCGATAACTGAGATTCTGTCAGAAAAAGTACATGGGGTTTGGCAGACTGCAAGTGGAAATGGACTGCGTTGAGATTACAACTGAGACCATGTATATTTGTGAAATGAACTAGAAAGTGTTTGGGAGATCTTTTCGCAGATAAGTTTACTCTATTATTTTTGCAATTCACGGTGTATTCAATAGTAACAAAAAGTAGGGGGGACATGCTGTATGAAGTAATGAAAATTTTGGATATGGTGTACACATGGTAAGAATATACCCAGATCCTTAACGTGGCCTCGACAAATATTAGCGCCAAAGAACTAGCCGAAGCGTGCCAAATTAGTGTAGGGTCTGTGGAGAATTTCATCCACCAACAGATCCATATGAGTAAAATATCCGCTAAATGTGTTCCAGACTTGTGAACCCTTACCAGAAGAGGGAAGAAAGAGCACAATGTGCACAAGAAATGTTGTCGTCATGCCAGGAAAAACTGATATATTGCCGCATCCTGCTTATTCCTCGTTTGTCCAGTTACACCTTGAATTTATTTAAGCTATGAACTTCCATAACGACAGATGGAATTTTGTTCTAGCAATTAACTACCGGCCGGCTAAAGGTAAATTTCAGCATATCTAATCTATAACTCTCTTTCTTCAATTTTAATTAAGCATACATTTAGGCTCCCTCAGGTTCGTAATCCTGAGCAAGAAGAAGAATCCCATCAGAATTAAGCCTGCTCAACCCATTCGAGGCATTATACACCGCAATCAGATCACACCGTATGTGCCTAGTCTCCAGACGCTAAAATCTGCAGAACTTAAGCCTTTATTGATAAGACCACCCCTTCGTTCCCCTGACCAATCTTGTAGCCCTTCTCTGCCCACTCTCTCAAGCAACTCTACATCCTTCCTAAAATGAGGCTTCGAGACCTGTGCAAGATCTGGAAGCCTCATTTGGGAGACCTATTATCTGTAGTACTCAAGGAGTGGCCTGACCATTGGCTTATACAAAGGGATTATCACCTCCCTTTCCCTACTAGCAAAATTCCTATATATCATTGAAAAAACCCCATGACCTGCTCTGGCAGCCCGGCTGCGCTGTCAGAAAATTTCATATCTGATTGCACAATTACTCCCAGGTCATATTCATTTTCTACCACCCTTGGTGTAGTACCACACTGTTGGTACGTTTCTCTGGGGTTACTTTCTCCCATATACAGTACTTTGCACTTTTCAATTTAAACTTCAGTTGCCACTTCTCAGCACATCTGCCAAACTTTTCTAGATCCTGTTGCAGCAGCACACTGCCATTACTGTCATTAACAAGCCTACCAACTTTGTTATCATCTGCAAACTTCGACATTAAGCCTGATATATCTTCAAGAATAGCATTGATAAATATAAGAAAACAACAGTGGGTCCAACAACGAACCTTGTGGAACTCCACTAATGACATTAGTCCACGAAGAGTAGGGTCCATTGATTACCGCTCTCTGTCTTTTCCCATTGTAACAACTTACCCTTTATCATGCACAACAGTGTCAAAAGCTATCCTGAAATCCAAGTCTATGATATCAAAATTATTTTTTTGCATCCAGTTCCTTTGTAACCAGATAATAGTATACAATCAAATTTCTCAGACAAGACTTTATCTTAACAAGCCCATGCTGTGTCTGAATTATTACTGCAGTCCTGTCTAGATGATCCATCTAGATAATCCTTGTCTAGATGATCTTTAATCAGTGACCCCATTATTATTATTATTATTCATTTATTGTAAACAAATTCTCTTGATAAAAATAAATTGTATTTTATTATTATTATTATTGCCCCTATTATTAATTCTCCCTGAATGCGGGCTTCCACTTCATGACGGGTACTGCTCCAAAGTACACAGGGTGGTTGTAATGTCCTGTGTTACTGTTGGTCCAGGAATTCTCTGACTGTCCTACAGGTGTTCAGGATTGCGACTTTCTGGAGTTCCTTGTAGGTGTTCGCTGGGAGACCTATTGCTGCTAGGCTGCTATGTAGGGTCTTTGGCACTATACCGGTGGTTGACACGATGATCGAGATGGTCCCCACTTCTTGCATAGGCCACATCTTCTTGACCTCATGTCTTAGGTTCGTGTACTTCCTAATTTTTTCCCGATTGGTTTTCTAGACATTGCTAGTGTTGGACACCGCTATGTCAATCAAGTAGGTCGCCTTTTCCTTCTTGTCCACAAGGGTTATGTCGGGTCTGTTGTGCGTGATGGCCTTATCCGTTATTATGGAGCGGTTCCAGAACAGCTTGTGGCTTGAGTTCTCTTGTACTGCCTGGGATTCATACTTGTAGTTGGTACTCTTTCTTTGGTCAACTGGTATTTCCTCGCTAGCTTCTGGTGTATTATCCTGGCTACCTGGTCGTGTCTATGAGTGTACTCAGTCTGGGTGATCACCTTGCACCTCACGGTGATGTGCTGGATCGTTTCTGAGGCCAGATGGCATCGTCGAAATGTGTCATCTGACATTCAGCCGTCCTTTGCGATGCATGTTCTATAGTTTCTGGTGTTGATTACCTGGTCTTGGATGGCCAGCATGAATTCTTCAGTCTCGGGGAAGAGCGTCCCGCTTGTGAGCCATGCATTGGAAGCTATTATTGACAACTCCGCTAGGTGGCGAAGGTCAGTGAGTTACTGAATTATGTGCTCCTAAAAATACTCAAATACCTAAGTTAACCTGAAAGGATCATAAATGAACTGCATATTGACAGAGAGCTTATGAGAAGTGGAATCTGGATATAGTGTCTACTAATGGAATCCTGAACAGGTAATATGTCTAATCTTGATTTTAAGCATTCATACTTCGCGTAATAGTTGAAAGGAACGGTTGGTTTATAGCGATTCAGTGCAGCGGAACATAGCAATATTCTGCTTAAGGCAATACGGCACTTAAGCTCTGAACAAGGTCAAGCGGTGACAAAGTTAGGGATAAAAACCTCCCCCATTTCCACCTGCATATTTAATAGGCTAGTCATCGAACGATAGAAGTGCCCTATCTTGTTGTACTAAAGACTACCTGCCTCGAAATTACTGAAATTCCAGCTCCCATTTGCATTTCAGAATGACAGATTTCAGCGCATCAGCCGTGCCGCTTACTTGCTGCATATGTCTGACCAATGATGACTTCATAATTAAATGCGTTACTTGTCACAAAAACTATTGCAATAAGCCTGATTGTACTTCTGTAGATATTAAGAAATTAAACAAAACTAGAAAACGCAAGTTTGAATGTAACGCCTGTAGGCAACAAACAGGGAAAAATAATGAAGAATTACCTAATGAAGTCATTTGTGAAGATTCTTGCACAGAACAGATTAATGACCTTGAACAAGCAACAAGAGAAATCCTCTCGCAGACTGACCTTGGAAATGGCATCTTGGGCCATCCTGAAGGATCAATTTTTGAAACCTTGGGATGCGATATTTGCCCGGAAGACTGCGAGCACGCTGAAGGGGGTTTCGCTAGACAGAGGAGCAATCATAGCCCGGATGAAAGGCAGGAAGAGAACCGTAAAGAATATGTCTCGCGTACGGAATTAAAGGATATCCTTGCAGACTGCATCAGCCCCTTTTCGATGCAGGCTGTGGAATACGCTGAAAACCTCGCGAGCAATTTCATCCCTGTACATAAAATGCTACAGGAACTGCAGGAAGAGAATTTTCTTCTCAAAGAACAAAACAGTAGAATATTGCACACCCTTAAACGACTGGAGGAAAAGCTAGGATGCTTTGAATCCGTCCTCGTTGCACAAGGTGGCTCAACGGCTCCCGTAACCGACGAAACTTGCTATGCGAGGCAGAGCTATCCAAAGAAAAGTAGAAGTGATATGCATGGATTGTACAGGAGGACAGAAAGCATTGAAAATCACAAACAGAAGACAAGAAAAGAATTGAATTCGGGGGAAAACATATCAGAAAGAATTGCAAAACTACAAGACAGCCAAATAATATGTGAATCTCAAGCCCAGCCGCGAACTGTCTGTTTGCAGCAGGACCTCGCAAGCAATAGCACCAAACCCAGTGAAACTTTAGGGGCAGCACAAGGAAATGGCTCCACACATTCCACTAGGAAAAGTCGAAACCAAAATAAAGAAGTCTCAGAAATATTAGGACAACAGGAAACCACTGAAATGATTGAGGCATGCATGTATTCCAAGAGTACGAACGCCAGAGTTACATTTTCCCCCTCAAATCATGTTCCTGCAAACCCACTCACTTATGCGCACATCACTATGCTACCTAAAAAGCATAACACTTTTGAGGGTAGAAAAACCCGCCCATCCCAAAATTTCATGCCTACTCTCGCTGAGGACAGCCGACGACGTAATCCAGTTCACAGAGAAAGTATTAACGTGTCTTCCTGTAACACACCTGAAACAAACAAACGGTTTTCTGAAATGTACAACATTACTTCCGTTGCAACCAGAGAGCAAATTTTTGTATCAAGGCTGGGACCCACAACACAGCCCAGAAACATTAAAGCCATGTGTGAGGGCGAACATGGGATAACTGTGGAAGTCAAGCAAGTGAAAACACGACACCCACCTTACTCCTCCTTTATAATCTCTTGTCCACCAGATAAAGCAACTCGCCTACAAAACGTAAGCGCCTGGCCAGTAGGTACCTTAGTCAAGCCCTACAGAGACAGATGGGCCAGACCACTGGTTAAAAATGATGCAAGGAATCGGGCTCAATAGCAATCAAGAAAACTATCCCCAGCTGGGAATGCAGAACATCACATCCACCTGTTTGTACAAAACGTGAGGAGCATCTCAAATAAGCTCCACACCCTACAAACGATGATGATGTACGAGGACCTGGATTTCATTTGCCTAATCGAAACCTGGTTGGGAAATGGAAAACAATTAGATCGGCTAACTGCGGCAGCAAACTGCAAATGTGTGGGAACCGGAAGAACAGATAGGCGAGGAGGGGGAGTTATAATTTGCTATCAAAATAAATACCAGCCTATAAGAGAACGAAAAACCAATTCAAATAATTTTGAAGGGATTTGCGTTACCTTTTCAAAAGAGCACGTGAAAATACAGTTATGCATCATATACCTCCCACCTGAGCACACAAAGGAGACAAGAAACGAACTCTATGCTTGGCTTGCTGCAAATCTAAAGCCATCAGTCGACACAATAATAGCGGGAGATTTTAATTTGCCTTTTCCGAAACACAGGGAGGCCAAGAAAGAGCTGGATGCGACATTGGGTGCATTGCACTTAACGCAGCTTCCGACACCAGTGACAAGGGGAATGCAGCAACTTGACCTGTTGTATCATAGTTCCTTAGACATAAGGCTAGCGCAAAACTGCATAAAATTTAAGTCGGACCACAATCCCATTGAAATAGAAGCAGCACTGAAGATACACAAATACATGCAGGGTAACCACACGAACTGGGAAAAGCAAAGTAAGTATCTTTTCTCCGTGAAGTATATTAATGCAGAGGTCATTCTCAGTCACCTGACTAGTTACAACTGGAATGACCTGCAAGAAAAGCCAGTAGACGAAGCTTTAGAAATGATCACTAAAAAGCTATACCAAACAGCATTGGAAGGAGCAGCAAAAGAAATCAAAATATCTGAGAGAACAAAAGAATGGTTTAACCCACAACTGAAAGCAAGTTTCCTCAGGAAGCAAAAACTGTATAGAAAATGGCAAAGAACGGGTCATCCTGCCGATCACATTCGTTATAAGAAAGAAAGAGCACATTTCATCAAAGCAAAACGACAGGCACACTGCAGTGTTGTTCATAATAAACTAAAAAGAGCAAAAAGAATTACTAGCAATAGAAATAGCACAGAGAATATGACCGAATGCATTTTCAAGGAATGGGCTAATAACACTTTTAGTAACCTGCATGGACTGAATCAAATTGAGAACACTGATAATGGTAACAAAATTTTTGAATTCCTGAAAGATTTAACCAAGCGAAACCATTCGGCAATAGAGGAACCAACAAGACCTCCTTTGAGTGAAATACAAATCACCAAAGAGAGCGTAATGAAAGCAATCAACGATCTGCCCAATAAGGCCACTGTTGGACCAGACAAATTTCCAATGTTCATCCTTAAAATAAGTAGCCCATTTATAATAGATCTATTACTGCACATCTATCAGGAAATCATTAGGTCAGGAGCTTTCCCGCAAGCTTGGAAAAATTACATTGTAACCCCAATACCAAAGATTAAACACCCAAAATTGGCTAAGGATTACAGACCAATTTCTGTCAGTTGCACCCTACAAAAGGTATTCGAAAAAGCACTGCTTCCCACCATCAATCAACACTGCTTCAGCCATAGACCACCACATTTGCACTCAGTTATTTCGGGTAGATCAACAATAACAAACTTACTGGAAACCCTTTTTCGCGTGCAGAGAGCACTAAATGAGAAGGAGCAAATTGATATTATTTTTTTGGATATCTCCGCAGCCTACGACAACGTCTCAATTCCAGCGCTCATTGCGATTTTAAAGAATTATTTTAATGTAAGAGGAAATTTGTTAACTATAATAACCAGCCTGCTAGAACATAGAAAACTTATTGTTAAGCACCAAAAGCTACAATCTTGCTTTACCATCTCGCGAGGAGTGCCACAAGGGGGAGTTCTTTCGGCTACTCTCTTCGCGGCCGCCCTGGAGCCGTTTCTTGCACGGTACTACAATTTTATAACATATGCTGACGATGTAAAATTCTTCATCACTTCCAAGGACCATGAATCAGCAGAAGGTATTTGTCAGATGGCAAATAGCACAATCAGAGAATTTGAGAGCTACCTGGATTGCATCGGGCTCCGTATTAATGCGCAGAAGTCTGCCCAAATGACCATAACTTGCAAGCAGAATAAAAATGACATCTCGATCTCTGTGAACGGGTCTAATGTGGTAAAAGTGCACTCTCACCTGGACCTGGGTCTTAAGTGGGATGACAGACTCACCTTTGCTCAACACTTCGCCCATATGAAGACAAAAATATTCGCCGCTTTATGGGCTACCAGACAGGAACTGGTAGGAATTAGGGATCCTCAGCTAGCGACCAAGTACATTTTAATGTGTGTCCTGCCAATTGCAATGTATGCCTCGCAAATCTGGTCTTCAGCTCCAGATTCACATTATAAGTCCGTCCTTGGGATCGAGTACTGGTTCTTGCGATGGCTTAACAGAGTTGCTGGCCACCCTTTTACTATCTCAAGGGCCATTCTCTACTCAAACCTTAACATCACACCCTGGATGCAGCGGACAATTAACAGGAACATACACACTCTCGCACAAATGCTCACAGGCAGAGTGGATGCTCCAGTCCTGGATAATATTCTAGTCAAACCGCGTGCCACTGCTAGACGTTGCGGGGAAGTAAATAATCCACTGCGTCCAGTCCTGAACAATCTTAGTAGCCTGCAAAGATTCTTCCCATCAAATGCAGCGAAAATATTTAACTCACTACACATAGATGCCGAAAAACTGTGTGAGGATGCAACATACCGGAAAGAGATCTTCCAGGATTCGTACAGACTTACCAAAATATGAATCGGCTGCAAAGTACCAAAGAATTTAGAGTAAAAGAGAAACTTTCTGCTTTAAGAACAATAATAATTTGTTGACTGTAAAAATATACCTTCTGTAACAGTTATGTTAATATGTAATTTATAGATGGAATTATTAGTGAATTGTAAATATATCAGTTGTATAATGTATGTACAGAATCATCAATGTGTAAATACTGTATATATTAAACTTAAAATGTGTATATAATATTTCGGGACGAGACTACGTGTTCAGTATATGTAACCCACTGCACGTAGTATCTCGTACCCTGATATGTACTTAGCACCCTCCTGGCACTTTGCCGTCCCGGGGTGGTTTCCTTATGGAAATAAACGGATAATAATAATAATAATAATAATATTATTGTTATTATTATTTGGTTTTTAGGAGCATTAGCAACTAAGGCCGTATTGCTCCGGGGATATGCGGTGGTCATTTCCTGACCTTTCCACATCCTCCATATTTGGTGGGCACGGGCTCGAACCCCGGTCTAATCAAGAAGCTTGTGTTACGCACTGCTGCTCCTGCCCACCTGGCTACGTAGGCGCCGCATTGGAAGCAATGTTATCGAAGTGATCTTGATGGAGGTCGTTGTAGTGTCTTCTTTGACCATCTTTCTAGCTTCCTTTTTGTGTCGTCTGTGTGGGAGCGGGCTCCTCGCTTAGGTTGAGTGAGGTATACCATTTATCTGCCTTCCTTATGGCCTGGTGGAGTGGTGCTGTGTTGTTCTCGAAGTGATCCTTCAGGTTAACTATCGCTGTTTTCTGTTGCTCTATCAGACCCCCTTTCTCCCTCTTGCCGAGCTATTGTTAGTCTCTCCACTGCTGACTTCGGGTGGTGTTGACCGCTCTTGGTCATCATTGTTCCTGTCTTTCACAGGATATCATCTTGCTCGCTGTGAGTCCAATCTGTGATCCCAAAGAAGTATGTTAGTACTGGAGCTGCATAGGTGTTAATGGCTTTGACTGTGTTCTCTCCGTTCCATTTTGCTTTCAGCAGGCTTCTGAGTCTCTGATGATATTTTTTGGTCAGGCACTTCTTGATTTATTTGTGCTCTAACAGCTGAGCCTGCATCATCCCTAGGTATTTGCAGTTCTTTACTTCTGTCATAGCTTCGAACTCTTTACTAGACAGCAGCTGGTAGTTTCGGCCGACTAATTTTCCCTGGTGCAGTGCTTGGGTCTTGCATTTGTCTTGACCAAATTCCATCCTGATATCCTTGCTCAATTCTTCGGTGATGCGGTGTAGTTGCTGGAGTTGTTTCTCGGTGACCGCATAGAGCTTGATGTTATCCATGTACATCAGATGAGTGAGGGTGTACAGGTTCTTTCTTCCTTCTTTGAGGTTATATCCATACTTGCTGCCATTAAGCATAGTGGATAGCGTGTTGAGTGCTAAACAGAACCACACCGGGCTCAGGGCATCTCCCTTAAAGATTCCTCTTCTGAAGGGGATTGGTCTGGTTGTGATGTTCTTGACCTTAATGGTGGTATTCCATTTCGCCAATATTGCTCCTAGAAAGTTTGTTTATTATTATTATTATTATTATTATTAGTCATTTTACATCTGAATTCAATGTCATAGTCATTCTACTGAATGGAATATTGTCAGTCGTATAAGAGTCTTTTGCGGACAGTATAAAGCGTTCATTACAGTTTTTATGAGTTCGTGGTCTTTTGAAGTCTTTTGCTATGAACAAAACTCATATTTCTCGAAATACATTCTTCATTATATATGTAGTTTAAGTGTACAGTAGTTAAACTAACCGGTTTTTAATTACTCGTGTCACCTTTAGATCCCCATTTGTGAATTGGGGACATATTTGCACATCTCTAGTCCGTAGGGACCACCCCTGAGTCCACGGATGCACTCATAATTATGGCTAAGGGTTTTCGTACTTACTTTACCTCCTCCTTTAATATATCTGGAAGATATATTTAAGGAGGAAGTAAAGTATACGTCAATATTGTAAAGTAAAGGTCATTGACAAGTATAGGTCAATGTTGAAAAAAAGTCATGATTTAGGGTTGAATTTGAAAGTGTCTGCAATTCTGCCCAGACAGGATAGGAGGGAGTATATTATGAGAACCTTGTTACTCAATTCGGCCCTGGAGAGATTGTGCATGGATGGGGTGGATTTTTTTCTCAGCGTGGTCTGTGCTTGTTATCAGAAGAGACTGAGTCTACAGGAATGGGGTACACTTAAATAGAAGGGGTATAAGAATATTTACTGATGCTATCGAGGCAATATATACTTAATTGATACCTATTATATCTTTGCGATGAACAAAGTTTCAACGTTAAAAGTTTGCTCAATCACAAGTATAAACACACTGAAAGCGTCTTGTTTGTTTACATGATGTGGGCCGCTGTTTCCCAATATGGTTCTTTTCAAATTAATGCAATTTGACTGCTACCCGAATAAGGCATATTTGAACTTATTTTTTTAAAAATTTGTGCTAATAAAACAGCGTGATATGGAAAACTTATAAATAAAATATTTATGACATCCTAATTTATATATTTCATCCACTTACATACGATTGAATTCTTCAATGCAAGGATGAGCGTGATGGAGATAGTAACCTATGAATATTGAAGAGAAATATTCCTTGCTTATTAAGAAATTTTCTTTACCAATCTGCAGAGTTTTGAAAATAATGATATTGTCTCCATGAATGAATGCATATTTTTCCTTTAGTACTTTCTGCATTCCCTCTTCCACACTGTTTACCATTTGTTCTTCATGAGATTCGATGTATTTCCCAATGGCCTGCCTGGATTCATCTTCTGCATGCTGCAACATAATCAAAAAAGTTAAAAAAAGAGTAAACAGTAAATCCAGTATATATAAATAGCATATTATTTTTAAAAGTGTGAGTCAAAATTATTAATGCGATGTATGACTCTTGATATACTTGAAAAAAGATATTCCCCAAATGCATCTTAATCCTAGAATGACCCAAAAGAGTTCGAATACGATTCATAATCTCCATTAGCTGTTTTATTTGGTTATATCCTTGGTTTAGATAACAGCCAAGTGATTCTAGCATTGAAGTACCTGGAAGAACTAGTGGCATTAGGGTAACCGTGAAAATAATTTTGTATCTTCAGTTTATGTTCTCGATGCATTATCAGTGCTTGGTTTGTTGTTGTAGGTTTTAGGTTTGTTGTTGTAGGTTTTAGGTTTGTTGTTGTTGTAGACTCACTAACTCAGCCAATCTATGAAAAAAGCTCATAAAAATTGCAAGCTTCATCGACGAGGCTCTAACTCAGGCCTTTTCCACCGGGTGTGGGAAAGAAAGTAAAAATACCAACTGTACTACCCACGAAGGTTTCACAGCTTACAAAACGTTAATGAACTAAAAATACCACCAAAGCACTTTAGCTGCCAACTCATATCTTGGGGTTCTTCATACAACAAGAATTAAATTTAATTCTAAGAATCTTTTGAATAATTTTCGTTATTTGGGTAAAAATGAAATACCCACGGAATGGTGGACCGCTTTTTTGAATATGTGATGCGTCACATCTAAGAGCCTTACAACAAGAAAGGGAAAGACGTAAGGGCGGATTACACTACCCAACATGATTTTTACCTCCAGCAAATCAATGGTTGTTTCTGGTCAAGTTTAATGTATAGAATTTAAAATCAATCATAAAAATTTCCTATCACGTTTCAGTTTTAAGATATAGATAGATAACTGGATTCTGTACAAAGATATTGCTGTTTGAAATACAATTTTTAAACTTATTAACTTTTGGTCGGTTTTGTTTATTGGGTTAAAAGTTAAGTAAGTACATCATTACTGTTCTTGCAATATAGTATATTTTGATTTTGATGCACTTTTCCAGACAAGTCAGTATTTTTATTAATTTTATTACACTGTTCAATATATAGCGTTTGATAAATTACTACAAGAATTCACCTTCTGTTCAAATTTACCAATTTCTTTTAACGTTTTTAGGTTAATGCATTGTTAATATAGAGGAGACAAAGCACAGAACTTGCGCCAATCACCCAGACAACTTCTGCTATGTTTGTGGACACTTAACCCCGAAAATTCAGAGGAAGAAAATATACAATGCCACAAAAGTTGCATATTTATTGTACTTCGACTGCAAGATCGGTGACCAAGAAAAAAACTGGGCCCCACATATCTGTTGTATTACTTGTACAACGAACTTAAGGCTGTGGTTATATGGCAAGCCGAGAGCATTACCTTTTGCCGTCCCTATGGTGTGGCGCGAGCCCAAGAATCATTTCGAAGATTTCTATTTCTGCATGACAAAAATAAAAGGTATTTTATTTTCAAGCACTGCGTCAAATGTCCAAATATACCAGCAATTTGGCCAGTGCCACACGGTAAAGAACTGCCAGTACCTGTGACACCAAAATCTTGCGGTATTGGAAGTAGTGATGAAGATACAGAAGAAACCGTTTCACCAAATGTCGCGGAACCATGTACTTCACTTGATTTGGACTATGAGCCAGAAAAAGAATTAAGCGACTTGATTAGAGACTTGAGCTTACCCAAAGAGAAGGCTGAATTACTCGGATCCAGACTACAACAGTGGAACTTACTCGCCACACGTACAAACATTACAATATACCGTAAGCGAAATGAAGAGTTTTCAAGATATTTTGCAATGGAAAACAACATGTGTGTCTGCAAAGACGTCGTTGGTCTTATGCACGAAATGAAAATTGATCACAGTACCTCTGAATGGAGTTTATTCATTAACGTGTCAAAACTAAGTTTGAAAGCAGTATTGCTTCATAATAGAAATACTTTACCATCAATTCCTCTTATTCATGCTGTTGGGCTGAAAGAAACTTACGATAGTATGTCACAGATTCTTGCTGCTATACGTTACAATGACTATGGTTGGAATACAATTTCAGTAAAGCACTGGATAAAGAAAGAAGAGGATTCGCATATTTACTGAAAATGTTTCCAAATTTATCTCATGCAAAGCTGAAGGAAGGAATTTTCACAGGTCGTCAAATAAGAAAGCTCCTAAAAGACGAAGAATTTCAAAGAAACCTGAATGATGTTGAACTGGCTACATAGAGACCTTTCAAGGCTGTGGTACACTGATTCCTCGGAAAGAGAAAAAAAGAGAACTGGTGACAAATTTGCAAAAATGTTAAAGAACATGAGGTGCCGAATGTTATTGAAAATGCATTTCCTTCTTCCCATCTGGATTTCTTTCCTAAAATCTTAGCAGATGTCAGTGATGAACAAGGAGAGCGCTTCCACCAGGACGTATCTGCAATGAAAAAACGAAACCAAGGTCACTGGGACTCTGCCATGATGTGAGGTTACTATTGGTTCCTTGAACGGGAAAGCAACTGGAGTATAAAAGGGAATCATTGAGTGGGAAACATGTCTAATTAACATATATTGTGTGTAATAATTACAACAGTGTATGCTGATATTGTAAAAAAACAAGGAATTCAAAAAATGCGTTTATCTTTTGATGTACACGTGACAGAAGTAAAAAATTGATATGTTCATAATCGACATTAATTTTGTTCAGAATAACCAACCTTCGTTCCAGAAGTATGAAGAAATAGAAAGTTTTCCGGGTAGTGTTATTTTTAGTCGTCTGAAGTCAACGAAATAATTATCAGCTAAGAGTATCATTAAAGTAGGAACAAGGAACAGTTCCAGAAAGGAAATTCCAGATTTTGTTAAGAAAAAGTAAAGGTCAATGACATGAAAATATACAAATGATCGAGGTGGCAATTTTGGGTAGTCAACCAGCAATTATATTGGTAAATCGATCATTTGAATTATGTAATGTAATGTAAATATTTGAAACATGAATTGGAACAGAGAGGTAAGTGATTCATATAAATTTAAACTAAACTGAATTCATTAAAGAGCCATGTGGGACTAGCACTATCTTTCGTATAGCTTATAAAAAACTGAGCAAATTTCACGGGTACAATCTCTTTCCCCTACGTTAGAAGACTGTCCTCTGCTTCATCTCTAATTAACCCAATAAACAATTAATACACTCCAATAATAAACTATTCAACTTTTGAGAAAAGTATTAGTTTCAAATGTAAGCTGCGTGCTTTTGAAATGCATAATGAATTATTACCTTTAGGAAATCCAGTAGAGGATTATTGAAATAGGTGCCACATGCTATTTGGTTTGTTTGAAGAGCTCTTGATAACTGTGTGATAGTTTCCAGTTGATCTCCTTTTGAAACCAAAGTCATAAATGACAGAAGAGTTCCACAGTATGCAGAAACAATTACAAAAGCACAAATGTTCCAGAATGCATAAGATATCTTAAATGGTGGGTGGCGAAGAGGTTTTTGGTTTACATCTGCAATACAGAATTAAATTTCTTAAAATATGCATTGAAAATTAAGCGAATACTGATTACAAGGACATAGTATAAAATAATGAGAACTGCCTTTCAAGACTAAGAAACTAGCGTTTTCTAAGAAAGAATACAGCTAGAAAATAATAAAACATTAAATCAATCATATTGGAAGAGTAATATTATTGGTGTGCTTCCTTGCGGGATATAAAACTCTAAACTCAATTTCATGGAAGTACACCTTGTCCTCCCTCGCTGAAGAGTATCTTGGCTTTGGATAGAAAGAGAAAAACATTCATTAAAGTTTTTGTCATCCAAACGGGAGCCTAAAAGGGATCGAAGCCATTTCTAACCCCTCCTTCCAGAGATATAAAATTATTTTTTAGGCACTTGTACTGCACAGTGTGGGAGATGTTTTAATTCTAGTTCGCCTAGGTGACAGGATTTTTGTGGGAATTTTTAGGCAGTGGCAAAATTAACCAGACCCATGAGAGGCATGGCTTTTCTTCCTGTAAGTTTAGTTTTTTGATGAAATAAAAAGGTAAACAAACCACAATATACAGGCAAGGCGTGATAACACCTATCTACGCTTACCTTCGAAGCGCAACAACCAAATCAAACCAGCTTAAGGAACTTGTTTCAAATTCAAGTTGCTTGGAGTAAAATTATATGCTGATCAATTCTCCCATATCGACTGGCCAGTGGAGGCCGAGACGAAACTTCCTCATTCCCGAAACAACAGGGTGGTCTGGTTAACGCTTCCATGGAGTTAAAAATTAAATCTAGTTTAATCCCATATTAATAAATTCACTTGAATTTTATTATTGTAAGTTGACAACGAGTTTACCAGGATTAACAACTGTTACTGGAACTACAACGTTTATTTTCAAAGAAAGAAAAAAATAAATTTTATAAAGACAAAGTATCTGCTGTACCCATCAAGAAAGAAATAGAAGTTCCTTACCTTGACTTAGCAATGTCCCACATACTAACCACAAAATCACTGGCCAGTGAAGAGTTCTTTCTCGATACAGTCTTGAGCATGCTCGGTGCACACAATACAAAAACACAGTTATTGCTAGTGTCGAAATGCCGATGCATAACCACAACTGTAAAGAAACATTGTTTGAAATGATTTGATTGCAACGTTGGTTACCATAATATGGAATAACATTGACAATTTATAGATACGCAAGAGGGCGCCAAACTGGGTAGTAATATCCTTCAGTGTTATCATAGGACTTTTCCAGAAATAAGACTTTACAGGAAGAGCTATATGGCAGACTACAACTACACTGGTGTGCAAAATTTAAGGACCAGTCAGGTTTTCACCTCTAGCTTCTCGTAGGAGTGGCCTGGATATGGGAAGAGTATACCAAAGAAATCTCGTCAGGTACAGAAATGATGAAGGAAACAACTCGGACAGAACACCGGAAACAAAACGGTACAGAGGAACTTTATTCAAAAATGGCAATATAGCACTGGCTGCTATGATACAGATGCATCAGTGCCAAAGATGGAACAAAGGGAAGAAGTGGTCCTCAGTAGGAGATATAACCACCCCTAATGTCGATGCAGGCTTTGCAACCCCTGTCCATACTTAGAACAATGTTGTTCATACGTTCTTGTGGTAACATCATCCATTCCTCTTTTTTTAAGCGCCATCTTCAGTTGGTGAACATTTTCTGGTGGGTGTGACGTGCCACTAGGCGTCTCCCCAGAGCGTCTCATATGTGTTCGATGGGATTTAGATCGTAGAACGGGCAAGGCAATCCATACGAAAAATGTCCTCACTTTCCAAAAGCATATCACAGCTGCAGTGCGATGGGGTGTGGCGTTACCATCCATAACACGAACACGGGGCCAATGGAATCTCGGAACAGACGCGCATGGGGATGAATTACCTCAGTACAGTAGCGTGCACCGGTAACAGTACCACCCAGTATCTGGAGTTGTGCACGTCCATCCAAGATAACGCCTCCCCAGACGAGAACACCTCGACCGCCATATCGATCCCTTTCAGTGATGTTTGTGGGATGATACTGCGTGCCAACCTCTCGCCAGATTAGTTGACGTCCAGAATCGCTGCTGAGACTAAATCTACTTAAGGTACTCATCAATAAAGAGCACCTTAAGTAAAGATTTTGTGGTTGTAACCTATAGAAATAGTGTTGGTCCTTAAGTTTTGCACTCTCGTGTAAGAAGTTTTTGCACTCCCGTGTAAGTCTTCAGAGCACACCGTGGAAGGAATTCTCAGAAAGAAACCCCACTGCGAAAGAGAACTGTTGATTATTGTGTTATTGAAAGGGTGTATAGTAAAATTTTAAGAATATTTTAGAGTGCAGTTGAAGTTGAAGATATTACGAGAAATATAAGGAAAGGTTTAGTAAAGGTTGAGCTAATTTATTGGATGAATGAAATCAGATAAGTGTAAATCCAGTAAATATCTTTGGAGATTTCCAGACAATCGTGTCTCTTTTTAAACAGAGTTTAAACTTAATGAATAGAGTTATGCTTGCAGTAAGGCGTGTAAAGGCACGTTATTATTCAATAAATTGGCGTTCATTGTTGCTGCAGGGACATGCGAAGTTCTTCTCCAGCACTTGTCGAGGTATAAAACGGTTGTCTCCAAGATGGGGTGCAGTCTCATGCCCTTGCAGCCGTTCATGGCTCTGGAATTGCTCAATATATTGAGTGCTCCAACAATAGGCGGTGGCGGAAGTGCTTGGAGTGGTCTATTATTTCATAGTCTCGTTTGGGACTGAAGTCGTGGTGGGTAGCCGAGAAGTGCTGTGCGATTACGGACTGGTCGGTCTTTGCAAGGCGGAATGCTCTGTCGTGTTCGTCAAGGTGGTCTTGAAGATGTCTCGAAGTCTCTCTACAGCAGCTGTCACAGCCTTTGCAGGTTATGCGATATATTACACTGTTGCCTTAGAGAGGGGTGACAGGGTTCTTTATACTGGAGACTATAGAAGTAGGCTTCTACAAGGCAACTGTACGCATTTTATGCAGTATTCCCTGAGGATTTTAGAGATCCGACCTGACACGCCTGGATTGTAGGGAACGTAGGCGGTAGGTATATTGTCTTGGGTTGGTGGTCTCGGGTGGACTGTGAGCTCTTCTGCTTGCAACAGGCACTTGTCTAGTACGTGTTTTGGGTAACCACAATTGATTAAGTCTGTCCTCACACGAGAAATCTCGCTGCGCCTAGCTGCATCTGTGCTGGAATGCTCCACGCTCTGGAGAATAGAGTGGGGGCAGTGCTGTTGAGATGCCTGGGGGTATGACCGGATCTATAGTTTGTGAATTGCCCGCACCACATAGGCTTACGGTATACTGAGGTTTCCAGGTGTGGGCCCACACGTTTTACTAGGACATTCAGGAACGGGAGTGATCCGTTAACCTCTAACTCTAGAGTGAAATGGATGAACCCAGATAGGGAATTGAGATATTCTAGCAGTGTTGTTTGAGAGCCATGTGGGATGACGGTGAAGATGTCATCGACATATCTGCACCATGTTGTAATAGGTACAGGTGGGTTCATTGGATGAAGTTGTAAAGAAAATTGGTATTGCAAATTAACAGATATATATGGATTTGTTTCGGATTGAGTTAGTTTACTGATTGAAGTTGTTAGGGGAATTGATATTGCTAAGAGAATTCAAAGAATAACTTGGTATTAAGTTAATTTATGAATTGCTGTTGGAAAGAGAATTGATATTGCTAACTGCGAGGAAAATTATAGAAATTATCGAATGTGTTATGTATTAACAGATTAAATGAAAAAATAAATAAATACATTAAATGTAAATGAATACCAGTTATATATATATATATATACTTGTAAGTAGTTTTGAATAATAAATGACTTTGTTTTATAATTTGGTGTCCTTGCTCATGAGACAGCTCACATGAATAAATATACACTGCCCTACCATTAATATCCGGACACCTGATTTGAGACAAAAAAGTGCTTTTATTGTGTCATTTAATAATTTGTGCTGAAACCTTTTGCTTTTATGACAACCTTCAATCTTTGCGGCATACTCTCAACCAACATTTTATAAATGACATGTTCCTCCCGTCGGCCTTTAACGCAGCCACCAATTCGGCCTTGTTGTTTGGGCCATCTCGACGTACAACGATGATCCAATTCATCCCAAAAATTCTCGATAGGGTTCAGATCAGCCTGTGGGCTGGTCAATTCAGCCTTTCAACACCCATGTCCTTCCTCAGACTGCTCTGATACAAACCGAGGTGTATGACATGGCGCGTTGTCTTGCTGATACAGGCATGGGCCTTCCCCGAAGTATTGTCATAATGTTGGAGTGTATAATTGTCTAGGATGTGCTCGTATTGCAGAGCATTCATGGTTTTGTCGATAACGACTAATGGGTCCAAGTCAACCCACGAAGGAAGCCCCATACCATGACAATCAGGAAGCAGCTATTCCCCTGGCATTCGCCACATCCAGGAATGGTCATCAGACTGGTAGAGTGCAAACCTCGCCTCCTCTGTCCACAGGACTGTTTTCCATTGCTATACAATCCAGAATTCGCGTTCCTTACACTATGTTAATCGGCGTCTAGCATTTGTTGAGGTAATCAGTTCTGTTGGACTGTTCATGTAATTCTGTTGTACGTGTCATTGTGCATGCCCACTTTTGCAATTGTCTGCTCGAAGCCCAGTGTGCATATTTATAGCAGGCTGTGTGACGTTGCATGCATAGGACCTGTTTCTCCATCCATTTCGGGATGTCCGGACATTAATGGTAGGGCAGTGCATATGACAAGGGAATATCCTTCAGCTCTTGGAAATTCATGAATATTTTAATGCAGCTTGTGGCGCTAGTAGTGCTTAAGGAGAGCTGTTACACTAAAATGATAAATTCAATTGCCACTGACCGCAATACTAGGTACAAGGTCATTCCCTCAGCTACAGCACAACAACTGGCAAGTAGGCTACAGCAGAAACCGATGAAGAGATACTGTCCACAGATGAGTACACGCATCACATCCTAGAGAGTGATCATCACAACGAGCTGGACAAGTGGGCTACAACAGAAACCGATGAAGAAAAACTATCACCGTGAGCAGAAGCATCACATCCTAGAAACTGGTCATCGCCGGTATTCTCAAAAAGGTAGAGTTCAACGAACAGTCATCTACCAGCCATCAGAGTTCAATAGAAGTTACTCATAGTAACCAGCAAAACCAAGCTGGTAGAGGTGTTATTGCAGGATCAAATCCAGGAAAAACAACAACTAAGGCTTCTTGAAACTGCGTTGGCAGGCGCAGAAGTGGACACCCACCCATTAAGAAAACAGAGTACCAACAGCTTGATCACCTTTGTAAAGAATTTTCTCTGTTCCTATATAAAAACATAACATACTGTTCCATATAATGAAGAGGGTACCTTAACTCTTCCAATTGCAAAAGAATGTTCCTTCTCATAAAACTGAATTTGCAAAATTTTGAAAGTCAGTAAAACTTTCCCTTCTTTTAATAAGTAATGGCTCAATCTCATCCACCAGACCAGTTACAATTATCAACATTATTCAGTAAATCTAAACTTAAATCAGCATATTTCAAACAATTAAACACAAGATATTACCATGTTTCCAGATCACCACACGTACAGTTGCATCTTGCTACGATTCCAGGACTATTCAGTTTAACAAAAAATTATCCGTGACGTGTTACTAAGAATGTGCAACCTAAATTTGGTACTAACCAGATTGGTTTAATATAATTCACACCATTAACAAATATAAGGGAAAAATTGGAATGTTATTCTACCTTTTTTGGAACAATTCCATATGTTTAATCATTTTTCTAAAAGGAGCTCCCAAATCCTCTTTTTTCGTTTCTCAAGTCGTTTAAGGTGTTAATTTCGATGCTCAGCAACTCGGATTTTATACCTCTTCTCAAATAAATATAGGCTAAACACTAACTGCAAATCAAGTGGCATTTTGCCAGCTAACACTTGCAAAGCTTCTGTGGAAACCGTTCTGCAGGCCCTCACCATTTTGAGGACCATAACTGGATGTATAAAATAGAGCTTTCTGGTGTTCCGTACTTTGATTGCATTGCCAAACCAGATTGATGCACCATACATAACAATCGTCAGAAAAATGCAATCTCAAATCAAATCGAGTGCTTTCCCCTTTATCGCCCATTCCACCCGCGTTATTCTTGAAATCATTGCAATAAAATTCTTCACTTTCTTTGATATGTAGTCAATATGTGAGGTAAAGTTTAAGCCACTAGCAATACATATTCCTAGGTATTTAATCATTAACATCTGCTGTAAGGAAATACCATTCAACCTTACAAGCGGAGGGCAACTAAGAACCAATTTACTCTTCAACATCATGATTTTGATATAGAGGCTGTCAACCTATGTAAATTACCCCAATTGCTTAATTATTTAAATATGCAATTAAACTTCATTTCGAGTTCCTTTCCGGTGTTTTCGTGCACAAGTATCACCATATCATCTGCATAAGCTATTCGGTGTGAGTGGTCAAATTCTGTCTTGTGCCAATCTTCCAAAACCTAGTTCCATATTAAAAGACCAAAGACAGATCCCTGTGGAGAGCCTCGAGTCACACGATACGTAATTGATCCCAAATCCGACTTAACTCTTACTGTGTGATCTCTAAAGTAATCTTTAATTATAGAGAAAATATTAAAAGAACATTTAGCCATGATCTGTTCCAACTAATGGAATCAAAGGCACCAAAAAAGTGTACAAAAATTCCCAAGGTTATTTATAATTCGATTCCGGAACATTGCGAAATAAAGAGTGAAGCGTATCCTCAGTACCTACACCTGGAGTGGAACCATATTGTTTGTTAGAAACGCCAATATTACTTCTTTGGTAGATAACAATCTACATGGCTAAAAGCTTCTCATAAACTTTACCAAGACCGGGAAGCAATGCGATTGGTCTATATGAAGCAGGTGAACTGGTTGGCTTGGAAATACACCATCTCTTAGAGAGTTATTAAAAACTTGTAACAATTCATTCGAATATAGATTAGAGAACTGTTTGATTAACTCTCCCTCCTGGAATTTGTTATTTTTAATTAGCAAAAATTTCAGAGAGCTGCAAGACTCAATAACATACACGATTTTTCAATAAATTAAAGAAAAGTAAGATATTACTTCAATCTTTATCGTAGAATGCTTCCAGTCAATTCTCGCCAAATGTAACGAGTAAAATAAGATAAAAAACAAATTAATGAATTTCCTGACTCATACAGATTCGAACAAATTCGATGCACAACGGAATCGAAAGCCGAGAGCCCCAATCCGACCCCGAAACACATCAAACCACCGCAGCAAGACCATGAGTGTGAGACGACATTGTGTCAGAATGAATAATTAAAACCGCTTGCAATAATAAATAATTAAAACCGCGATTAAAAAAATTATTATTTTTAATGGACTTAACAACGATGAGAAGTTCATCATGGGTAAAGGGTAATTCTTCAATGTGGTTACCATAAGACTCATTCAACGCATGCATATGGGGATGTTCTAGATTAACTCATGGGTTATCAGCCATGTTATCATTACTATAAGGTGATCTAAGATTGCATTCATGGAATCTTCCCAACCACACGTCTCAGTGGTGCCCTTGCCCATAGAATATATAACATAAGCAGCTGCTCACAGCGCTCTTCGTATCATAACGCTTTGGATTCAGTAAGAAAGAGAACTAAAGGAAATTAAATTTATTTTCTTCTAAATTTCTCACTAGCCACTCAGGGAATGAGCTCCATCTGTACATCTGAAAGGAAAGCTAGTTATGCAGATCCCTAGCCCTGCTCCACGATCCAGGGATGGTATTCAGATGGTGATAGTACTGCCATTGGGGCTAAGTGGCCAGTCACTCAAACACAAACAACAGAACCGACCATTAGACAATGTCTTGTTAATCAAGACATATACTCCACTATGCTCATTGGTGTTCATCAGTATGGTATCTTGACTTTACACTCATTGGAGTTGCCGTAATTTAGTCAGGGGCGCTAACACAATAAATAAAATAAATTTCATTCAATAATGATATATTGGCAATAATCCTGGGGTAATATATGTGTGGCATTAGGCATGCATATTTCAAAATTGAAATATTCATGCCTGCGCGCTACCGCAAAATATGCACAGCTTATTGTGAATTTTGTATATCCCATGCAGATGAAGGTTAAAATTATTTTTATTTTTGATAAAAACAGTTTTAACTTCCAGAGAGTTATTGATTAACCACAGCTAACCAAGGTCATTGACTAACCAATTAACCAACGCATTTAAAAAAAAAAAACATTTATTTGTAGTTGCAAGTTACCAGAGAACACACGCAATTTGCAGACTAAATAAATATACGGGTAGATGTAATCCACAGGGGAACTTAAAATATCATCATCAGTTTTTTTGTAGTTTCAAGTTGTAGATATTCAACAAATTCTTTCTACAAAAGCAGTAAAATTTATTCAAAAAGAAAGGAAATTTAGATTTTGACAATTACGAAATGCTGTGTAATAAATTGAATGTGTATGATACCAGGAATCAGTAAAAAAAAGGATTCAAAATACAACTAGAAGATGAAAATGGCAAAATAGAAATTTCTTACCTCAACAGTAAATGTAGAGAAAATGATGAAAGGATTTAAATCATCCTTTGATGCTTGTGTGACAAACACAAATTTGACAATATCGACTTGATGAAGAGGATCTGCGAACTGGGCCCATCTACTAGTGTGAGCCATAGCCCTCACTAACATGTCAACTTCCTGAAATGAAACAGAATGGTAAATGGAAGAATGTCGAATACATTTGAGGAGAAACACAAAGTTTATGGTACAGAAACAAGTAATGGAATTCTCCAGTATTAAAATTTTACCGTTCCATCCACTAATCGATAAAATTGTCCTCTACAAGCATCCTTAAATGTTAATATTTAATCCTGCTACAACTTTTGCTTCAACCCCAATTCCAACTCGTTGGATTATCCGAGATATAAAATATATAAGAAAATATAATATACGACGAATAGTAATAATCTTATAATATTTTCACCTGTTTATCAACCATCTGTATAATTTCTTTTATATTTCCATTTCTTGATACTTTTATTCGGTATCTGCAAATGTGGTAAAAATTGGTTTTACTTGTTAAGTAATCTGCAACGTTGGTAATATTTTCCTAATTAATTAAATAAATAAATAGTTATGGTTAACTTACTAGCAAAATTATTTTATAATGCAATTATATTTGTGATATAACAGAAGAGATTACTGTTTTTTTTTTAAATCCAGTTTCATGAAGTATTTTCTATATATCAATTAGTAAAATGAGAATGGAACGATTCATATATGCTTATAATTTGAAATAATAATGAGCCATTTCCATTGTGGAAATAGAGTCATTTCAATTGTTTGAAATAATGAGTCATTTCAATTGTTTGAAATGAGTCATTTCAATTGTTTGAAATGAGTCATTTCAATTGTTTCAAATAATGAGTCATTTCAATTTTGTGAAATAATGAGTCATCTCAGTTCTGGCAAGTGGGCGATTAAAGTGAATAATTAGTTTAAAAATAACATTATATTTAAATGTTACTTACTTAAAGTTCAGTTTTTCTGCAAGCATTTTAAAAAATGTTCCTCGGAATCCACCTATTATTTGATGATCCCCTGTGGCATTTCTCAACCTTAGAAAGGCATCCTTTGCAAATGAATATCAATTAAACGTAGTGAATACAAAATTTCTTTTCATTAAAGATGCTTAAAAAGTAAAATAAAACAAACGTATATGAATGCATGCGCATACGCGTACAAACTCAGTTTATCCAGAGTGCAGAATGTATATAATACAGAACTATCATTTACGATTTGATGTAAGTAGATTTATTGCATTTCTATACTTTACTGATATTGCGGATCCAGTCACAGTGGTTCCTTTCAGATTTCGGCAGTTAGGAGTAGTGAAAAGCGGTGTACTGCTGATTTTGTCTGCGTTAAAGAAAATGATCTTTGTAGCTTTTGAAGTAGTTGGAAACAAAGGTCTGCTATAACTTCGTATTTCAATATTTGTTTTATTCTGAAAGAGAATAATACGTATTTATAAATGCTCCCAATAGGTGTTAACATTTTGAAATATACTTGAAACAGTTTTTCAGTTTGGTCAGGGTATTCTACATTAAGGATTATGCTTTTGTTTTGTTTTTATGTACTCTCTAACATTAACATTTGGAAAACGAAAGCTATATAGCAATATTTTTCAAAAATGTCCGCGGCGCTTTAGCTATTCTCCTTTATGAATATAAAATTTTAAGTTCTCATTGCAACTTCTACTCTTTTTAAGTGCTTAATAGATTTACACTAATCGATCTCAAAAATTGCGAAATCGAAATCAAATAAATCATTATTACCTTTTTAAAATACAAGATAACTGTTAAAATAAGTATAAATTGAAAGGCATCTGTTCTCAGAATTCATCATAGCAAAAACATAATTAATCTTTACTGAGAAGATGGATAAAACAACAGGTTTGGGCAAACAATTTTTAATATTAGATTGGAACAAGTTAAAAATAAAGTAAATGAATCACCAAAAGTTTTCAGACGTAGTAGTCCTTCCTCAGTTAGGAAATGAGCATTATTTCAAAAAAGAATATCAGATGCGCGGCCATGGTGGTGGTCATGACACGATGAATTTTCGTCTTAGAAGATCACGTTTCTGTCCGGGCAAAAATACAACATTTCAGGATTCACTTGGTTTCCTAAGAGCTGCTGATAGATCTCACCAGTGAAACATAGTCCATAAGCACAACGAAGCCATTATTACTGCTAAAAAAATATGCCTTATATTAAGCGATCACCGGCCTGGATTGTGGGCACCATCCATGATGGTCCATGGTCTCATGTTGCTTGCACCAAACACGAAGACGTCCGCCGGCATGTTGCCCCAGGTATTTAGACTTATCCGACCAGCACCCTCGTTTTCATTTCTCCAGTGTCCAAGCAGCGTGTTGCCGACACTATATTATACGCCTTTGAAGATGATCAGCTTCAAGAAGAAGGTGTTTCTTGGATCTTCTGCCTTGGAATCCCATATGTCTGAGAGTGCGGCGCATCGTCATTTGGGATACTGTTCTTGCATTTCCCATATTGTATTGCGTTATCGTCTGTCGTACAGTGACCTGCTGTTCAGCCCGTACAACGTGCTGCACCCTTTGGTCATTCCGACAGAACTGTAAATGAGTACATACTCATTTAGAGTTCTTTCGGAGGGAGACCGGTTGACCTGATAGTCACTGTTTGTTGTACATGTCATTTGGGATATTGTTCACCAATGAGCCGTGAAAAATAGACAAGACGTGCAGTTTCCGCTAGGGAATCAGTTTTACTTACACAACCAGATGCAATTTACTACTGATCTTGCGTAGCAAGCTATTTGGCGTTTTGCATTAGGAGCTATGCGACTTAGTCCATTAAGGATGGGATGGTGCCAATTCAATCATCAATGAGTATACCAGCGTTGAGCAATCATCATACTATTTTATCTTCTCTCCCTCGTACGCGACAATTTCATATATTCCCCACATTGTAACACCTTTTGAAAGGAAAAAAAAAATGACTCATGAAGACATTGGGAACAATGCCACAACACTACTGAAAATGCTTCCAGAAATATTCAAAACACTCAATTATCTGTCTAAATTAAGAAAGAGAATATTGTAATGATGTTGGTTTTGTTGTAGTAGGGTTTCAGGAGCATCAATGACTAAAGCCATATTGCTCTGTATGGCCATAATACTGTCTGTAAATTGCATGTTCTGTGGTCGATTTTCTGTTTGCCAGACGAAAATCCAGAGTTTTCAGGAGAAAAAAATCATGCTACTTTCGCCTGAGATCGAGAACGCCGCCACGTTGTGAAAAAAACCCAAAAAAATTCCTCCTCATCGATTGGACTCGAGCTGAGGTCTCTTTCACCCGGTGTGGGGAGATTCTACTAAATGTGCTACCCACTAGAGTTCTTCAATGATGAACCCACTTGATAACGTATATTGTTTCACTGAATTTTGTTTTTTTTATAATGAGACCACTCTTATTTGAGGCTGCGTTACTTAAAATAAAAATCAACCTGTGCTACACAAACTGTCCCCAACTTTGACATCAGCAGCAAACAGATAGGTGCATTGCAAACCAGTGCAATAATTTTCCAATAATGAGACCTTTAACTAAACATTTTCATTTTTCTCCATCAATTAACAACCTGATGCAATAAGTGCAATAAGAACTTTTTCAGTGAATGACAACTTACTGATTGAAAACGAATGTCTCCAGAATGTGGTGTAATAACTGTAGCGCTAAGAATTCCTGGCAAAGAGGTAGAAAAGACATCCGATACGTAAGCGTCGTTTATTAGCTGATTGGAAAGTATAAACCAAGTATTTCGGAATTTGAATCTCGGTAGTGCCTGTAATTAGAAATAATAACGAAAATTTCTCTGGTTACGAGTGAAGAATATATAAAATTTATCAGTAATATTAAATTTAGAAAATTATTGTAATATAAATCATAAAAATACAACTGAATTTTAGTCTTGACTGTAAAATTAAGCGAAATAATCTGGAACTAATGTTAAACAGATTTTTAAATAAATGCCCCAAAGAATCTGTATATAAAATTGCGCTAACTGATTTTGAAACACATTAGTGGTGTGACAATCAGTGCGGCTGTTTCGAAGGTTACTGAATTTTCACAAGCTCATGAGAAGCTATTATGTTTCGAAATAGATGTCTGACGGGCCAGTGTCTCAGATATTTAAATGCATATCTTATTGGCCTTTTCTGGTCCAGAGAAATTATTATATCTGTAAATTGAGCATACGACTACCTCATTTAATGGGCTTGGCACACACACAGAGTCCTGAGCTTGATATCATCATTCTTCTCTCTATCTTGGTGATTGTTTCCTTTCTACTTCTGATTCTTGCTCTCTCTCTCTCTCTCTCTCTCTCAGGGTAACTCTCGGAAATTTTTTTTTTTTTGTCTGATGCAGCGTAAGCCTCAGGTTTCCTTGTACCATACGGCTAATAATAATAATAATAATAATAATAATAATAATACAATACAATTTTTATTTATCAAGAGAATTCGTTTACAATAAATGAACTTGTTAAGAAAAGTAAATTTCTTGACAACAAGTTGTAGTTCTTCCTTTACAAGTTTTGTACAAATTTGTTATCTTACAGAAAAGACTATGAAGTCACTACACATAGTATATTCCACACTGTAAACAGAGGTAGTTTATCTGCATATCAATTCTAATCTACTGTGTCATTGAGTATCAAGAATTTTCTTATTAGGAATTTTAATTTGGAGATGGGATAACTTCTCCTGAGCCTGAAATCAATGCTAGCCAACAAGTTGTTTATTACATTCATTGTGTGCCTATCTCCAAATCTATTTAGTATCCTAGGGTGAGGCAAAGTAATTGCTTTTGGGTTCCTTAAATTATGTGAGACATTTCTTTGCAGATTCGACTCTTCAAAAATAGTGTTAAGATTTTTTAAGAATAGATTTAACTTTAGTTTTTGAACTGGATACAATATTTTATGTTTCAACAAAAATTGCCTTCTCTTATTCAGGTCATTCCAAGAGTTTGTCCCCATTAAAAGTTTCAGAATCCTATTCATTAAGTTGTCTATTGCCCTTATTTCTGTTTTATTTGCTCGTGCCCATATATTTACTAAATAATTGAGTTGGGAGTCCACTAATGCATAATATAAGGTTACTTTTGTTCTAAGATTTAACTTATTCTTAATGTAGTAGAAAAAGTACACATAAAATCTCATTTTTTTGTACAAGTTTGTTATATGCATTATCCAACTTAGACTGTAGTCGATCCATAACCCAAGGTAACAATGATTTGAGACTTCTTCCACAGTTAGACATTCGCAATTCTGGAAATTCTGTTCATGTAGGCAATCATGTTTGTGCAATTTGATAGAGGGTTGAATGTCCAAGGTTTGATGAGGAGGCCTTATTACCAAAAATTTAGTTTTTTCAAAGCTGAGTGCTAATTTATTATCGTGCAGCCAAGATTGTAAATGTATTGCATCCTGTTGTAAATCATTTGCCATTTTTGTTAGGTCCTTTCCTATTGTATATAAGATTATATCATCTGCATAAATTTTTATAAAGGAGTTCTTAATTACTTCGAATATGTCATTTATATAGATGTTGAACATGATTGGCCCAGCATGAGTGCCCTGAGGTACTCCTCTCTTTACATTATAAGATTTCCCCTTTGTATTTTCTACTTCTACTGTTATTTTTCTCTTGGTTAAATAATTTGCTAGTAGTTGATTGAGTCTTCCCCTTATTCCATATTTCAGTAATTTCTGTTGCAATATTGGGATATCAATTAGGTCATAAGCTTTGGTCAAATCTATAAATAAAATCAATATGAAGTTATTGTTGTTTAAATGTAAGTTTAGAGAGTCTATTAAGTTCTCTAATAATGTCTGTGTGCTCTTGCCCTTCTGATATGAGAATATAGAGTTGTTTAACAGTCCATATTGATGTAAATATTTGCTTATATGGAAAAATATATAATTTTCTATTATCTTATTTAAAACTGACTGTATTGTTATTGGTCTGTAGTTGCAAAAGTCATCTGGTGGTCCCGTTTTATATATAGGAATTATCTTAAATGACAGTAAGTTTGTAGGATAGCTTCCCGACTCTAACATCCGTGCTATTAGCTCTACCAAGAGAACAGAGAACATTTCTTTGTTTCTCTTTACTTCGGTTACTGTAATACAGTCCAGTCCGTAAGATTTCTTGTTCTTTAATTGTTCTATAATTTTAAGAATCTCAGTATAATGTGGAGCTAAGACTACACAAGAGTTCATTATCTGAGGAAGCCTATCTTGTTGAGTAAAGGAATTTTGGCAATAATGTATTAAATATCTGTTGAGATCTAATACAGCTTTGGCAAACCTATTTGCAGCCTCATATTGTTTGTTTGCACCAGAAATCTGTTCTACTAGTGTTTAAATTTGGTTTCCCCTTGACGTTTTCTTCCTTGTACTAATAATAATAATAATAATAATAATAATAATAATCTTCGATGAAGACCAAATAGGTTTCTACAGGAGACTCGGAGAAGACGGGAAAAAAAGAGGGAACGGACCGCCGAGCAGAAGATGATTCAGGAGTTCTGAGGGAAACATATTTTTCAATACTTATCGACGCACATAATAAACAGTCTTCTTCAATCAACGGCTGTTATGGAACAACTCCAGACGAGGCACATAGATGTCTAACCCTCTATGTGTGCGAAAATTGGATGGAAAATGACTACCCAGAAAGAATACCGAACGTTATTTACGATAGAGTAAAGTACCAATATTCAATCTGAAAGCCTCTAATGGATAAGGAGACAACACGAATTCATTTTTATTTGTATCGGTAGAGGTAGAAATTATGCAGGAATTGCATGCAGAGTCCTGCACTCACGTTGGGACGGATCCTGACTTGAATCTGTAGGATTATCTGGACGAAGCTTTCGGAAAAGCTTCAGAAACTGACTAATCATTCTGGACCTGGATATGAAGAACCATTGGAAAAGCCAAATGTAAACAATATCATTGCAGCTAACGGTAGATCAACGTGCTAATTAGATACGCTCTCAATTTTTTTGGTAGAATTGCTATCGAGTCCAACAGGAGTACACTTTTAGACCAATCGAGTAACCACATTACTTGCCCATACTAGCCAATAGCATCAGGAAGTTATCGTTTAATCAATTAAAAGTCTTCCGTTGATAGGGTGGCCCATATATATCAACGACATATCAAATTTTTGCTTTAACCAAAATTTGATATGTCTATGCATATATCCATAAGCGTGTGACCTTATGGCGTGTGATCTATATCACACGATTAGGGATATATCCATAAGTCACTATATTTTAATACGGCATGTGATCAATATAGTCACTATAGTCAATATAGTCACTATATTGACTATAGTGACTATATTGACTATAGTGACTATATTGACTATAGTGACTATATAGCGACTATAGTGACTATATTTTTATACGGCATGTGATCCCCTAAAGGGGATCACATGCCGTATAAAAATATAGAGACTAAACTACGGCGGACAAAAAAACTTCATCACTTGCGAATTTTGCAAATAATGTGTTTTGCGCTGCATTGTGGGCTGCAGAAATGTTCAAAATGCATTTGTTCGATGGAGTTATATCTCTGTAAGTGAAATCCAATAAAAAGACTCCACCTCATGTACCTAATTGCTATAAATATCTTCTCAAAGGATAAAATGCATAATTAATGGTAATATGAGATATCGTGCAAATGGCAATCATGACAACCAAAAATACATTTTATTGCATTTACAAACTGAAATGACAAGTTAACGTAATAGTTCGTTATTATCTACTGTAAATCAGCAAAATAGGTCCTCAATATTTTGTTGTTCCTCCTCGAGCTGCAATTACAGCCTTGCAACGATCTGGCATAGAGTTAATCAACTTCTGGATATACGGTTGCCCAATTTCGCGTTATCACACGCTTACAATGCTCTCCTGCAGCTGAATCTTACTTGTCGGCTTCTTCTGCGCAACTTTAGACGACATTATGTACCAGCTAAAATGGGGAATGTTTGCAGGCCACTCCAACAGTGTAATGCCAGCATTTATGAGGTATGACTGCATCTTAAGGGCGAAAAACATTGGTCTACGTATGTTTTAAGCCTTGTGAGACAAGAAAGACAAACTGATTAAATCTAATTATAGCATAAAACTTACCAATTTTGCTGTGTAGCAAGGTGGACGTGTTGAGAAATGCATTTTTGGATGTCTGTGTGATAAACCCTAATAATGGGTTAGGCACTCCTCCAAGATAGCAGTATAGATTTCTACATTCCCCGTTCCGTTAATAAACTTAATTCGCCCCTCCCCTTTGCTTGTTATGCATCCCAAGACCATATGACCGGCGGGGAACTGTAGGGTCGGTGTTATGCAGTCAGGATGGTATGCCTCTGATTCTCGTCTTTAACATATCGCTTCCCATCTGAGCCATGCAAGTCGAATTTCGATTCGTCAGAAAAGATGAAGGTGTCACCTTGCCATTTTGTCCATGAAACATCCGTTTTAGCCCAAGCAAGTCGCTTCTTTCTCATTCGTTGGGTCAACAAAGGGTTCTTCTTGGGCCGATAGGCATGCACTACATTCCGAAAGCCGTCTTTGGATAGTTCGTGCACTTCTTTGAACACCACAGGCCATCTCAAAGTCCCATTTTAGATCAGGATCACTAGCATGACGATTACGACAGCATAGCTGTTTCAAATTTCGATCGTGGGAAGGCATAGTCACGCTTTCGGCCTGATCCAGGACTTCTTTTCACATCACCCGTTTACCCAGGTTACTGCTGACTGGTGGTAGCCTATTTTATGAGCGATAGCACTAGTAGAAACCTCTTCGTCGGTAGAGCAACAGCTACACTTTTTTTTCTTGGTGTCAACTGAACATATGAAGCCATGTTTACACCTTCGCAAAACAGGATAGTTTTGAGCGTGTATACCCTTCCAACGCCGTATTTATAGAAACAGCTGATGCAATTACTTGCTGATGCAACTACCTTGCAATTACTGTCTGATGTAACAGAAGCGTTATCTGACGCAATACCTTTGCTTTGCGACAAACAAAATGAATGTAATCAAATAATATCTTATAAGTTTCACTTGAAATGTTACTTTTTTAAGGTGATGCAGTTTTATTGTCCGCCAATGTATTTCTCGAACTAATCCTGATACTAACTCCACACTCACAGAACCAACTTTTTCTCTCCCATATTTATCCCATCCTCCTTCTTGCCTTTGGAACAACCTTCTTCCTTCATGTTTCCAGAACCAGCAAGTATCTTGTGTTCTCCAGTTAAAACCCATATAGCGTACAATTAAATTATTAGAAGATTATTACAGGGCATTGAATTATTGGTAAATTAAATTAATAAAAACCAACCTGGACCAAAATAGCATTGATAGTTTATCCATACCTTTTGAAGCGTGTTTAAGGCTTCCTCTACACTATCTGTAATGTAAAGACCAATAAGTCTTTGAATTCCATGTTGATTTTCTTCTTTAAAAGGATCTGCTAAATGGAATACATATGTGCTTCGATCTTCCAAAATGAAGAGGGGAATACCTGCTTCGTGAAGGGTTTTCGCTACGCACGAAGATGTAGCTGCATCTGAAAATATGTTGCGTTTATATAATGTGTGACATTGGAACAATCTAATCCCCGTTCATATTGCAATAAGGGTTTAATATTATTATAATTTCCCGAAAAGAACACCAATCTAAAATACAACTGATTTCTTGAGTTACTCAATTTTAAGCTTTTAAAACCCCCCAGAAAAGAAGGATTGTGCCTAACGTCTAGAGAATGCAATGAATTTACCTGATTTCTTCGAATATAAGTGCACAAAGTTAAGGGAGTTCGATCTTTCCTTACTGTGGATAAGCTTTACAATTTTGACGATCGCAGAGCACATCCAATCTGTTAACACAGAGAGAATTTTAAATACTTTAAGATTTTTATATTTTAAAATTTATTTTATTATCTCTATTAAAAAAAACAAGACTTGGGTAAAAACATAAGGGATTAATCAAGAATTCATATAGGATTCATGAAAATGTCCCAATTGTTCGTCCGACAGAATCGACAATCCTTTTTTTTTAATGTTACTAAAACACATATCTTTGTATATTGTCTGCAAATTGCGTGTGTTCTGAGGTCGATTTTCTGTTTGCTGTACAGAAACCCTAGTTTCCAGGAGTAAAAAGCAATGTTACCTTCGTCTGAGACCTACTCATTCAGCCAAGTTTTGAATAAAAGGCCCACAAAAATTCCTCACCTGATCGACAGGACTCGAAGTCAGGTCATTTCCACCGACAGCTATCCTACCAACTGGGCTACCCACGAGGGCACTGCAGTAATGCATGCCATTTCAAATATGCAGGATAGTGCTCACTGAGAAGTGCCTATTATGAAGCTATCCACTACATCGCAGGTACTCGATAGCTTCGCTAATCTCTCACGCCATATAAAAAATACTAATGGTTCGATTCTCTTCATCAACCGAAGTTGAGATGAAATTTCAACTTCGGTTGAATTCTTAAAATTCCATTTCAACCTTTTGGATGAAATGGAAAATACCTCAACCCGTTTAGATAATCATATCAAAGAAATGTTTTTGCAATTAATTTGAAGAATACTTGCTCATGTTCGGTCTGTGGATGCGACTTGATTGAGAAGTTAAAAATTAATAACGGTATTGTACGGTTCAGAGAGTTAGCCATTGGATATAGCTCACATTGTAAAAATGAAACTCTTTCACTCAAGAAATAATTCCTCGAAATTTAATAAATATTTGCCATGTCACTGAAGAAAAAATTACTATTTTGCCGAAATTCTTTTTGTCTTTGACTTTGGACAAATATGTATTGTTGATTATCTGGTTACTAGGTTACCATTCTCTCAATATTGGACATCATGAAGATATATTGATAGCTGCAAGGGGATTAATAAAATTCATTCTGGTCACATATTGTAAGACTTTTACTATTTCGTAATGAAAATAGATTACGGAAAATGCACGCGATTTGCAATTATACTCATTTATAATATTTTTCTTTCTATAATCACGTACATTTATGTGTTTCGATTTAAATTCTGATTGTGTATATCTTTTTTCGCTGAGGAAATTAAGGTGACTCATTTCTAAGTAGCAAGTTGAAGCCCCTGCGGCTGCCAGCAATTTTGGTACCATCTTATGTCATGATTGGTACCCAATAACAAACATTTTCTCTTGCTTGTAGAGGCGATCATCGTGCAATTTACTTGGACCAGTCGATCCTTGGAACAAGGCATTAATATACATTCCGTGTGTAAATTCGATGTATTCACATTCCTCGCCCGAGACCTGGATTCAAGCTATATGATGTAGATAACTAATCAATATGCTAGCAAGAAAATCTACAAATTCCAAAGTATGGTCATTTTTAACAAGAACGACTTCATAGTTACTGAGACATCTTAATTCGTGATAACAGTTCTCAGAATTTTTGCTCTTTAATTACTTTAATATTTTACCACGAAATTTCAGGTACAGAAGATGAAAAAAGGTCAATGTGTATCGTAAATCGTTCTGATTTATATATAAAACAACTTCTTGTATTTTGTATCTCGTGGACCATAAGTTGCCCCTGCCCCATTCTCTTCACATTCTTCATAAACGACTGCTGAAATGTTTCCAAAAGAAGTAGAACTGAATATAAGTTTGTTTAAATACATTTAATTTTCGGTACAATGGGAAAAATATAAGCTATTCGTGTGTAAGATATAAAAGGATTTTCTTACCTGAATTCAGTGATCCTGAGCGACATTTGAACTGCCAACTTAAACATATTATCACCAGCAGGGAGCTACGTCTCTGATTCATTTTGTCTCTAAACTAAGTAAAGTTTCGTGATATTCCGAAAGAGAAATTCAATCTGCTTTTGCCTTTTCTATCTCTTGATTTGGTCATACGTTTACTGTTTCTGAATGTGACCAATCACGTAATGGCGCATGGGTATCTTTTCTTATTGTCCGTGTTTGAATGACGTCTTCTCTATTAATCCCAAATATTTGCCCACAGTTTCCTTTTCAAAGCAGTCGAACAATGATTTATGCAAAGCATTCTATATTATAAGTACCCTGCACAAAAGCAAGGAATATTTAGTGTGTGTGTGTTAAGTAAGTACTGCTCTGAATTCTGCTAATGAATCGCTGCCGTGCGATATTCTTTCGGATCTTTCATCGTATGCAAATAAGAAACAATAGCTATCAGTATTGATTTCGTATTTCTAAATACAACATTCAAACGGTATACCATTCAGCTGTAGATAAATATGGATTGATAGCAGGTCTCGCCGTGATCATCTCAATTCTTTTAGCTGCTATGATCTCAAGATTTCGAATGAAATAAATATAACACTGTAAGAGATATGTACCATGGAATCGATTTCCATGGTACATATGTCTTAGTTGGGGCCCGTAATGAAATTTCCAAAAGATGTTTCGTGAAGAAAGAGGACTTCAGATTCCATAAACACATCAGACATTATGATCAATCTTGAGTAAAGCATAAACCTAAAAAAAATATCTAAGATCTGGGCATTTATACTTTTGTTTTGGATAACTGTTGGAAGCAGGGAAATATTTATCATAATCAGTTGTTTCCGAGACCATCCCAGGGACAACGGAGGAGGTGAGAACAGCACTTCATAGGAAGACATATCTCGGTGGGTTCCTAAAACGAAAGTAAAACCATTCTCCCTTGAACACGAATTTAGTAAACAGTAGCTGCACGTGCTAGTAATTACAAGTCGGTTTCAAGACACCGGGGAGAGTTTCCAATTTAGTGAAGCAACCCAAGCGCACACTGTACATCCAATGCGTGTGCTGACACATCTTTTGTGTGTGCGTGTGTGAGAGTGCAGAAGAACGTGCAGTTCTGAATATCGATTTTAATCTAAACTAATGAAGACCCCCATAGAAACTAAGTCACAAAACTACATCACGTGCAATGCGAATATTCATGGAACAATCGTAAATTTCTTGTTTCGTTCCTACTGAAAAACATGAGTCGTATGTAGAATCGACCGCGCTGATATCAAACAAGAAGAAAATAAATTGTTGTGTGGGTTATGTTCAGTAGTTTCTGAGAAAAGTTAACATTAACTTTTAATTAATATCCTCTATGGCAACCCAAAGAATGCCATCTCAGCTTTGGGTAAGATTTCTTACCCAAAGAGATCTAACCCAAATTATAATTTCGTTTAGTTTGGGTTATATTTCAATTCAGAAGCACTTCATATAAAAAGGAGAAAAAGGTTCAATGCGCTTTTTTATATCGTATTCGAGAAATCGGTGTCTGACAATATGTACATTTTTCATTCGGCAAAGCATGTGAATCCACCTTTTGTAGCAAATAAAGTACTAATAGCTATTTCGTAGTCATTATTTTAAAAAGTATTCCTTCAGGGAAAATGGTATATGAATTATCCCTCGAGTTATTGAAAATCTGAACCATTAAACACTTTTAAACTCGATTTGGAGTTAAAAAAAACAAAACTATTGTATTTAGGCCACCAGAATTCATCTGCCGTGCATTATATATTATGTCTGTAAATTCGTCTGTTCTATGGTCGATTTGTCTGTTTTGCTGGGGGGGGGGAACCTTGCTACCTACCGGAGACCAACTAACTCAGCCACGGAGTGAAAAAAGCCCATTAAAGTTCCTCGTGTCATCGACGGGATTCGAATTCGGCCTTCTCCACCGGGTGTGGTAAGGTGTAAGGTATGTTAGTGTCTACCGGCTCCTGGGATTTCTCCCATCTCCGCGGGTGTACATTGTATCGGGGCAAGAGATTTGAAGTATGTGGGGGGGTCATGTGCTGTATATTGTGTTGTGCCCTTTGTTCCTCCGGTCTATTAGCCGCCGAGCTCCTAGTGGGACCCGACGTTACCACACCGTGCCACGGGGAGGCTGACCGGGTGTACCACTGTAGCTAGAGTACTCTGGCGGGTCCTCCCACCTACTTTCCTGGGATTTCAGTGGCTAGGACCAGATTTGAGAATGAGATGATCGCTGTTTCTTGAGCAACGGTTGTAATTTTAACAGAGCGTAGGGTTGTTCGCTGATAACTTGTTCTAAGGCCAAATAGGTCGGGCAATAATTTTGATGTATTTAGATTTAGACCTGTGGGGCATATATATATATATATATATATATATATAAAAACGTTGTGCAAGAGAAAAGTAAGGGAGGAAGGCAGAAGACTGGAGGGTAGGAAACAGAATAAGGGGGCCGACAGGGAAGATGGCCCCTGATGACAGTGTGGCATGCCCAGTGCCTCACCAGAGAGAAGAGTAGGGTGAACAAGAAAAAAAAAAATCATTGTGTAAGAGAAAGATAGGAGGTGGGGGGGTAAAAGGACGGATGGTAGGAAACAGAAGAAAGAAGCCAAAAAAATAGAGAGAGATACCCAGCAAGTGCAGGGTAGGTACAGCTAGCACGGCCAGTCAGTTGGAGCAGAAAACTTGCTGGAAATCCAGAAGTGTGAGTTCTGCTATGGTGGATGGTTCATGTTCAGGAAGGTTTAGTCCAGGTGTCGTCATTGGGACTCCATTTGGTGAGTATGTGTCGCATCCAGACTGAAAGCTGGTCCAGTAGTCCATGATAACGAATAGTGGGGTGGTCAAAACTGGGAGTCCAAGATATAAATAAATAAATAAATCTTTATTGTGAAGTAGAGTTACAGCACAATATCCCATCATGGCGACGAGCGCCAGGGGTTCACATATAGCAGTTAGAGAAAAGATAAGTACAGCGAACAAATACAAAATCCTACAAAATACAGTTTACAAATTCAAAAGGCTACAAAATACCGCGAACGAATTCTAAAGGCTACAAAAATACAGCGAACAAATACAAAAGGCTACAAAATACCGATCACAAATGCAAAAGCAATACAAATACAGCATAAAAACGCAGAGCTAGACATAAATACAGAAATAAATACAAATTGGCCATATATCAGGGTTCAAGGGCTTTGATAAAGTTCTGTCTGTCCTTCTTCTTACTTATTATACTGTCGATGTCGGCGTCCACACGGTTGAGGGCAGCGAGCATTTGCTTGGGAAGAAATCTATCAGTGAGTACAAGCCTGTTGTGGTGAGCCACGAGTGCTGGTACCGACCTTAGGCTTGGCTGTGGAATCCTCCAAGAGCAAGCGTTCCAAATATTTGGAGATGATATCTGGCCTGTGATGAGTTTGGCTGTGAAGACCAGCCTCTTTTCCACGATCAAGAACTTCAACCTCGGGATGTCGAGTGCTTGTGCCATCATGGTGGTTGTGGTAGCGGGAGGTAGACGAAGCTTGTTATTGGCCCATTTCAGTAACCAGTATTCAGCGGTGTACACCCGCTTGAGGTTTGTAGGTGCAGCAGAAGCCCATATTTCTGCACCATAGAGAATAGCGGGGTAAACGGTGGAGGTGATGAACCTTTTAACAGTGACAGGATGTCGGACGTGTAGCAGCTGCTGCTTTGAGATCCACCGTAAACGAGAGAATTTGGTACTGATTTTGTTGATCTGGTTGACAAAGGACATCTTTTGGTCAAACAGAACGCCAAGATCTATGTGCGAGGGTACATTTGGTATTCGTACCCCTGCGAGTGAAACGTGGAGTACTGTCGGCATGGATTTAAGGGAGAATATAACCTGGGCAGACTTCAGAGGGTTGATTTTTAGATTGAAGTTTGCCAGGTACAATTCTAGATCCTTAAGTTGGGAATTGATCTTGTTGCTGAGCTGAACGGGATTGTCGCCAGGGTTAATTTGTGTCAGCAGTTTGAGGTCATCGGCATAGCATAGGAGACCCTTCGTTGAGGCAATAATGGACACGATGATAGCTGTGAACAGGACACCGGATAGGACACCCCCCTGCGGTACTCCAGCAGTAATGTCGCAGGATAGGGTGTGTTGTTGCCGATGGAGAATAAGTATTCTGTGACAGAGAAGAGATTCCAAAAAGCACAGCATATCACCTCGAATGTGAAATTTCTCCTTAAGTAGGAGGAGCAAGGCCGGGATCGACACGGCATCAAAGGCTGCGCTTATGTCAAGATATGTGGTTGCTAGCTCAGCTCTTTGTTCGAATGCTGAGAGGATGCGTTCTGTGGTGGCTGCCAAGTTAGTGACTGATGATTTTCCTGCTATGGCATAGTGGATTTCGGATGGTTTCGTCTGGAGGATTTGGTGAGTGATTGTGGGTAGCAAAGCCTTTTCAAGAGTTTTTAGCAGACAAGAAGCAACTGATATGGGTCTGAACTGATCGACGTTTGTGGCAAATTTGTTTTTAGGGATGGGGCACACTCTGTACTTATTCCACTGGGGTGGGAAATAATGCTCAGTGAGGCATCTGTTGTAGATCGAGAGAAGAGGGTCTATGATGAATGCGCTCAAGCATTTGATCATAAATTGCGGAATTCCATCCTCCCCAACAGTGGCTGTTGTGGGAAGGGAATTGATGGCACGTATGAGTTCCTGTTTCGTGATCTGGATAGTCCCTAGGACATCTGAAGGGTTTTCATAGTCAGACTGGACAACTGTGGATGGGACTGTGGTTGTATTTGAAAACCTGGCGATGTATTTTAACCATTCTTGAGGATCAGGCATATGATTAGATCCACCATGTGGGGCAGCATAGAATGGCTTTCCTTTCCTCAGAGTGCGGTTAAGATTTACTTGGATTACAGCAGCTTTCTTTCGATTAAATTGTCCCTGGCGCGGGAAAAGGCTATTCTGTCTTGACTGCCATTCGTAAGCTTCCATTTCTTATGTAGGACTTGTTTCATTTTGAAGCTGTTGTTGAGGTCAGCAGTCCACCACGCTCTGGAACGGGGAGTTACTGTTACTCGTTTGGTGGCAGCATAGTCGGTGACGGATTTAATCCAGTTAGACAAGAGTGTCACTGCGAGGCTGAAGTCGCAGTCAATGAGGACATCCCAAGGAATGTAGGATGCCTGTTCTACACAGAGTTGAGGATTGAGGTATTTAGGTGCTGAAACATATTTGATTATTTTGTTGTCAGAGATGTTGAAATTTGGCACCTGCAATGACCACGTCAAAACTATAGGCTGGTGATCCGACAGGAAGAATGCGATGGGATCATCCTCAGCTGTGCATGGTGTTGAAGCAAAAGCGAGATCCAGTAGGTTCAATCCCCTGGTGGGGTTCTCATTGACCCGTGTCATGTCAATGGATTTGAAGAACTCACAGAGCCTGATAAAGAGGTGATGGCGGTTTGGAGGCAGGTTAAAATCACCACAAACGAGGCGTTGTGCGGACGGACGAAGATGGTTTAAGAGCCAGTTCCCTAGATCTTCAATAATTTCAATTGTAGGCCCTGGAGGAATATACACAGATGCGATATCAATGTGGCTGGAGTGGAAGCGTAGCGAGACTATAATCGCTTCGAAGGCTTGAGTTGTAGTTGAGGTCGAATTCTCATATGAGAATAGGGAGGTGTTGTACAGTATGGCTACTCCACCGCCTCTAGATTGCTCCCTAGAGGCAGACAGCATGTGGTAACCAGCAATAGCTGAGCAGAAGAGTGTGTCTTGATTAGGTTGAAGCCATGTTTCTGCGAGGCAGACCACGTCAGCGACCTGGGAGAGGAAGATCTGTTCTGCAGAGTCTAGTTTGTTCCTAATGGACCTGATATTTTGGAAGTACACCCTGATGACAGGTGTTCGACGAACTTCCGTCCTGATTGGAGGTGTCCTGAGTTGGCATGTTCGTGAGCGAATGGCACGACTTCCTATCGACAAATGGACTGGTATTTTATGGGGACCATCACATAGAGGACTCAGGATACTCTTATTATGGCGGAGTGGTGCTTTGACTGTGGCGCTTGGCAGAGCAGTGGTATGAAAGGAGGACTGCTGAGATCTTTGGAGGTTGTCCAGAAATGAGTCCAGTCAGCTGTGGGTGGTGATGTTGCAGACTTGGTTTTGGTGCAGAGGTGGAGGTTGGGGAAGGTGACTGGTTCTCATATTATAGAAGGGTCGAATAATGGTGCCAATAGGCCAGATAGATTCCGTTCCAACTAAATTGAACAGGTCTTGTGCGCATTCAACCCTGAACGATGCGCAGCGGGGGTTCCTGGTGTGAAGTTGCTGCACCTTTAGTCGAAGGTTTAGTTGATCACGCAGAACCTCGGCAACATGATTTGCTGTGGTATTTGGGGCTAATCGAGATATGAAAAGTCCACTAGAGGGTCTGGACTTCTGCCGTCTGGGAGGTGTGTGGGAAGGCTGCAGTTTGGAGTTGGTCGATGTGCCAATTCGAAGCCATTCACGTGAAGCTATACTTGCTCGTTGGCTCACTCTGAAGTTCATACGTGTACTATCCTCTGGTATGATGGTCAAGTCCAGGGATCGATGGTAGGTCTCTTCTTGATGAGATGTGTCACATCTAGTCGGGAGAAGTCGGTCCAGGAATCAATGATGAGGAATTTGTCAAGGTATGTGTGGACCCTGTCTTTGATTGCAGTGCTAGTATTGTCCCAACCAAGTGGGGACACCAGTTGACTACTTGAGATGTGAGGGATCAAGTTGGGTTCTGTACTCCGGATGGTTTGTTGGTCAAGTCTTGTGTAAGTTGGTCCAAGGCGTTAGCATCCATGGCTCAATGATGCGCAGCAACAGTTGGCAGTCATGGTTGTTATGACTTATTGATTCGGATGGTAAGGTGGAAGTAGCGCTTTCTGCCTGGTAAATAGGTCCATGCAAATTGAGTCAGGGCTCTGTAAGTTTCTTCATTCTGTTGGGTGAGGTATTTTTGATTTTCGTAGTTGAAGCGTAGTCTCGTTATTAGTATCCTCCTGAAGTCCTCGTAGATTTCACAGCTCTGAGCAAGGTTCTCCCACGTCTGATCCTCTCCACAGTGGCAGCAGGGTGAGTCTGAAATTCTGAAGTCATGTAGTTTTTTTCTGGAAGGAGCCATGTCCAGTGAGGAGATAGGTAGCATAGAGTTCCGGTGAAAATCAAACAGGTGTGACGGGGTAGGAAGCCCTGACATCCGGGAGGAATCTTTTGGTGACAGCGCCTTTAGTTGAGGTCTGCCATCTTTCTTGCCAGGTGTCTGTTAGATGTTCATTAAGTCTCTTCTTTTCAGCGTTTTTATTGTTTGCTGGGCAGTGGTGAAACCTGCGCAGATAACTGCTCTTCCTTTGGCTATTTGATAGAGCAACCCCTGACGAACAATCTCCAAGTCCAGTGAGGACCTGGAGCTCATGGGTGCTGACAGTGCGACAGGCACGCGAGAAGAGAAAGAGAAGAGAGCGCTGGATAGTTTCTAGGCGCGATCTGTTTACTACTGTATTGGCCTTCTTGTACCAGACTCCAGAGGCACAGGTGATAACCCGGATGAAAACTGCCTTATAGAAGAGGAACAGCGTTCTCTTCTTTAAGCCCCAGCCCTTCCGGACAACTCTTGAGACTTGGGCAGCATACTTGCTGATCCTAATCCTGAGTTGATCTAGATGAGGAGTGCAGGTTTTTGTCTAAGATCAAACCTAGATATTTAAGCTCTGTTTTTAGTTTTACTGTAACACCATTGACCTTGATTTGGGATGGTCTTCTCAAATCAAGGGTACCTTTTAGTAGGATCGAATTGGTTGTGATGAGGACGGCGAAGATACCACTTTGCTACTCATGCAGTCTCGTTTTGGATTTTTCCTTTATTAACAAAAACAAGCGGCCCCTAGCCAGAAACTGGCAAATCCGTTATGTACACACATACATATTATGTGCAATGATATACATAGAATCATGTTAATTACAATATCATAACTGAAATGAACATGTAACATATCCACTCAGCAAATCACATCACGCAACTAATCAGAAGTATAAATTGCGGCACCAGAACCACAAGACAACAGTCTTTTTCTGTCCTAGGAAGAACGAGAACCGCTCCCACTGTAGGTAGTACTATACCTGTGGGTGCTAGCTAACCTGTATACACAGTTGCCCAAACTGGAGTACCAGCTAAAAAAAAAAAAAAAGTAGATGGCAGGTGATATCAGTTTTGAGAGATATTGATAGACATTGCAGGTGTTGGGGTGGTTCCTTTTTGTTGATATGTTGATAGAGTTGAGAAGAGTTTTTCTTTTGGTGGAAACAGCAGTGCACAATTGTTGTAGAGCTGAAAACGATTGAGAATTTTCAGTCAGTACCACTTCACTTCCTTCAGAGAAGTTGCTTACAGCAGTTTGCAGTGTAGATCTGTCGCCATGGTACATGTTGCAGCAATACAGAATGTGCGTCCAGGTTTCCTCGGCACCACACAAGCAGAGATTGGTGTCAGACAAGCCAAATTGAAATAGCTTGCAGTTGATGGAGCCGTGCCCAGTAAGTATATACCATGTTGTTAGGCTGGGAGAAAACAATTGGCGGATTTTCTTGTTAAGAGGGAAGGTAACTGCAGGAACAAAAGAGTGGATGACTTGACCAGTAGTAATGGAATCCCATCGTGATTGCCACACGCTGATAAGTTCGTTCCAGATTCTCTATTTCTCGTCTTTGATGTTAGCAGTTAGGTTGCATGAGATGCTGCGAATCTCGACAGGAAGTTTGTTCTCTAGATAAGCATAGTCCTTTGAAGATGACATGCAGGTCTAGTGGTAAGAATCCAGTAAGGACCTGCTGGCCTGGAGCATGGCAAGCAACAGAATCCGTTGAATGGAGATGAGCTTTGAACGGAGTTTAACATTAACGGCTCTATGAAACCAGACTCCCGAAGCATATGTTGTTATTGGTACGAATACTGCTGAATAATATAGTAAGAGAGTCTTCTTATTTAGTCCCCAGTCCAATTTGGAAATTCGGATAATTGCTGCAGTGAACTTCTTAATCTTCGAGGCTAGGTGATTAATATGAGAGGAGAAGGTTAACCTGTCATCCAAAATTATGCCAAGATGTTTTAATTCAGGTAAAAAAGGTATTTGCTTACCGTCTATCTTTAAAATAGGTCTTCTGTAATCTAACTTGCCCTTACAAACCAACAGTTTTATTTTTGTGGCAGATATTCGCAGTTTATCTTTACTTGACCACTTGATTAGCTAAAAAAGAGTTATATTGGCTGATTGGTCTAGTTGAAGACGCGATCGACGTGGAATTAGAAGCAGCAAATCATCAGCATAGGCGAAGGCAGAGATATTGTCAGGTTTTTATATGAGCCTGGTGTCCAAAACTATGTTCCAAAAGAGGGGTCCCAGAACTGATCCCTGGGGGTATCCTCTTGAGAGATGGTCCTTGAGAGAGACTGCTGTTTCCAGATTACTTGGATGAGTCTATTAGGGAAGTAGCTTCTAATAACTTGGAACAGTTGCTGAGAGCACTTGGCTTTGGTAAAGCAATTGACAGCGCTCTCCCACCAGAGGGAATCGAAAGCTCTCTCGAAGTGAATGAATATGGCTAATTCATATTTAGCCCTCGAAGCTGATAGGTGGTTAACTAAAGAGACTAAGGCGTCTTCACATGATTTTCCCTTCTTGAAGCCAAAATGGGATGGAGACATTAAGTTTTTACCTTCAATTAAATCTGCTACTTTGGGTGCTAACAATCTTTCAAATAGTTTGCAAAAGTTTGCCAAAAGAGAGATAGGTCTGTATGCTTTGGGATCAGGTTTATTTTTGTCAGGCTTGTGAATAATTTTGATCAAAGCTACCTTCCAGACATTAGGAAAAACCCCCTCAGTAAGACATTTGTTGTATATTGTTAGAAGTATTTCTGGAAAGATTTCGGCAAATTTGAGAATTACAACATTTTCCACAAGATCTAAACCTGGACATTTATGGATATTTATTTTGCTCAGGGCCAGCTTTAGCTCGGGAAGAGTGAAGAGATTTGTTTCATATGAGGAGTGGTAGGTTGAGTTGCTATTCCTAATAGATATTTGTTCTGGAGTTTCTGTGGTGAGATCGTCCAGGGGAAGCAAGCGATCCAGGATGGCACTAACTGAGTCATTCCAATTAGTGGTTTCTGTAACGTTGTTCACTACAGTGTTGTATACTTCATGAGGGTGAAACTTGTTTTTGGTCATTTTATATAATAGACCCCAGGGATCAGAATTTCCTGTGGAGTGAACTAAGTATTGCCAGTGGGCAAGTTTTTGTTTTGCAATTGTATTTAAGTATTCTTTCCGCTGGCTTTTATAGAAATTTTTTAGCCTGGTGACTTCTGGTTCAGGCCAGGATCTTCTCCGTTGAAAGTCTCTGCGTGCTTTGCCGTGTACTTTTTTGCGCAGAGTGGAAAGTTCAGCTGTCTACCATGGAACTGTAGTATGCTTGCTAATTATCTTCTTAGTGGAGCGTTCTGTAGCACGAATTAAGGCAGCCTCTACATAGAATAGATATTCTGAGGCATTGAACTAATTCAAAGACCGCGAGTGTCAACGTTAAAATTCTGGTGAATTGAAGACATAAATAGAGGCCATTTGATGGTTTTGATAGAAAATCTTCTAAGATCTTTTGGAGGAAGAGAAGGAGGGGGACCTGTAGTATTTGGAAGGAGAGATACCTTAAAAGGGATTGCTCAATTGTCATTGTTTGTGTAATCAGTATGTATGGTCCAATCAGAGATCCTCAAGGAAATGGCAGGCGTTGAAATGGTTAAATCAATGTTTGATTCTTTATGGACATTTCAGAAGGTATACGGTTGGTTGGGTAAGTTGTGCAGATTTATTTTGTAGGTGAATAAGAATTACTCGAAAATCCTATGTCTGTTGTCCAAGACACTGCTGAACCATAAGAAAGATTTTGAGTTAGAATCAGTTATAATTATTAAATATGTGGGATCTAAAGTAGCAACACCTGTTCTAGATATCTTTGTGATAAATTAATATCTGCTGATGGGTACTATCTATCTGCTACGCGTAGGACACGTGCTTTTGAGCCCCTGCCTTTTTGCCTCTTTTCGACGTTTGTCCGCGACAACCCCAGTCAAGACTTATATTGTTCGATTCCTCTTCGGAAGAGCTTTCGAGTAGCAATAATTTTGTGTGTGCAGATTTAGCGGAGTTTGAGTTAGGTTAAATTTTAATTTTTTAACTCAGCCATCGAAGGCTGGATATTCCAGTAACCGCTTATTCCACTCTCCACCCACCCCATCAATTGCCTCCAGTTATGGCCAGCGAAGGTCAAACAACCACAGCAACGGAACCAACAGCTACTGCCAGCAGTGACCAAGACACCGGAAGCCACATCCTCCGACAACAGGTGAATACCTCAAGGTCCAAAAGGTCAGTAACTGTTAATACTTATGCTAATTCCGTATATAATGGATTATGCTTGAAGCCAGCGAAAACCCATCTTTCGCGACCAACAATAGTACATACGCGGTCGAACAACAATGAATCAACCGCTATTACTTATAGGGAAAATGGAACTGTAATCTTCTCTACCAAGGAAACACTCCTTTAGAGCAGTACCTTACAGCGATCGCGGAGAAAGTACCACCGAAAAATATTACTCACGCATCCCGTGTGGCGGGAACTGTGCGGGTGTATTTCAGCCACCCCTCTTGGGCTCAAACTATCCTGCAAAACGGAATAGACATCGGTCTTCATCACCTGGGATCAGCGCCAATTGCCTTAGTACCAACGAAAGTTACAATATCAAATGTCCCACCTGAAATTCCTCATCAATTCCTCAGAGGAATTTTATCCAAATATGGATCCGTAACCGGAAAAATACGCACACTTTATGGAGCAACTACGAAACCGGAATTTTCACATATAAAAAGTTTTCGAAGGCAGGTACTTATGCACTTCGCCAACAACGCAGCAAACATCATCCCTAAACTCATCAACGCCGATTTAAACAGAATCATTTACATGTTTTATACCTCCATTTCACAAATCTACATTTTCACAGATCATTTTCACAAATCTACAACCATCAGAAGAGCCAACAAAAGCGTACTGGCCTCTACCAACTTGATGAAATACTGAAGCAACTACCACCTGATAGTTTGGCCCATCAGTCAACACTACAGGCCATTCAACCTCACTTGGAACACACAGCCAAATGCGCCCTACTGAGATCAAGACACGACCATATAACTCTTTCGGACGCTCCAACCAAATACTTTTTCTCATTAGAACGCAGACGTCACAAAGCAAACACCATCGCTGCCATTCAGCTCCAAGACGAAAACATTACTGAAAACTCGGAGCAAATCTTCTCTGAAGAAACCAGATTTTATCAAGAAATATACAGTTCCCAAGAAACCTCTACAAAGGCAACCGAGGAAATCTTTTCGGGACTCAAAAAAATCCACACAACAGTCCAACACAAGCATAGAGAACCCAATCACCCTAAAAGATCTTACAGCAGCATGCAAAGCACTTCCCAAAAACAAATCTCCAGGTCTGGACTGACTAACATCAGAATTCTTCCAAACCTTCTGGAATCAACTCGGAGTGCTTCTCTTACAAATGCGTGAAGAAGCACAGTCCCATGGTCCACTACTTCTGTCGCACGACTGATACCAAAGAAAGGTGATCGCACAAACCTCCAAAACTGGCGCCCAATATCTTTAATGAACACAGACTGCAAAATAATTCCAAGACTATCGCCAATAAACTAAAATACACCCTTCCTGATATTATCGGTCACCAACAGACATACTCAGTACCAGGATGATCAATACACAACAATCTTCATCTGATCCCTGACCTTCTCTCCATTGCAAACAATCAACAGGAATTTTTAGCATTAATTAGCCTTGATCAGGAAAAGGCATTAGACAAAGTTAAACACTGCTACCTGCTTGAAACGCTGAAAGCATTTGGATACGGACCCTACATCATCCAAAATATCCATCTGCTATACAACGATGCCAAATTCTGCTTGAAAATCAATAACCAGCTTACCCGCAACCTTCCTCACTCCAGAGGGATAAAACAAGGCTGCCCACTCTCTGGGCAAATGGAATCCTCCGTAGAATGTCCTCTCTTGAAACCATACTGATAAGGAAGGGTCAAACCATTTTTATCCTTGACTTGATTCAGTCTTAAAAATCACAATCTTTCAAAAACTTTGCCAAGATTAGCCAATAATGAAATTGGTCTATACCCTCTTGGGTCATTCGATTTTTTACCCGGCCTAACTAACAGCTTAATCAAACCAACTTTCCAGATCCCAGGAAAGGTACCCTGAAGGAAGCATTTATTATATAAGTTTATCAAGATGTAAGGATAAAGCTCAATCACTTTAATAGCGATATTCTCTATTAAATCGATCCCCGGAGCTTTGGAAATGTTAATTTTCTCAGAAACGGCTCTCAATTCCTCTAAAGTAAATAAGTCAATATCGACAGACCCAAGGTATGTTACATTAGAGGCCCTGATACCTTCTTGCTCTGTTGTCTTTCCCCTTCTCCTACCTCATGAGGAAACGACTCAGATGTTATTGCCTGCACCGTTGTAATCCAATCGGTTGTTTCCACACCATTAACAATTACTATATTCATTATCTCTCCAGGTCTTACTTTATTTATACTTTGTTTATAAATTAATCCCCAAGGATCTGTATTGCCCACACTAGTAACTAGACTTCTCCAAGCCTTTAATTTACTCTCATAAATAGCCCTATAATAAATTTTCTTTTTATTCCTATAACATGCATGATAAAATTGAGTTGAAAATTTGGTTCTGTGAGTTTGAAGTTGGACAGTAAATGGATGTTGGCTGGTGGCGGAACGTATTCCGACTGTATTAAAAGAGAGAGTGGGAATTATAGAAGCCAATTCAGAAGAACAGTGCCCATGGAAGTATCTGTAGAAAAGGCATGCAGCAGAAACAATACATCTATGAGACAGAGGGAGGAGAGACTCTGTTAGAGAGGAGTCATTAATTAACCTAACTGCCCTCTTCTGAATGAAATCTAGAAGCCTGAGAGAGATTTTGAGGGCAAGGCCCCAGATGTGGGAACAATATTCCGTGGTAGGGCGGCTTTACGATTTGTACAGGGTGAACAGCTGTTTGGATGAAACGTAAGGCCGAGAGCGAAAGAGAAAACCGAGTTTTTTAGATGCAGAGGAAGCAATGTTTGTAATGTGCTTGTGCCAAGAGAGATTAGGAGTCAGGGTAATCCCCAAAAGAGATATATCATTTCGCCTAGAAATCAGAGTGTCACCAAAGATAAGCATAGGAGCAGAAGAATCGTTTTTGCGAGATATAAGACAAGACTGAGTTTTAGAGGATTGAAATCAATTAAGTTGTCTTTGCCCCACTGGAGATCGACATTTAAGGAATTGGTAGCGGATATTTGAGCAGTTGAATCTGATTGAGCTGGGCAAGGTTTCTAAAAATGGAAAGTGGAATGCAATGTGCTATCATCGGCAAAACTATGGATGAGATTTCGAGTCAATGGAAGAAAGTCATTAATATGTAAGAGGAAAAGAGTCATTAATATATAAGAGGGGGACACCAGCATTAGTGGAGAAGTTAGAAGATAGAGAGTCATCTACCATCACCCTCAGTGAGCGGTCAGAGAGAAAACTGGATAGCCAATACAAAAAAACAGTTGGCAGACCATAAGATGGAAGCTAGTTTAGAAGACCTTTATGCTAAACACGATCGAAAGCCTTTGAGATGTCAAGAGCAACTGCTTGTGTTTCACCGAACTTTTCCTTTACACACTTATTGACCAAAAAAACAAGAAACCTTTATTCAGTTTATCTAGTAAGGCTAACTTCTTCCCGAATGTAATTCGAGCAAAATTAAATCGTGGATGCTATTAGGTGTATAATCTATCTACAGATTTGTATATCTTCCATCGGGATATTTGCCAGCTGTTGTATTGTGGTCGGTAGTGAACTGCGAATTGAGGCAGAGAACTGCGAAGTCAAAGCGCTCTTTTGCGAACGTCCCCATTTATATTCAGGTCCAGAAAATTAGGCGGCCGGAGTAGCTGGTGGATATCTTTAGAACATGAATCGAACCATTCAACTACAGTTATTGCAGTGTGGATAGTTGCATTGTCTTCTTGAAAGAATCCACCGCAAGCTGAATAAATTTGGTCCTGTACGACTTTTGAAGAATATGAGCGGACCCACTCCATAACAACAGACATATCACATACCATCATACTTCCTCCAGTCTCTCGAGTGGTAGACAAGAGACAGTCTGGGTGCATGGTTCCATGAAGTTCATGTCACACTTTTTTTTTTTTTTTTGCTCTCTACCATTGGTGCAAAAAAAGCGTAAATACAGATTTGTCCGATTGACTGTTCTACATTTTCGGTCTTGGCGTTGGTGGCGCCATACTAGTCTAATCTTTCCATTTTGTGCAGAAAGAATTGGCTTTATTATAGCATACGACTATTAAATCACAAGTTTTTCAACTTTCCTCTTAAGTGGGGCCTTGAGCTAGAAGCCCTAAGACGCGAAGTAAATCACAGACGAAAAACTTTCCAGCGCGCTCGCAGATCATGGCCAGAGGCTGAGGTAGAAGCCCTCAGGTAGCAGTACATTGAAGTCCGAAATAGCTACACTGCATAAATTAGGAAGCGCAAACGAAAATCGTGGGAATACCTTGTTTTTACTTTTGGCAACTCGGATCCCTGGGGGGTAGTCTTCAAGGTAACTACCAACAAGCTCCTCAGAGGTGAAGTGATTCCAACCACAAAGACCCCTCTTGGAATATAACCACGAGTTGGCACGCATCGATGAATAGCATATTTGATGTAATATTCAAGCAGCCAGCTGCTCCATCCATTCCGCAGCAAATACAACTGTGTGAAGACAAGAAAAGTTAAACCACGCAACAGTAGGAGCCTCCATTCACAGCCGAAGAACTCAGTATCGCAGCATCAAAACTGAGAGACAGAAAATCACCGGGAATAGACTTGCTAGAACCGGAAATTGTAAAAAATGTGGCGGAGTACAATTCAGAGCTTCTCCTTAATCTATTTAACCATTGTCTCCAGCGTGGATGGTTCCCAACAAACTGGAAAATGGCAAACATCAGGCTAATTTTGAAAAATTCCAGCAAACCCCATGACCAACCAGATTCCTATAGAACCATCGCTCTCTTGTCAGTAATTGGCAAGTTGTTTGAGCATCTTCTAAGACAAAGATTAGAAACATATTACAACAATGCCAACTTACTATCCCCAAATCAATACGGATTCAAAAGGGTCGTTCCATTGTTGATGCATTGGAGAACATGATTGAAGGCGCAAAGAGCACGGACAGAAAATATTTCTTAGCCATCTCAGTGGACTTTTCCGGGCCTTTGACGCACTCTGGTGGTCAGCGTCCTCGGTAGACTCCGTACAGCAAATCTGCCTAGCAACCTGTACCAATGCATAAAAAATTATCTATCACAGCGGAGCATAACCGTCAGGACACCGTATAGCAAAGTTCGTGCCAAATCTACCGAGGACGTCCCCAGGGCTCTGTCCTGGGTCCCCTACTATGGAACATCGTACTTGATGAGTTCCTGAACATAGACTTGCAGAATGTCCAATCTCAAGCATATGCAGACGACATAGTCCTTACCCTTGCCGCTGATACTAGATCCCAACAGGAAGCCGCAGCAAATAGAGCACTCGGAACCTTACAGGACTGGGCCTGGCACAACCACTGGAAATCTCACCAGTAAAGACAAATTCCATCCTGCTTAAAGGCTCTCTGAACGGAGCGAGACCACCGCAAATCAAAATCCAAGGGAGAACTATTTGGTTAACAACTGAGATGAGATATCTTGGAGTGATCTTGGATAGGTACCTATCTTTCACACCACACCTGAAATATCTACATACCAAGATTCGAAAATATACTGCGCTAGTGGCAAGAATCGCACGTCGGGACTTGCGATTGAAGCGACGCGCGCTCACCCTCTTCTATAAGGCTATGTTCATCCCCATAATCACTTTAATCACTTATACATCTGGTATCTGGTTTTCAAAGGCCACCACAGCAGTTAACAAGAGGAAGCTTGACTCGATTCAGTGTGTCATCCTGCTCACCATCACCCGGGCCTGCTGCACAGTCAGCACACATGCCTTGCAAGTGTTGGCCGGCGTGCTACCTCCAGATCTAGAAATAATCAAATGTGGTTTGCTTAACATGCTTTCCAAAGGTAAAGCCATCTCCTGTCTGGATTTTACCACCGACCCCTCAAATAACATCAAGGCCAAGAAGAAGCGCCTCACTGCATACATGCAGCAGGTCTGGCAGTCTAGGTGGACACAGTCTACAAAAGGAGAAGTCACCAGAAAATTCATTCCTACAATAGCAACAGTATACCCAAAACCTCCCACATGGTTCTCCCCTGGCCTATTCGTCACTTTTTTGTTAACTGGCCATGGATCTACCAGAGGAAAGTTCGCTGCACTCGGGATCACCGAAAATCCACACTGCCTCTGTGGTTCCCTCGAAAGTTGGGACCACCTGATGTACGAGTACGAAATATATGAAGATTTGAGATGCCTCTTCCTAACTAGGATACATTACCTTCCTAAAAACCAAGAACAGCACATTCTCGAAAGAGAAAAAGACTACACCACCACCAAATCTGAGAAGATCCAGTATAGGACAACTACAGCTGCATTCCTATTTATATCCCTACTGATTTAGACACAGATCACCGGATGACATCACCACTGAAATTGATATCACGACCGGACCTGAATGAGAAGAGCAAGAAGATTGTGTCAAATGGCGATCACGCTTGTGCTTTCTTGCACGGCAACTTTTGTCCCACTTCCATCCCTTACTTTTGCCTGATTGATGTATTCCATTGTACCTGGGAGATGCCTTCTTCTTCATCCCCCATATTTCTACCTTCCCCCCCCCTTTTTTTTCTTGACTCTAAAACCCACCCAACCGCTCTAACAACTCTCCTTGTTTTACATTGGTCTCTGTCAGGAAGCTTAGGCGACCCTGTAGAGACTAGCTAGAGAATAATGGGCAGCCTGGCTACCTCCTAGCGGTGTGTGCGGGCAACGTGGGGTTCCATCAAGGGCCCTGCGGCCAAATGCCAGGACACCCAAGAAAACCCAACAGAAAACTACGTATTCAACACAGAACACTTTCCTGGTATTTACAGTAGTTCTGTATTTCTTCACAGTGTACATATGGCGCAGATGTGGGAAACCGCAGGGGGGCGCCTGACCTTAATACTATCCACACTGTTCCTCTTATGTTTCTGTTGGAAGTGGGCATCGAAACCATTTCGAGAAAGATCTGTCAAAAGGTATTAAGAAAGATATCAACCTTAAAACCGATTTCCGTTGAAAACTGGCTGGGTGTTGACATCTTTCGTTGCATGAATGGAATTTTTCAGCCACTTACCGCACCCTGGACTTACCATTCTGATGCACCATTTTCTACTGCCTTGTTTTTAAATTACTGACCTCCAGCCCCTTTCCTTTCCACTTACTGTATACTTTTCAGATGGTTCCTTCCGAACACCAGTGATTTCCTCCATTTCCTCAATTGTGCCTTGCCAACACGTGAAACGAATGAGTTGGTCTCAGAGGAAGATTGCAAAGTTTTTTCTTCTGGAAACTGGAGTTCTCCATCCAAGAAAACAGGCAAAACGACAGGAGAATGCATGCAATTTAAGGACATAATACACATGGTTGGATGAAGCTGTTTTAGTAAAACTTAAGCATATGACTTAAGAAATAACACCAAGTCCTTCGATGATATTTCTTAAGAACTAATGAAGTACTCTGTCTCTGTAACCTTCGTATGTCTGTAAATATTCTATTTTTAAATTAATTTGGATGTTGCCATAATGGATATAGGAATGAATGTTCAAGCCTGTTATTTTGGAAATAAGATAAGTAATTCGATGCGGTATTCAGTATCTTCTCTTAAATGTTTGAACTTGCTGTTCTATAGTTTAGAATTGCTGTATTTTAGAGAGTATGGATTTATATTGAAAGTTTTTGCCTACAGGTGTCGTTATGATAAATGCAGTTGCAGAGCCCTCAATTTTCAAAGCAACATACAGAACGTTTGTGCTAATTTGCTACATATACATGTTTTTGCTAAACTATCCAAGGTTCTCCAAGGTGAAGAAGGCGAGTCTTTGAACAATACTGTTCCTTTGAAAATTTCTGGCTTAAAAACCTGTTTATGTACTTTTTTCCCTCAATGGAGCTCAGTTAGTCTTTTTCGAGAGAGGGTTCTTGATCAAACAAAACATGCAAACCTGACCATAAAATAAATGCAATTTAAAATAACACTACTGGAAAAGGAACGAATATTAATTTAATTTTATTCCTTAATATTAAATTTCTCTCATTGGGTTTTCTTTTCCCCTGCGACAACTGATTTTTAACATATAGTTATACTGTATTATATTAGGAGTGAGTGAGAAATTTTGATAAAAGGAAGGAAGATAATCAGCGTGATTTAATTCAACAAATTTTGCATTTCATAGGCATTAAATGCCTAAGTGTTTTTCAGAGGTAATATGTCCGCAATCCTTGCCGCCTTTCCGACAGCTGCGACCTTGGCGGTGGCGTGGTGGGCGTGGTTTATTTATTTATTCTTTTGTTTCATTGGTCAATATATGAGGCATGGATGGAATGTGGAAATGTTTCAGTCTATTGTTTCAAGTTTCACTGATGGTGCTAACTACATGGTTGGAATACATACAGGTTTTATAGCCCACCAAAAGGAAGTATGTCCCAAAGTTCTTGAGAAACACTGCATTGTGCATCGACATTATCTGTTTCCAAAAGAATATTAGACCTGTCCTTTATCCGTCTCTCATCAATAAAATAAAGTCACGTAGCAAATACGATCGCCTTTTGAGAAAGTTTTGTTTTGAAAATGAAGAACAGTATGTGAGGCTTCTTTTAGAACAGAAGTAAGATGGCTCTCTAAAGGAAACTGTGTAACACGATTTGTAAACACGATTTGTATTTTTAATACAAATAGTTTTTTAGAAAGCGAAGGAGACACAGATTTAGCAAAGGAGATCACCAAACACAAAAACAGCATACACTGAGTGATCACTGAAAATGACCACCTACCAAATACTTCGTAGGTCCTTCTTTTGCCCTCAGTACAGTTGCTATCCGACGTGGAATTGATTCAACAAGATGTCGGAAGCGTTCGGGAAGTATGGCCAACCAAGTTATGTATAATGTGGTCAGCAATGGAGGTGATTGGTGCATGCAGACGGCTGATATGCCTTTCCATAGTGACCCACAAGTGCTCTATTGGATTCATATCGGAGGGAGTTCGGAGGCCGATCGATATGCTGGAAGTCAGAACTGTTCCTCAAACCATTCCTGCATATCAATGCCCGATGGCTCGCCGCATTGTCATCTTGAAAGACATCATTGCCATTGGGTGAAAAGTATAACATAGCGGGGTGTACACAATCAGCAAGCAGTTGACAATAGCGGAGGCCACTGATACGTTGTTCCACATGCACCAGGGGTCCAAGTTCCTGCCAGCGAAACATGCTCCACACCATAAAACCGCCTCCAGCGGCCTGCACTTTTGATACCACGCATGATGGATTAAGAGCCTCATTTTGTTGACACCAAATCCGGACACGGACCATCCACGGTGTGGAGTAAATAAATAGAGTAAGTATAAAGTATTTTCTTGTTTAAAATTTCATGTGGGCTGATTAGGGAAAAAACAATGTCTAAAAAAGTCCTTTAGGGGACGATTATTAAAAAGGTTGAGAAACATTGGTTTCTTATGTAAATATATAAGAAATATAAATATAAATTAAAATGTCGAATTTCGTAGTTACAGATTCTGTTGCATTGTAAGAAGAATGACACTCCAATGGTCTTGCCCATGTCCTCTTGCACCTTTAATAAGTTTTGAAATCATTATTATTACAAAAGGGCAATTATCTACATTTATGTATTTGTTATCCTTCGAACTTTTCGTTTTATATTTAAATAACCGCGTACTCGCTTATCGAAAAATTTACAAATCGCTTTATTTATGAGTTCGCCTATTAAAGAAAGAACAGCAGATGCATATCCGATAGCCAACAAAGCTAAGGATCCTTGAAGATGCTTCACTTTAAGAACCTTTTTTCCTGTCTGGGAAACTGTTGGTTTCTTGGACGCCTTCCACGCCGTCTTAAAGTCCTCGTCGCCTATCCATTTAATATAGAATCCGGCTTCAATGATCTTCAAGATCCTACAGGGAGAAAGCAGTTTGATAGAGAATATTCCCATTATTGAAATCAGATCTGAAAGTACATTGAATTAATTAGAGTTTTTCGGAGAAAAATGTCACTTACCCTAAGATTAAAATTGAATTATATATACACTCAGTGATCATTGAATTGTGATCACACTATCAGCAATGGCCTAAATCGCATAGCTCTCAGTATGAAAAGCCAAACACCATTTTACGCAAGGGCAGTGCCATTTTGGATCTGGCCGTGATGTCTTAGTGGTAAAATATCAGTTATGGAACGTTGCAAAGTTATCGTAGAATTTCAAAAGGGCATGACTGTGGGAGCTCCTGCGATGTGTCTTTCCTTATCGGAAACGGCATGTCTTGTCTGTTTATTAAGGCCCAATGTAGTTAAGGTGTACAAAGAATGGCGTCGAATGGGTCAAACTGCCTCCCGCCGAAAGAACTGTAAAATATTACGCGCAATGGAGGTCGGGGTAAGTAAAGGGTGTTGTTCGTTGAGTCAGTACAACAGGGCAGCCTGTTATACGTGCTCAACGGCAGGTCACTGTGCGACAGTTCACATTGCAATACAATATGAAGGATGCAAGAATAATATCCCAAATGTCGATGTGCCACACATACAGACATATGGGACACCACAGCAGACGATCCAAGAGACACGAGGTCGATTGAGTCCAAATATGTGGTGCAACACGTGGACCGACGCTTTCGTATTTGACGCAAACAACACAAGTCCATGGACCATCGTGCCCATGGAGCCCACTATCCAGGAAGGTCGGGTAGTTGCTTAATATGACGCATGTTTTGCTGGCATTTCTTCTCCACTAGGACCCCTGATGTGTATGAACCAACGTTTTACTGACGAGGTCTACCAGTAGCTCTTAGGAGACTATGTGCATCCTGCCATGCTGTATATTTTCCCTGACAGAAACGGGATCTTCCAAGATGATAATGTTCCGTGTTATCGGGCCTGCACTGTGCAGGTGGTTCCATCTTGATTGGACTCTAAAGTCTCCTCAATCCAACACCTGTGGGAATTTTTGGAACGGGAATTAAGGCGTGTAGACATGCAACCGTCATCTATACCACATGTAGTCAATGCTTAATGGAACAGCGGCTATTATCCGTGCGAACATTGGTCCAATACGATATTAGGTAGGTAATCAAAATTCAGTGATAACTGAGTGCAATCCTTATTTAAAATGTTCTACTTGAGCCAATAGCTTAGCATTTCTAGTCACATGCGAAGGAGTAGGAAGGGAATGTGGTTCCGTATTTAGTACTCATTTCTGGATAGAAAATAGTCACACTATACATGGGTACAATTGGATACCAAGAGGAGAAATTTCAGGGAACTGGATTTGGTGATAATTTGGTGATAACTGGATTTGGTGATAATGGGCATTCTACTTGAGCCAATAGCTTAGCATTTCTAGTCACATGCGAAGGAGTAGGAAGGGAATGTGGTTCCGTATTTAGTACTCATTTCTGGATAGAAAATAGTCACACTATACATGGGTACAATTGGATACCAAGAGGAGAAATTTCAGGGAACTGGATAATTACACAGCATAAACTTTGAAGGATCGAGTTCTGAAGTAAAGCCTATTATCTTTTCGTTTATTTAAAAAGTCATATTAGGACCACCCGAGAATTATCTCCTCTGTTGTGTATTAGGCATATTATAGCCTTTCTGCCCTTGCCGCAAAGTCTATAAAGAAACAAACTATTATGTATCATGTTTGCAAATTGAGTGTGTTTTCTGGTCGGTATACCTCTGTTGGAAACCCTTGGAGAACCCCCACGAAAACGGAAAACCCGTGCTCTTCGTCCGTTACACAAGCAATATGACGAAAACTCTACAAAAAAGAAAAGAAAAAACGAAGAGAATTATATATCCATTTTTTTCTGGAATACCCATGAATTTGAGGATATCACTGCTGATTTCATGTCAATTTTTATCACTGTAAATAGCTTTGCACGTTCCTGGAAAATCACCCCTTTTCATAAAGTGGATTAAAGGAAAAAGTGATAACTGTATACTTATAAACTTGACTTCAATTCCACGGAAAATAGTAAAGTCAGTGAGTGGAGAACAAATGTAGTTATACAGCAACCACAGCACAGATTCCATGGAAGATCCTATCTAACCAATCGGATTGGCTTTTATGACGCAGTAGCAAAGGGACTGGATGCAAGGAATAATTCTGATATCATATGCAAAGATTTCCGCAAAGCCTTTGATAGTGTTCTACATGAAAGACGGTTGTATAAATCGGAACAGTGGCATTAGGCACAGGTTACTGCTGTAGATAAAGGGGGTATTTGAATGTCAGAAGTCAGAATTTGGTGATAATGGGCATTGTACTTCTTGGGACAATGTCATTGACGAAGACCCACAGAGTTCAGTGCTAACCATTTATTGTTATCACTATTTATTATTGATATTTACAACAGACAGCAAGTTTAATGCCAAAAACTTCCATTTGGTGTTACGGAGGTTTATAATTTGAAAAAAAAAATTACGGAAATTAAGAAATTATTGCAGAGGATGGACAGGGGTGATGTGGGAAATGTTTATATATTTATATGATGATGCTCTATCAGCTTTAGTGCATCAATTGTCACTACTAATACCAATACTAATACTAATACTATTCTGCAATGGTATTAATATTAGGTATATTACGTTGTATTTTAAATTTCTCTTATTCAGAAATGTGTGTGGAATGTTGTAAATGAAGAGCATTGTGTTGGGTGCTGTTGTTCCTCTGGCTTCTTGGCCGCAGGGCCCGTAATGGGACGCTACGTTGCCCTCATTATTGAGGGCAACGTAGCGCCTGGAAGATTGCCATATTAGTGCCAAATTAATGTAGGGTCTGTGGAGAATTTCATCCATCAACAGTTGCATATGAGTAAAGTATCTGCCAAATGGGTTCCCAGACTTCTGAACCCTTCTGTTCTAAAGTCCTTTCTATATAGAAAACACTCTCCTGCTAATGATGAGGTGATTTCTGCTGCCATGCACTAAAGGACAGTCAGAGAACTTCTGCAAACTGACCCGCGGAAGTGTACTGAGAGGAAGCAAAACTCTATAACTTTTTCTGGTGATTATGTTCAAAAATGTGTAATGCATGGTGTTTATTTCATCATAACTTTTATCATAACTACGTATCGGGGAATATAAATATTTTTGAAGCCCCCCCTCGCTTCGTAGAATAAGCACCACAATTCACAGAAAAAGATCAAAGAGTGGCTTTGTTCAAGCAGAGTTTAAAGAGAAAAACCTTTCTCAAAAAATTAAAAATAAAATTGGCACCTATCAGGCGTCCACCACCGATTTCGTTGCAAATGGGGGCCCACTACTGCAGGGTTAAGCATAATCGAATGATTTATTAAAACTTCGAGGAATTCTACTGAAGACAAGCTCAAATAGCAATTTGCAGTTGTAATTAGGCAGGAAAATAATTATAAAAATTATTATTCATAAATAATATTTTATATTCGATAGGTTATTCATTTCATCCCTAATTCACTGATCCATTTACCCTACAAATAGACGTCCGAAATAACCACAATGTGCTGTACTGTACCCAGATAGCAGTCGTGCCACACGAGGACAGAACAAAAAGTGACCATATGAATCCCCATGCCATTAAAAGTTATTTAAGATCACTATGTATTGAAAAAAAATATTATCTCTGTTGTACTTTAGCAATGAACAAAGTTCATCGTTCAAAATTCCAGTTTCAAAGTTTGCTCAGCCACAAGGGTTATCACGCTTAGAGCATCGTGGGCGGCTTCTTCCCAGTATGGTTCTTTTCAAATTAATGCAATTTAACTGCAACACGAATGACGCATATTTGAACTTATTTCTTAACATTTGTGCGATTAAACCCACGTGATATGGAAACCATATAAATAAAGTCCTTATGAAACCCTAATTCCTATATTTCGTCCACTTACATAAGATTGAATTCTTCAATGCAAGGATGAGCGTGATGGAGATAGAAACCTATGAACGTTGAAGAGAAATATTCCTTGCTTATAAAGAAATTTTCTTTACCATTCTGCAGAGTTTTGAAATTAATGATTTTATCTCCATGAATGAATGCATATTTTTTCTTTAATACCTTCTGCATTCCCTCTTCCAAACCTTTTACCATTTCTTCTTCATGGGATTCCATGTATTTCCCAATGGCTTGCCTGGATTTATCTTCTGCATGCTGCAACATAATAAAAAAGTTAAAAAAGAATAAACAGTCATTCTAGTATATATAAATAGCATATTATTATTAAAAGTGTGAGTCAAAATAATTAATACGAGAATGACTCTTGATATACGCGAAAAAATAAATTTCCCAAATGCATCTTAATCCTGGAATGACCGAAAAGAGTTCGAATACGATCTATAATCTCCATTAGCTGTTATATTTGGTTATATCATTGGTTTAGATAACAACCAAGTGATCCTAGCACTGAAGTATCCGGAAGAACTAGTGGCATTAGGGTAACTGTGGAAATAATTTTGGATCTTCAGTTTATGTTCTCGATGCATTATCATTGCTTGGTTAGTTGTTATAGACTGACTACGTCAGCCAACCTATTAAGAAGGCCCTAAGAATTCCACACTTCATCTACGGGACTCGAACTCAGGCCTTTTCCACCCGTTGTGTGAAAACATTGACATACCAACTGTATTACCCAAGAAGGTTTCGCAGCTAACAAAACGTTAATGAACTAAAAATGCCACCAAAGCATTTTAACTGCCAACTGATTTCTTAGGGTTCTTGATATAACAAGAATTAAATTTAATTCTTAGTATCTTTTGAATGATTTTCCTTATTTGGGTAAAGATGAAATACCCACAGAATGGTTTGACCGCTCTTTGAAAATTTGATGCGTCACATCTTAGACCCTTACAACAAGAAAGGGAGAAACGAAATGGCGGATTATTTTTAGTCCTCTGAACTCAACTAAATAATTATCAAAGAAAGGAAAACAATTATCAAATAAACAAAGAAAGGAAATTACAGATGTTGCTGAGAAAAAGTAAAGGTCAATGAAAAGAAAATAACCAAATTACTGCGGTGGCAATTTTAGGTAGTCAACCAGGGATTCTATTGGTAAATTGATCATTTGAATTATGTAATGTAAATATTTGAAACACGAATCGGAATAGGGATGGTAAGTAATTCATATAAACTTAAACTAAACTGGATTCATTAAAGAGCCATGTGGGACTAGCACTGTCTTTCGTATACTTATAAAAAACTGACTAAATCACACGAGTACAATCTCTTTCCCCAACGGCTGAAAACTGTCCTCTATTTCATCTGTAATTAACCCAGTAAACAATTAATACACTCCAATAATAAACTATTCAACTTTTGAGAAAAGTATTACGTTCAAATGTAAGCTGCGTGCTATTGAAATGCATAATGAATTATTACCTTTAGGAAATCCAGTACAGGATTATTGAAATAGGTGCCGCATGCTATTTTGTTTGTTTGAAGAGCTCTTGATAACTGTCTGATAGTTTCCAGTTGATCTCCTTTTGAAACCAAAGTCATAAATGACAGAAGAGTTCCACAGTATGCAGAAACAATTACAAAAGCACAAATGTTCCAGAATGCATAAGAAATCTTAAATGGTGGGTGACGAAGAAGTTTTTGGTTTGTACCTGAAATACGGAATTAAATTTCGTTAAAATATGCATTGAAAATTAAGCGAATACTGATTACAAAGACATAGTATAAAATAATGAGAACTGTCTTTCAAGACTATGGAACTAGCGTTTTCTAAGAAAGAATACAGCCAGAAAATAATAAAACATTAAATCAATCATATTGGAAGAGTAATATTATTGGTGTGCTTCCTTGCGGGATATAAAACTCTAAACTCAACGTTCCTGGAACCTTGCGCTCCCTCGCGAAGGAGTATCTTGGCTTAAGTTAGAAACAGAAAAGCATTCATTAAAGTTTTTTTCGTCCAGACAGGAGTCTAAAAGGATTTTTGTGGGCATTTTTAGACAGTGGCCAAGTTAACCGGGCCCATGTGATGCATGGCTTATCTTTTTGTAAGTTTAGTCTTTTGATCAAATTAAAAGTTAAACAAACCACAATATACAGACACGGCGTAATAACGCCTGTCTACTTTTAACTTCGGAGCGCCACAACCAAATCAAACCAGCTTAAGTAACATGTTTCAAATTCAAGTTGTTTGGAGTAAAATCACATGCTGATCAATTCTCCCATATCGACTGGCCAATGCAGGGATACACGAAATTACCTCATACCCGAAGCAACAGGATGTTCTGGTTAACACTTCCATTGAGTTTGAAATAAAATCTAGTTTAATCCCATATTAATAAATTCACTTTAATTTTATTATTGTAAGCTGACAACGAGTTTACTAGGATTGCCAACTGTTACTGAAACTACCACGTTTCTTTTCAAAGAAAGAAAAAACAAATTTATAAAGACAAAGTATCTGCTGTACCCATCAAGAAAGAAATAGAAGTTCCTTACCTTGATTTAGCAATGTCCCACATACTAACCACAAAATCACTGACCAGTGCACAGTTCTTTCTCGATACACTCTTGAGCATGCTCGTTGCACACAGTAGAAAAACACAGTTATTGCTAGTGTCGAAAGGCCGATGCATAACCATACCTGTAAAGAAACATATTGTTCGAAATGATTTGATTGCAACGTTGATTACCATAATATGGACTAATATAGACAATTTATGGATACACAAGAGGGTGCCAAACTGGGTATTAATATCCTTCAGTGTTATCATAGAACTTTTCCAGAAATAAGACTTTACTGGAAGAGCTATACGGCAGACTACAACTAAGAAGACAGTCTTAAAAGGACTGTGTGGAAGGAATCCTCAGAAAGAAACCCCACCGCGAAAGAGAAGGAACATAAGTCCTCTGAACTGTTGATTACTGTGTTGTATTGAAAGGCGTTTAGTAAAATTTGAAGGATATTTTAGAGTACAGTTGAAGTTGAAGAAATTACGAGAAATATACACAATATAAGGAAATGTTTAGCATTGAGCTGATTTATTGCTTGAAGTTGTAAAGAGAATTTAAATTGCTAATTAAGAGATATATATGAAATTGTTTCGTATTGAATTAGTTTACTGATTAAATTATTAGGGGAATTGACATGGCTAAGAGAAATCAAAGCATAGCTTAGTATTAAGTCAATTTATGGATTGCTGTTGTGAAGAGAATTGATATTGCTAATTGTGAGGAAATTATAGAATGTGTTATGTGCCAACAGATTAAAGGAGAAAAATGAATATATTAAATGTAAATTACATTAATATCCGGACACCTGTTATACAAAAAAAAAGAGTTTTATTGTGTCATTTAATAGTTTGTGCTGAAACCTTTTGCTTTTATGACAAATGCCAAGTCAGCCCACATGACAATCACGAAGAGGAAGGTCAAGAATGACATTCGAGTTACAGTTAATGGTGAGACAGTCCCCAAAATTTCATCTCATACTGACTTGGGACTAACGTGGGATGAAGAATTAAATTTCAAGGAACACTTCCTAAAGGCAAAGAAGACCTATGCTGCTTTCTGGGCTATCCGCCAGGAGCTCCCAGTCTGTCACAACACCCATTAGACCCGTACTAATGGGTGTGAGACCCATTAGTATGGGTCTCACACCCATACCACTATATGCCTCAGAAATCTGGTCCTCTGCATCTACGTTTCGACGTAACAAATTTCCGTCAATGGAATACTGATTCTGCAGTTTCGGAATGGTTTGGGTGGGAACCTGTTCACCACCTCGAAATCCATTCTCCTAGTCAACCTAGGCATGACCTCCTGCAAGCTCACTGTCCTCAAAAAATATCTGGCAACACTCACCAAGCTGCTAACTCGCCAGATTGATGCCCCATCGATAGAAGATATCACCGCGCTGAAGAAAGGAAGAAATAGAAGCCATCGCTCACTTAGGATGAAGCTATCAAACTTAGACTTCCAAAAAGAAATGTTCCCATGTAACATCATTGAACACTTCAACACGTTCTCCATTGATAGGTTAAATTTTCAAGTCAATAAAACCTACAGAAGCCAAATTATAGACCAAATCTTGACTAAATCACCAGGGTTGCTATGAAAATTGAGATTTTTTTCAGAAATTTCTATGATATGAACAATTAAACGCAATAATACAATGAAAATAAATAAATATATTATATTAGTTGCTGATAAAGAAGTCATCAGTGTATTTAACTCTTCAATTATTAAGATCTATGTTATTTCAAAGTGAATACAATTAAGTGAATGAATATATCTATTTTATAATTATTACTATACAATAATTATATTGTAAAGATCTGAAAATTTGTATAAAAGTATATAATGTATATTTCAAAATTTCTGTACACCCTCTTAGCCTACTAGCGGTACAGGGGGTGAACCTCGTGTTAATAAACTAATAATAATAATAATAATAATAATAATAATAATAACTGAAATCTTGGAAAAAATCGAGCAAGATGTCAGCGATCTGCTACAAAGCACAAAGAATATGGTCAATATGGAACCAGAGGAGGAACAGCAAGAAGAAATACAACCCAGAGTAGCTGAAGTGGAAAGAGAAGAAATCATGCTATTCAGAATAGAAGACGAGGGGAAGAAGGCCCTCAGAGAATTCGAAGGAACGGACCCCGCAAGAACCCACGCGATACCTAAGCAGAGGCCAAATAAAATCCTGTGGAGAGTAACAGACCACCTCAATCGGCAAATAATACCACATTACCTTAACAACAATGGTGCAACGCTCGAGGATATACACACAGCCGTATACTGTGCTGCCATAGCAGCCACTAGGATTAATGAAAAAGAAACGAGAGACCAACAACAGAAGAACCGAAAACAGAAGGAACCGCCAGCTTGGGGAAGAAGACTTCAGCAGAAGATAGAAGAATTAAGAATCAAGATAGGTCAGTTGACCCAGTACCAACAGGGTAATAGAAGTAAGAAATTGATTGGAAAGGTGAAGAGCATTCTCAAGAGAGATAGCGTCAACAGAAAACATGAGAAGAGAAATCAGAGAATAACAGAATACTTGGACATACTGAAGCAGAACCTCCTTGCACTCAACAAGAGACTACACCGATACAAAGAGAGCTCCCAGAGAAAAATAAAAAACCGAATCTTCGATGAGGATCAAAAAGCCTTCAACAGGAAACTGGGTGAAGTTGAGAAAGCAGGAAACGGACCACCCGAGAAGAAGACGACCGAAGAGTTCTGGGGAAATATCTGGAGCAGTGAAGTAAGACTTAACAGTAGAGCACCCTGATAGAAGTAGAACGGAAGAAAACGAAGGACATACAAGAGATGAGAGAGTAGGGTATTCAAGAAGTAGAAGTAAAACAGTCGATCAGGAACACCTACAACTGGCGAACCCCGAGAATTGATAACATCCACAACTACCGGTAAAAGAGGCTCACCTACACACACACAAGCACCTAGCAGAGCAATTCACTCGAATGATACGCAACCCGGAGACAATCCGGAAATTTCTCACTGAAGGAGTCACATATCTGAAGCCTAAAGATAAACACACAAGAAACAATGCGAAATACAGGCCAATCACATACCTCCCAACGATGTACAAGATCCTGACCAGCTGCATGACTAAGAACATATCAGACCACTTAGAGAGTCAGAACATAATGGACGAACAGCAGAAAGGATGCAAGAAACAATTCACCATGGATACCATAGTTATGGAGCAAGTCTTCAAGAAGCACAGCAACCTATACACGGCCTACATCGATTACCGCAAGGCCTTTGACTCCGTACCTCATAGCTGGCTAATAGAGACCCTGAAGATCTACTTGGTCAATTCGATAGTGACAAACTTCCTAGGAGCAAGAACGGCGAAATGGAGTATCACCATTAAGGTCGAGAACATCACAACCAAGACAATCCCCATTAGAAGGGGAATCTTTCAGGGAGATGCTCTGAGACCAATATGGTTCTATCTGGCACTCAACACGCTATCCACCATGCTCAACGGCAGCAAGTATGGATATAACTTCAAAGAAGAAAGAAAGAACCTGTATACCCTCACCCACCTGATGTACATGGATGACATCAAGCTCTACGCGTCAACCGAGAAGCAAATCCAGCAACAACTCCGGATCGCCGAAGAATTCAGCAAGGACATTAGGATGGAATTTGGTCTAGAAAAATGCAAGACCCAAGCACTGCACCAGGGAAAATTAGTTGGCCGAAATTACCAGCTGCTGACTGGTAAAGAGATCGAAACTATGACAGAAAGCGAGACCTAAGAACACCTAGGGATGATGCAGGCTGAGAAGTTAGAGCACGAGGAAATAAAGAAGTGCCTGACCGATGAATATCATCAGAAACTCAGAAGACTGCTGAAAGCAAAATTGAACGCAGAGAACACAGTCAAAGCCATAAACACCTATGCAGCTCTAGTACTAACATACACATTCGGGGTCATAGATTGGACTAACACCGAGCTAGAAGATATCATGCGAAAGACAACGACAATGACAACTAAGGGTCGCCAACACCACCCGAAGTCAGCAGTGGAAAGAATAACAATACCTCGGAAATGGAAAGAAAGGAACCCGATAGACCTAACAGAACAACAGAAAACAGCTATAGTTAACCTGATGGATTACTTTGAGCACAACACAGCACCACTCCACCAGGCCAAAAGGAAGATAAATAAGTGGTATACCCCACTCAACCTAAGCGAGGAAACCCCTCCCGCACAGACAGTAAAAAAAGCGAAATTAGAATGATGGGAAAAGACGACTCTCCATGGCAGATACTACAATGACCGCCATCAAGATCACATCAACACCATTGCTTCCAATGTATGGTTCATAAGCGGGACGATCTTTCCCGAGACTGAAGGATTCATGCTGGCCAACCAAGACCAGGTAATCAACACTAGAAACTATAGATAATACATCGCAAAGGATCGCTGAATGTCAGATGACACATTTCGACGATGCCACCTGGCCTCAGAACCAATCCAATACATCTCCGCGGCGTGGAAGGTGATCTCCGAGACTGAATACACTCATATACACGACCAGGTAGCCAAGATCATCAGAAGCTAGTGAGGAAATACCAGTTGACCAAAGAAAGTGTACCATACTTCAAGTAGAAACCCTACTCGGTACTAGAGACTCGAACCCACAAGCTATACTGGGATCGCGCCATAATAACGTATAAGACCATCTCGCATAACAGACCGGACATAACCTTTGTGGACAAGATGGAAAAGGTACCCACCTGATTGACATAGCGATGCCGAACACTAGCAATGTCCAGAAAACCCACGAGGAAGAAATTAGGAAATACACGAACCTGAGACATGAGATCAAGGAGATGTGTCATATGCAAGAAGTATCAACCATCCCAATCATAGTGTCAACCACCGGTATGGTACCAAAGACTCAGCATAGCAGCCTAGCAGCAATAGGTCTCGCGGAGAACACCTACAAGGAACTTCAGAAAGTCGCAATCCTGAACACCTGTAGGATAGTCAGAGATTTCCTCGACCGACAGTAACACCAGACATAACAACAACCACCCTGTGTATCGGGTAGCAGTACCCATCACGGAGTGGAATCCCCCAATCAGGGAGAAATAATATAAGAGCAACAACAACAACAACAACAACAATAATAATAAAATTAATAATAATACAATACAATTTATTTTCATGCAGACAATTTGTTTACAATAAATGAACTTAAGAAAGATCTTGACAACAATTCTTCATTTACAACAGCTTTTCCATACAAATTTGTTATCTAACAGAAAATGAAATTAAATCACAACACATAGTATATTCCACACTGCAAACAGAAATAGCAATTTATCTGCATAGCAATTCTAATCCCCTGTATCATTGATTATCAAAAAGTTTCTTATTAAGAATTTTAATTTGGAGCTAGAACAACTTCTCCTGAGCCTGAAATCTACACTAGCCAACAAGTTGTTTATTATATTAATTGCATGCCTATCCCCAAATCTGTTTAGCACCCTAGGGTGAGGCAAAACAATTTATTTTGAGTTCCTCTAATTATGTGAGGCATTTCTTTGCAGATTCGACTCTTCAAAAATAGTGTTAAGATTTTACAAGATTAAATTTAACTTCAGTTTTTGAAGTGGATAAAGTATTTTATATTTCAACAAAAATTGCCTTCTCCTATTCAGGTCATTCCAAAAGTTTGTACTCATTAAATGTCTCAAAATCCTTTTAATTAAGTTGTTTATTACCCTTATTTCAGTTATATTTGCCCGTGCCCATACATTTACTAAATAATTGAGTTGGGAGTCCACTAATGCATAATATAAGGTAACTTTTGTTCTAAGATTTAACTTATTCTTAATGTAGTAAAAAAAGTACCCACAAAATCTCATTTTTCTTGTACAAGTTTGTTATATGCATTGCCCAACTTAGTCAATCCATAACCCAAGGTAACAATGATTTGAAACTTCTTCCACGGTTAGACATTTGCAATTCTGGAAATTCTGATCATTCAGGCATTCATATTTATGTAATTTAATAGAAGGATGCATGTCCAAGGTTTGATGAGGAGGTCTAAGTACCAAAAATTTTGTTTTTTCAAAGCTGAGTTCTAATTTATCATCCAGCAGCCAAGTTTGTAAATGTATTACATCCTGCTGTAAATCTTTAGCCATTTTTGTGAGGTTCTTTCCAATTGTATATAAGATTATATCATCTGCATACATTTTTATGAAGGAGTTCTTTATTACTTCGAATATGTCATTTATATAGATGTTGAACATGATTGGCCCTGCATGAGTGCCCCGTGGTACTCCTCTCCTTACATTGTATGATTTTCTCTTTGTTTTCTCTACTTCCACTCTTATTTTTCTTTTGGTTAAATAACATGCTAAGAGTTGATTGATTCTTCCCCTTATGCCATATTTCAGTAATTTTTGTTCCAATATTGGTTCATATGCTTTTGTCAAATCTATAAATAAAATCATTATGAAGTTATTGTTGTTTAAATGTAAGTTAAAAGAGTCTACTAAGTTCTCTAATAATGTCTGTGTGCTTTTGCTCTTCTGATATGAGAACAGAGGGTTGTTTAACAGTCCATAGTGATGTAAATATTTGCTTATATGGGTAAAAATATAATTTTCTATTATCTTATTTATAACTGACTCTATTGTTATTAGTCTATAATTGCAAAATTCATCTGGTGATACCGTTTTGTATATTTGAATTACCTTAATTGAAAGGTAATTTGTAGGATATTTATTGTAATACAAATCTCTCGACACATAGACCTTGTCATAACCTTGTATGTTATAATTTGAAATTTCATCAGTTTTTATGTTAACCTCTGTTAAGAATACACATGAAATACATTCTTTCGTTGCATTTATAGCTTGCAAAAAGTTAAACCAATTTTTTCTTAATGACCTGATATTTAGAGCTAACAGAAAAAACTGATTTTTATAAATTATAAGCTCTTGAATATTCGGATTATTTAAAAAAATGTAATGGTGAATTAAAAACCTGTGATTCCTCAAAAAAGCATACCTGATGTTTTAATTTTACCTTAGCTCTAGATTTCAAGAAATTTCAATTATGCGCAATAAAAGAGTCTATTTTATATACTGCAGATCTTTTGAGCTCAAAATTCTTATGGCTCTTGATGATTCATTCTTCTTCACATAAATCCTTCCATTTTTCACCCATAAAAATTTGTAATTGTGAGTTTTTACTGATTGATTCGTTTCCCAAAACAACTGCTTGAGGTGAGTTGTTAAGTGGTCATTTATGTAGATTGGAATATTGCTATTGTTCTGATAGACTTCATTTGCTGTCAGTCGGATCTCCTTTGCCTCTCTCATCCATTTTTCCTTTACCATATGATTTGAATATCTCACAATTAGGGTAGGCTTGTCATTTTTTTTTTCTTATTGTTAAGTATATAATAGTGTACTACTCCTTCTTTATTGTGCTGTAGCTTCAATGATGCAAGTCCTAGCTGTTGTATAACACGCTTTAGATCTTGGCCTGCTAATCCGGTAAATCCTACTATTTCTACGTTATTTGATAACATCTGCTGTTCCATCGAGTCAATCTTTAAGTTAAGTAAGTTGGAATTTTTCTCATTTTGCTTGAATGAATCTTCCAGATCCACAATTCTTTTGGTGATTGAAGTGTTGAATTCCTGGAGTGATTTATGATTTATGACTTATGATTTTTTGCATTTTGTCAAAGGAATCTGAGAGAAATGAAATTGATTTCTTGATATCTTCTGCTTCTGTCTTCAGGTCTTCCATTTGCTTCTTTATTGGTACAATTTCTATTAGTAAATCCAGCAAATGGATTATACTGGATAGCTTCCTTAGTATGTCCTCTATATTTAGGGTGTTTTCCTGCTTTTGTGTAACCTCTAATTCTTCGTTTACTACAGTTGATGAATGCAGAAAATCGTGATATTCTTCTGCCGAGTAGAAAATATCACTTTTTTCTACCTTCTCTTCTTTCCTCCACAATATACACCTCCACTGCTGTTTCTTTTGTTTCGCCATCCCTTTATAGGTTGCTTTTTTCAATGAGCATCGATAATGATACATATTGTTGCAGCCATGACATACCACCTCTAGCAAGTGCATCGGTAGGTTACATTTTTGCATATATTGTGACTCATATTTGCAAATTTCTGGAGTAGACTTAGTTTTAACACAAGGCTTGTCAGATAATGAACTTGCACGAAATAAAAAACAAAAGAAAGTATTTAACAACTTACAAATGGCAAATATTTCTAATTTACTCTAAGAGCACTAATACAGAAGACATGCTTACTCTTAGCCCCCTAGCGACGGAATAATAATAATAACCTTCAATCTTCGCGGCATACTCTCAACCAGCTTTTTACAAATGTTAGGTGTTCCCTCAACTCGGCATTTAACGCAGCCACCAAAGTTCGGCCTTGTTCTTTGGGCGATTTCGACGTGCACATACAACGACCATCCAATAAACCCAAAAAAGATACTCGATAGGGTTCAAATCATACTCTGGGCTGGCCAATCCAACTTTTCGAAACCTGTGTCCTCGAACTACTCTGTTACGATCCGAAGTGTATGGCATGGCGCGTTGTCTTGCTGATACAGGTATGGGCCTTCCCCGAAGTATTTTCATAATGTTGGAGTGTATAATTGTCTAGGATATTGCACAGCATTCATCGTTTTGTGATAACGACTAAAGAGCCCAAGCCAAACCATGAAAGGAGCCCTATACCATGAAACTGCCTCCAACAAAACTTCATTGTTGGGAGGATACAATCAGGAACGAACTGTTCCCCTGGCGTTCGCCACATCCAGGAACGGTCATAAGACTGGTAGAGTGCGAACCTCGACTTGTTTGTCGATAGGACTGTTATCGTGCATGCCCACTTTTGCAATTGGCTGTTCGAAGCCCAGTGTGTTTATTTATAGCAGGTTCTGTGACGTGTTGAATGCATAGGACCTGTTTCCCCATCTATGGAGGGGTGTCGGGATATTAATGGTAGGGGAGTGTATATTACAGGGGGAAATCCCTTAGCTCCTGGAAATTCATGAATATTTTAATGCAATCAGGTAGCTTGTGGACCTTAGTGCTTAAGGGGAGTGTTGTACTAAAATGATAAAACAATTGCCACTGACCCCAATACAGGGGAAATCAAGTAAAAATAAATAAACAAGAAAAACGTCCCTCCTGCAGTACGTATGCTTATGGCAACAGCTAAACTTACTCAATCAAGAAAACCCTACAGCGAAGTAGTAAGCACACGTAAAGTGGATTCTAGGGATAGTGTTTCATCCTTAAATATGGCTAAAGTAGAGAAACATTTGAATTTTTTAAGAAGTGATGAGATCAAGAAAATTTTGATTAATCAAAATGCTTTTTTTTAAGTAAGTTAAATGTTCAAAAGTTTAAGGAGGAATAAGGCCATAATGCAAGATTGCACCCATAAAGACGTTTATCTACTTGAATGCGATATGCATTTGAAAAGTCTAAGACAATCTGTATGCATGCTTCAAGGCCGTCAGCCCGAATTATTATCTTTGGTGTGAACAAGGACATAACATAAAAGAATTTGTTAAAATAATTATATGAGCGGTTTATTCCGACTATAGTGTATTGAAGAAGACGACTTTAATATTGGATTCAATGTGTGTTTTATAAGTGCCAGTAGAAAGGGCAATTGGACACGGTCAGCATATCCACTTCCTGCACTTCAAGCATTACGAGCCTTGATGGAGCGTTCTCAGAACCTTTTCCGGGAATGGCAAAACTACAGGTTTAAGAGATATTACTTAACCACGACGGGGTACAGACGTACGGCAGGACATTATCACCTGAAAGAAGCTGCTCGTTCCCACAGCATTAGGAGTGGACATTCATACCAGTAAAGCCCCGAGAAGATTGTGAAGATAATGTGTGCTGTTTGCCTAGCTTCGAACGTTCTTCGTCTCATATGGAATGTACATTCATTCATTTTTTTCCATTTATTGTGTAAAGCGGCCCCTAGTCAAAAAAAAACAAAACAAAAAAAAACAAAAAAACTGGCAAATACATATAGAAATAAATAGTACAGTAGACAATTGTTAACAATACAAATTTCACATTCACATTACAAATCAACTGCGCTGTGCAATGGTCATCCCCTCAGCTACAGCACATCAACCTGGCAAGTAGGCTACTGCAGAAATCGATGAAGGGACACTGTCCACAGATGAGCACAAGCATCACATCCTAGAGAGTGATCATTACAACGGGCTGGACAAGTAGGCTACAACAGAAACTGATGAAGAGACACTTTCATAGCGAGCACAAGCATCACATCCCAGAGATTCATCATCGCCGGTATCAGCCAAAAGACGAAGTTCAACGAACAGTCATCAACCAGCAGTCAGAGAGCTCAATAGAAGTTACTCATATTAAACCGCAAAACCAAGCTGGAAGAAGGTGTTATTGAAGGATGAAAACTAAGAAAAACAACAAATAAGGTTTCTTGCCAACGGCGCTGGCAGGAGTGGACGTGGACCCCCACCCATTAAGGAAACAGGGTACCAACATCCTGTCCACCTCCACAAAGAATTTTCACTGTTCCTATATAAAAACATAACATTAGTGAATTAATAAGAGGAGTTTACCTCAATATAGTACGTGGAACACTTCCGTATGATACCCTCCAGAAATTAAAACGGAAAAAACGAAAAAATCGACAACTTACCGGTATATTAAAGTAAAATATAAATAATTAAATAATTAAAGTAAAATTATTTGAATGGCTTGGTACAAAATTACATTAAATCTACACTAAGGTATTCGGCCCAAAATTACCATATTTCTTTCCTAAAATATTGCCTTCAAAACAACATCGTTCCGAAGTTTGCCAGGGTGAATTTAAATCAAAAAATTTCAGGCATAAAACAACTATCACTGGCGACATCACGTAATATTGTTAAGCTTGCCTTAAAATCTCGATATTCGGATAAACAAAAATACCTTTCCCAGGTTAGGAAGCTTCGCGATAAATTAAAAAATTATCTACATCCGAACGATTGGTCTGTATTGAAGACCTCCATAGATTCGCGACGGGAAGCACAAGCCTCAGAAATAAAAAACAGACACGTTAATAAGTTGCAAACATTATCGAATAGTTCAAGACACGTTCATGCGAATTCTAACACATTGTCGCGAGCTTGCGACCAAGTTCACACGAGTTGGGTGACATCCCCCCCACAGACACACAACGCACTACCACAGAATATGTCGGCTAGTTCACGAACACCCCCTCACCCAGTATCCAACGAACCGACATATCAACAGGTTACAAATCTTTCCTCGTGTACACTATCGCAGGACCAGATTTCACTTTTATCCAAAGGATTAAATTATAATTTACCACCTCGAAAGCTGCCAAAAAAACAATGCGTAATTGATTTTGAATTTGGACTTCGTAGTGTTCCACAAAAAGATGTATTTATTCAACAAGTTAACCAAGTAGTGAATAACATAAAAGAAACACGACTTCCTAAATTGAATACACATGACAGTTCAGCTTTACGAGAACTTCGAGAAAATAAGGACATTATTATACAGAGGGCTGATAAAGGAGATACAGTGGTAATACTAGATAAACATGATTATATTAATAAGTTAGATTCAGTTGTATCTGATAGCTCCACTTATTGTGAAGTGGACCCGACACTGTTTACCAATTTGGTAAATCAATACAATAAAACGTTAACCACATATCGAAAAAACGACTACATTACTATGGTTCAGTTGAAGGAATTGAAGTCCAGAACATACAATATTCCTGCACTTTTTGGTCAGGTAAAATTACACAAGCCTGGATTTCCGATTCGACCTATTGTTTCCTACAGGAACTCGGCATTTTCAGCCTTAGCCACACATGTATATAACATTAAAAAACCTTTTAGACAGGTTATACAATTTGGGATTAAGAATTACGATACATTATTTAATAATCTTAAAGAGTGTAGACTCGGCGACAATGACAATTTATTCTCATTAGATGTTACCTCATTATATACGAATGTAAACGTTGAATACACATTAGATATTATTTGGGATATGTTAAATAAAAACTCGACACCGATTAATTATACGAAGCTGCCCATTAAGGAAATTTTTCACTTAATTAAACTGTTAGTTGAGGCTAACTACATCACCTTTCGAGACAAGGTGTACAAACAAATTTTTGGATTACCAATGGGTTTGAGCCTGAGTGGCTTAATGTCAGAGATCTATCTCTCAACGATTGAGCAGATACATTTGACACCTTTTCGTCCCCGTATCACATACTATGGGAGGTATTTAGACGATGTTCTAGTTATTACTGATAGTAATACTATCCAAGACATTTTACACTCGTTTAATAATATTCATTCTAGACTCAAATTTACATTGGAAAGGGAAGATACGGATACTAAGTCATTAAACTTTCTAAATTTCACGCTTACCCGTGACTCGAACAAAATACAATTTAGCATCTATCGAAAACCCACAAACACCGGTATGCTTCTTCATTATAATAGCTACCACCCGTTCACCTACAAAAGATCGATTATCTTTAATCAATTTCTTAATGCCTATAAATATTCAACGACGGATTCTGCTTTGGACTCAGAAATACAAATATTAACTAGCAGATTCTTGAACAGGGGTTATCCCATTAACACAATAAATCGAATTAGGGTACAAGCTAAGGATAGGATAAAAAATACTGCACCAATCAACAATGGTAATATCAAAAAATACTTTATTTCTGTCCATATGTTGAACAGTGGCACAAACAACTTAATAGATTCTTTAAAGTGTTATACTGGGGTGTTTTTATTTATTATACTTCTTGCTTGCTTATTAATTACTTACTTTCGTTCGTTCGGACTTCTCTGGACAACACATCTGTATGGCGGGACACTTTCCTTCCTTAATCATTTGTTCAATGATAACCCCAGTATACTCATGTGATTGTCTAGTGGTTTTTCATATTAGGACAATGATCTCGGCCCTCGGTAAACTATTCAAGGGAATAGGAACTGCAGCTTCGATCAGGCGTTGTGAAAATACTCAAACTCTTTCCAATTATAGGTAGAAATTCGAGTACCCGCGGTATCAGTTCTATTATATAATTCTTTGCTTACTCATTCGTGTGAATAGAGGATAGGCCTGAGGCATATGTTTAAAACAAAATATAGTTTAATATACTCCACTATAGAATTGATACATGTATGAAAACTACTGCCCTAGCGGCAGTGACAAGCAAATCCTAAATCATTTGGTTACAATAATATAAACTGACTTTATGGAAGTATTTAAGAGTTCTTAGCATTTATTGATGTTTTGGAAATTAATGGGTTCTTCACATAGGTGTTCTTCGTGTGGATACTTCATCTCAGGCAAGGACTAGCATATGACATAATGGTTGTACAAACATGATGGGGTCAATACTAAAAATACTGCACTATTTAGGATAGCATGCTTAAGATACATCATTTACCTATTGTTAATTTGTGAAACTGACAATCTAAGTGATGCGCTATTTAAGATAGCAGTATTAAGACATTTTACAATTTATCAATGCTAACATAATTAATTATATTATTGAGGAGAAAGGTTTATGCATAGCTGTGGGATAACTTACCTAAGTAAGGATGACTCATTCTACTCGGTGAACTCGGTGAGGGGATTCCGTGCTTTCGCAGCCTTCCTTCAGGTTCTGCTATCTTCGCTCGCTCATTCTGTATCTTCTTGCGCTGTTCTTCAAGCTTTTCTCTGTACAGTCATTCTGTAACGTAATTCCCGTTTCCAAAAACTTACTGTATTTTTTCACTCTCTCTCATACAGACTAACTAACCGCCTGCTTCTACCAAAAGCCACCACAAAACCACAACCTTTCGCTCATCGTCCACCAGGGTATATGCTCCTTAAGGCATGAACTTTCGCCTCACACCAAGCTTGAACTAGCGTGGGACACTTTTCTCACGCGGTCAACATCAGACACACTGACCAGTATTTGTCAGGGAGAGCGAAGCTCGTATTTTCGTGGACTTGTGAACTTACTTCTACGTAGCGACTGTTATCTTCAGTTAGGAAAATAATGGCAAAGGGAATTTATAACTGAGAAAGCAACCAAGTCGAATTTTACCATTCTATATTTGACAAGAAACTGATAGCGGTTACTCATGTACGATTGGCATTTATATTTTCTGCTGAAACGGTCAAAACAACTCTTTAGCAAGAAGGGGCACAGCAAAGGGGGGGGAGGGAAATGCATGGGAAATATCTGTAAATTAATATGAAAAATGTGGGCATTTTACACTCCTCGCCACTACCGCTGAGGATTTCAGTCGGGGTACACAACTAAGACTGAAATTCTCGACGTCCCTACTGGGGCTTTGACTTTTGTCAGGGGGGGACAACATAAACATTCCTCCTCTTACAGTATGTAAAAGAAACTTAATTACTAACATATTATATGGATATAATCAAATAAAATACAAGACAAACAAAACAAAGCGTATAGCACTTAGTTCACTGTGTGGACTTAATGTATTCACACTTCTCAATGCTGTTCGCTCTCCACATGGAGGCCATTGTCTGCACTTATCTGTTGGGAAATTGTTTTTTTTTTTTTTTTTTTTCACCACTAAAGTCCGTGCTTCAGTTAACAGGTTCCCTGGTTTAAATAAGTGAGCATTTTGAAGCACAACAGAAAACAGATCTGGACTTCCAGGCTGAGGTTGTCAGGCAGTAAAAGAAAAGTTCTTCTGTGGTCCATGATTCGGTGAGGTTATTCTTCAGCAGGCTGGGGACACACAAAAGGAGCTTATCCCTCCAAGGAATGTTCTGGGCACTGCTTTTGTTCATAGTCCTTACTTGGCTCACAGGCACGACATAAAACATAAACAATCACACAATTAGTAACTGTCCTTAGGTCATGGACACAAAGCATCTGAAGTTAATTAAGCAAGTACATTATAATTGTATACATGTAACTAAACATCACAATAACATAGACATGAACTAATAACTAAAATAGAACACTGCAACATACATAAAAGAAATATCATATATGTAAAGCTGATAAAAATATTAAAGTTAGGTCTATAAAATATATATATATATATATATATATATATATAATTTTTCTTTTGAATATTGTAGACCTTAGCAATCTCCTTACACAGAAATGAATGGAATTACAATCTCTTCTGTCTCCACGTTTGGCCTTGTCTTTCTCGGCTGTTAACACATGGCCTTGTGGTAAACCACTTTCACTATTCAGTTCTCAGGAAGAGCTTTTCTTGCCTTCACTAGACCGATGAATTCCAGCCACTGGGTGCAAAGGTTCACTGTGCGGACTGCACAGTGGTCCGCCGGGTGGTTCCAGGGACAATGAAAGGGATTGTTTCTTGCATCAGGCAAGAATTCTGGATCGGGACAGGAGAAGACTTTAGCATCCACCACAGTCCGGAAGGGAAGGGCCTCTTCCAGGCTTTGTGCCTTTCTTCCTCCCAAAGTTATGATCGTTTGGTATGGCTTCGTAAGGATGCTTAACCATGATCCGAAATGCCGAGATGCAAACGCTCCTGCCTTTGGGGTTGATGCAATATACTGATGGTCCCAACTTACTAGGGCAATCTCCTCTACTTTGAGTGCACTTTCTTGGTTACTGGCAAATAGAAAATCAATGACGATCCACTTCGAGAAAGGAGGAAGTGATCCAAGGGGGTGTGTCGTTGGTGACCGGGGAAGGGCAGGTGTGCACCAGGTTGGGCGGACAAAGCGATCCACCATCCCAAGTCTATGTTTTGAAACCTGCACCTCACCTTTCCAATTTAGGAAACTTCTCGTGCCATGGTTCTCATAGTGGCAGGGAAAACGCATTTCCAGGGCTGCCTTAAGTTTCCTCCTCATGGGTTGAGACCGCCTTACTTCCTTTTGTTTCCGCTCTTGCTGGGAAAGCTGCTGCGGGGTTAGAATCAGCTCAGCTCCAGAAGACTCCTGACAAGGACTTATGGATTGATTAGGCGCTGGGATCTCCCTTTCTGTGGTGGTCACCCTCTGTATCCAACGTAAAGGTGCTAGGAGGAAGGTCAGCATTCTAGCGATGAGGCATCGTACAGACCTGTGAAACTCCACCATCGCGACTAAACAAGGACGGATAAACACGACTAGTTAGTGAAGAAAATACTTCTGTTTATGCATTCCATCCATCCTCTCTTCCATACTAAAGATTTGCCCCACTTACACATCTTTTCCTCCTTATACTTTCGAATCCCGGGTGAGGGAGTATTTGGTACCATACATACTCCACATTTTCCTTTCATTCATTCTTCCTGCTCTCACTCACAACCTCAAATGTCACTTTCTTGATTTCCTTGCATACCTCTCCGAAGACGAATTACTCAATTCATTTGCAAAATCAAACATGCCATGCATGGAAAAAAAAAATAATATCCCCATCAGAAAACAAAAACTTTAGAAATCATTCTCTTATTTTAAAATAGCCCTTGATTCTCCTAATTAGCACAATGTTTTGTTTATCAGCAGTCTGGATTTTTGAAGGCACGAACATGAGTACACTACTTCAGCAATCTTGTTTCTGTTTTTTTTTTTTTTTTTTTTTTATAGTCAATATTACCTATATGTTTTGTTCTATATTGATCTTCTTACATTAATGCACTATCACTTACTCCCTACTGTCATACATGATGAAGTTCTCATTAGTAGGTAAACTTTATTCAAAAAGAAATTATTGACGGAATTAGAATTCTGATTAATATTGTTTTGAGGATTTCTTTCCACAGTAAAGTTTTTTTTTTTTTTTTTTTTAATATATATTATTTATATATATGTAGTACAAGAAGATGGATCCCAAGTCTAGATCTTGAAGTTCAGAAGTTACCTCCTATTCACTTAAATTTTTTTTCTCTGGAAAGTGATAAAAACAACTAGTGACTGGGAGGAACCAGCCGTCCCCAGGCCAATTGCCCTATCCTCTCTCCAAAAGAAACCAAATATTATCTCCCTCTTGTTCTCGCTTTTTTTTTTTTTTTTTTTTTTTTAGGATCCTTTCTCTTGACTTTTGGATTTTAGCATTAGCATTAGCATTAGTAGAGGCATCTGATGCAAGAAAGCAAGCTTATGCAGCATCAGCCAAAAAAAAAAAAAAAAAAAAAGTAACATAAATAAATAAAAATAACCACTTCCACTTCACCCCTCTGTTCGTTCGAAATACCTGTCCAGCTGAGCCTTAAACTTATTTAGGCTATCAACTTCCACGACAAGGGATGGAAGTCTGTTCCACCCACCAACCACCCGCTGGCTAAAGGCAAATTTCCGCACATCTATCCTACATCTGTCTTTCCTCAATTTGAATTTATGCCCTCTCAGGTGATTTTTCTGAGCTAGAGGAAGAATCCCATCAGCATTTCGATGTGCAATGAGAGAGAGGGAAAACAAAAAGTGACTAGGGGATTTCCGGACATTCCCTCAGCCACCTGTATCCTTCCTCTCTCCATTTTTATACCGCATAATTTCATAAAGTCTAGATATATTTGGTGGAGAAAGGTGTTTGCTTTAATAGTATTAGCTCAATGGTCATATTTGAATAGAATTCGGATACAAAATCTCTGGTTTTTTTTTTCAAGGTTCATTGGAGTGGTTCGTGCTTCTGCGTGAGATTTATAAAGATAAATTAATTCTATTTTCCTACTTGTGCCATGTCATTCAATTTGCCATCCATTTATCTGGCTGCTGATAAAACACACTGCCAGAATCCAACAAAACTGATCAATTTCTTCACCTCTGTGGTCAGTTATGTACTCTGATCCTTTTCTTATCATAACTTCGCTTATCCCCTCTCTCTTTCTCTTGAAATAACACAAGTGTTTTTTTTTTCACATTAGTACAGGAAGATGATCTACTTATCTAAAATCTTGATCTCCTGATGTCATAAATTTTTTTTTTTTTGTACTGGTAAAGTGATATGTAAATTAAAAAGAAACCTTTTCTCAATGGTCCTACCACAGTTTAAGCAGAAATGCAAATTAAATTCCCAATCATTCCTCATTCTCTCCTCAAAAAAAAAGACTTGTGCTTGCTCTTCACATCTGCTCCTATAGTTCTCAGTATTCTCTGTCCCTTTCATCTCATGCATTATTATGCAGGGGGTGTGTATACAGGTGTATATCCCTTCCTCCTTCTCCTATTTAGCTATTTGATACAGATTCGGAATCGAACCTTTTGTACATTGAATGCCTTACAAGAATGCTAAAAAGATTTTTTTTTTTTTATATCTTCTCTCTTCTGTGTTTCCACCTGTGCCATTTACACTTCTCAATCCTTTTTCCTGCTTCACTTTCTGTCACCAATCTTATTATTATTAATTTTTTTTTGAATTTACTGGTACTGGTTCTGAAACTGGTCGTTCGGTGTACACAACTGTCTTGCCAAAGCATTCACTTTGCTAGTAACTGTAATTATGGCTTGTTTCTCCTTGAAACCGATACACTTCACTATCCTCACTTTAGTCTCTCCAGGCATCTCTCAGAATACCTGCCAGATCAGAACTACTGCCATCGCTTGGTCGAAGGTATCTCTCAGCAAGATGTGGACCCAATATCCACTGAACTGCTCTTTCTATCCTATCTGGTGGCTCGCTTTGGCTTGTGTTTGCTTGAGTGTTGTTACTCTGATCTGGGGTGACACCTCTTTCTGCTTCAGCGACATTGCTGGGAGTGTCAACCACTGTATCTGCTCTTTCCACTGAAGCTGTCTCTGGTACTAATTCCTCAGTTTGTGACTGGGACACCACAATTTCCTTTGGTGGGGCATGAGTTACTCGGTCGCGACTACGTAAATTATATCCGTGGGTCTGAGTAGGTGCTTGCACAGCTCCTTCTGGTCTTACTAACTGATCTGTCCTTGGTTGGCCCTCCTGATTTCTTGGTGGGAGGGATGACAACGGGATTGATACGGGTAAGCTGGTCGGCCTGGACATAGTTGGACGGGGAATTATAGGTGGGATAAGATCACAATCCTCCACTAAAGGTTCATCAAAGATCCATGTCTCTTTGGGCACTGATGTAGTGCTTGTTTGGTCTGGTGAATTGCTATCCTCTGATTCCCCTGACTCCTCTACTCTCAGTTCGGGAAACACTTTCCTGTCAATAACCTTTGTCAATCTGTCCACGTGCACAATTTGTTTATCTTTTGGGTTATACAGGTGCTGTATTTCATAATTCACTAATGATGGCTGACTGATCACACGGTAGGGACCTGTGCTCAAACGAGCCAATTTCTTTGTAGTGCCCGGTTTTATCTTAGGGGTAAAAAGATAAACAAGGCTTCCTACACGGATGTTTTTGTCTACTGCAACGGATGCTCTACGATCCTCTTGCCTCTGCACTGCCTCTTCCAAGTGTTGGGAGACGATTTCATAGGATCTGCGAAGGCGTGCACACAATAGTTCTGCATAGTTTTCCAAAGACGCATATGAATGTCTCTCTTTGGAATGCCATAAGTCAGATGGCAACACCAAATCTCTGCCATACATTAAAAAGTTTGGCGATTCCTGTGTGGAACTATGAGTTGTCGCGTGGTACGCAGCGATTGCTAGTGGGGCCATGACATCCCAGTCCGTTTGAGACTCGTTCACTACATGAGACAGGATGTTTGCCAAGGTGCGGTTTAGACGTTCGACCTTTGCATTGGCTTGGGGGTGGAAGGAACTCGTATGAAGCTGATGAATATCTAGCTTTTTACACACCTGTCGTAACAGTGATGACATGAAGTTAGTGCCCTGATCTGTTAGGATGTATTTAGGAATCCCATGTCTCGAGATCACATTGTTTATGAAAGCTGTGGCCACTTCCTTAGCCTTCTGGGTATAAAGCGGGCTTACTTCTGCGTAACGGGTAAAATTGTCTATTGCCATCAGTAAATATTTGTGCCCTTTCAAAGTCATTGGAAGGGGTCCCAAAATGTCCAAGGACACTCGGACCCAAGGTGAGTTCTCATTAGGAACTCTCATCAGGGCTGCTTTTGCCTTAGGGTTATACCCTCTACGCTCCAAACACGATGGACAAGTCTCCACATAATTCTTGACGTCGCCAAAAAGGCCTAGCCAGAAAAAGTGTTTTCTAACCTTCTCTAACGTCTTGTGTAGGGCCAGGTGGCCCCCGCTGAGAAAACCGTCGTGACTTCAACACTTCTGCTTTCAAGCTGGTTGGAACTACTAACTGTTCACAGGGCTCTAAGCGAGTAGCTCCATGGTCAGGTAAAGTGTAGTGATACAGTATCCTGTCCTCACTCAGATAGAAGGAATCTGGGACTTTGCTTGTTGCCTGTAGTGTTCCTTCTAATTGCTCAATTAACTCCTGCAAATTAGGGTCCTCTCTTTGGAGATTCCTAATCAAAGTTCTGGTTTGTTGTTGCGGCATGATCAGTGACTCTATGGTGGGATTTGCTGCTATAGGAGCAACTAATTCAGCAGTTTTGGATTTCTTAAGCCCCTTTTGTCTTTCCTCTTCCTCTAACACTGGCCTTGAAAGGAAATCGGCATTTGAGTGAAGTCGACCCGGCCTGTATATAATTTTGAAATTGTATTCTTGTAGAAGCATACTCCAGCGAGCTAATCTGGGGGATGGATTCTTTAAGTGAAGAAGATAGCTTAATGGTTGGTGGTCTGTTATTAGTGTGAAACTGGAGGCTATTAAGAATGGTCTGAACTGTGATACCGCAAAAACTATTGCCAAAGCTTCCTTTTCTGTGGTACTATACATAGTCTCTGCTTTCTTTAGTAGTCTGGAGGCGTAAGCGATTGGCTGTCTTTGATTTTCGTCAACTTGTTGCTCTAGCACAGCCGAGATTGCATAATTAGATGCGTCAGAGGACACAAAAAATGGTTTAGAAAAGTCAGGGTAAATCAATAGGGGTGGTGTGGTCAAAGCGACCTTCAGCTTGTCGAAGGCCTCTTGGGCGGCACTGTTCCAGAAAAAGGGGGTGTTCTTTTTTGTAAGTTGGGTTAGCGGCCTGACTATCTCTGCGTACTCTGGGACAAACTTTCTGTAAAATCCTGTCATCCCAAGAAACGATCGCACTTGCTTCATTGTTCTTGGCTCTCGACACTCTCGAACGGCCTTCACGTTCGCTGGATCGGGACGGACACCGTCCTTATCAATGAGATGACCTAAGTATTTTATTTGCTCTTTTAGTAACTCACACTTCTTTGGTTTCAGCTTCAGATCGTACTTTCTCAGGCGCTGGAAAACTTTCTCAAGCTTCGAAAGGTGTGAGGACCAAGATTTCGACACTATGATTATGTCATCTAAGTAAGCGAAAATGGAATCTCGTTGTAAATTATCCAAAACAAGCCCCATTGCTCTCACAAAACTAGATGGCGCGTTTTTTAACCCAAAAGGCATGCGCCGGTATTGTAGCAGCGATTCTCCTGTAGTAAAAGCTGTCTTGTGGCGGTCCGCGGGGTGCACTTCAATCTGGTGGAATCCGGCTTCGAGGTCCAAAGAGCTGAAGTAGCGCGCGCCTCCCAGAAGTTCAAGTATCTCACTCATGGAAGGGATCGGGTATGCGTCGGAGATCGTCTTGGCGTTAAGTTTCCTAAAATCAATACATAACCTGTATCCCCCACCTCGCTTCTTCACCAGGACGATGGGCGCGGCATACGGAGAGCAGCTGGGTTCAATAATGTTTGAATCTAGAAGTTCTTGGACCTGGTTGCGAATCTCATCCTTTAGTAAAAAGGGGGTTCTATAAACATTCTGTCTAACAGGAATGTTGTCTGTCAATTTAATTCTGTGTTGGATAACTTTTGAGTTGCCTAGTTGGGCTGGTGATTTGGCAAACACATCCCAATATTTGCGTAACAGGTCTGATAATTGGTGTCTTTGATCGGCAGTCAGGTGATCAAGCTTAAAGTCCTCTATGGTCACTGGAGAAACTTCCCTTTTGCCTCTTTCCTGGCTCTTAGGGTTAATTGATTGAGGATTCAGGTTCTCCAGACACGCAATACCCATGCCTTTTGGAAGATGCAGCGGTTCCGCTGTTAAATTGGCGACGAGCACAGATATTTTCCCACTTTCGTCCACCTGGTCTACCGAATATTTCACTGCTAAATCATCCCGGCTTAAGTTTGAATTTGGCCCTGCTAATACTAGTTGTTTGGGAGGAGCAGCAAGCTGGTCACAAGATACTGTTACCACCTGTTCTGTGCTTGCTGGGAGCACATGTTTACATGTAAGCTTAGCAACTGTGGGTGTGGAATCCACCAATTGTTGCCGAATATCCTCTTCCCTCAGGCAAATCCCTAATGGAACTGATCGTATGATCCCTTTACCTAAGTCTAGGCTGAATGAAAACTTCCTTAATATGTTCAAGCCGAGGATGATATCATATTTGCCACTAAAATTTTTTGAAGTAACCAGAATTTTCTCCCTAAAAGTTGCCTTATCTAATTTAATATTAGCAGTTACTGTAGTGTGTATTGGCACAATATTTCCCGAAACTCCGGTTACAGTTAATTCTGGAGGTCTGAAATCTAACGATGTATCATTTTTAATTTTATTAAATAAATCTGCACTCATTAAAGAAACGCCAGCACCTGTGTCTAAAAGAAATCTAGTTTTAATGTTTTGTACAGAACCCAATACCACAGGTAGTTTAGTATTATCCTCCAGAATGTAAATGCCATGTTGTGTTCTGATGTCTCTGACTTCTGGCTTACTAACTTTACTAAAGTTAGGGGTTGGCAAAAGGGTTTTATTACATCGCGAATCCTTCCTATTAAGTTTAGAACCCCTTTTTAGTCATAAATTTCTATCTCTATCTCGCCTGTAGCTTCCAGTATTTGTATAATTATTTTGTCTGCCCTGAAATGTTTTTGGCCGAATTTGCCCCTGAATATGCTCATTCCTATATGTTCCTCTCCTTATCCTAGAATAAGAGTCTATATTACTCCTATTATGATCAGCATAATACATTCTATTGGCAGCTTGATCTCGATTTTCATTAAAATTACAATATTGATTATTAGCATAGGGCGTCCTAATTTTGGGGGATGCAGTGTACATGTCCGTTTCGTAATTCGTGCACGGGCGACTGCGGAAAAGTTGAGTGGGTTGATGGAAGCTCGGACGGTCGTCAAAAATGCGTCTTTCCCTTCGTTCGCGATTGTTTACCATATTTCTGGCTGCCTGCTGCCGGCCGTAGTATGGCAAGATTATGCGTCTTTCCGGGCGGTCAACGACCTCTGGTCTGAAGGTCACGTTAGCGTCGGTTAGCGGATCTACTGCGCTGTCCGAGTGGAGGTAGGTAGCGCCTAATGCTGCCTGACCGTGGGGAGGGGGAAATTTTCCCACCTTCATAGTTTGCATCTGCTGACTCAGGGCGGCTATCTGTGTCTCTAAATTGTTGATTGTTGCGTGATTTATTGATAATGAACTTAACGATTGTTGTAAGTCGCGTATTTGATCTTGAATGGGTTCAAGAATGTGTTTGGGATTGTTTTCCTGTCGCTCCCGTTCATTCTCGGCCCTTACAGGACTATTAATAACATGTACAGGGACAGTTTTTGTGTGAGTAAGTTGGTCATTAATTTCCTCTCTTTTCGAAATCTCAATTGCCTGTGAAAAAGTTAAAGGATTGTGTGTGAGCACCATTTTTCTAATTTTTCCCGATATGCCCCTAAGGAATTGGGCCAGCATTGCCTGGTCTAAAATGTTTAATACTTCAGGTGTCTCTCCCTGAATTTTGAAAGCTGCCCTTGCCAAATTCCTCACCCGCGCGCTATAACTCGCAATGGTTTCCGAAGGTGCTTGTACAGCACTGGCGAACTGCTGAAGGGAGGTGATAATTGGTTCCCTTTTTTCGAATTGAGCCAAAAAAGCATTTTTAAATATGTTGTAATTCTTTTCCCCGCGTAATTCAAAGGATTGGGCTAAAAAGTCCGCTGCCGAAGAGCGAAGTTTAGATTTCGAGACTGCCAAAAGTTCTCTGTGTCCCCAGAGTGCTAATTCTCCAACACTCTCCAAAGTTTCGAAAAACAATTGGACTGAAGGTCCTTCATCATTTTTGCCAAAGAATAATGGCACAAGGCTTAAAAATCCCGCAATATTCGCTGAATGCGGTCTGTCTGGTTCTGGGGTGGGTGGTGACTGTAGTGTTTGAGGTAGGGGGGATGATATTCCTGTTGTTTGAGGAATTTGATCCTCCATTTTTTTTTTTTAAATTTACTAGGAATTGGGAAGTTTAATTGCTAATTTTGGGCCCCTGTCTTCCAAAATAATGTGACTTACCTGTTGCTGAAACAAAATTATGATGTTAGTAATCACTTATTTAAAACAAGAGTGTGTTATAGCATGTAGTCATTTGTTTATTAAATCTAATTATAAAAATAGCAATAATTTATTAATTAGTGTAGATGTCCTGTGTTGTTGCAAAGGAGTAATGCCTCCTACCTATTCTCTTAGTGCACGAAATCAACAATCTTACTACTTATCAGTAATCCCTTTAGATTCTTTCTCTTTGCGACTTCTTCTTCTGTGTAGACAGTTTTTCATCCCGCAAAATATTTAATCCTGGACACAATTGGCAACAGTGTTATACTGGGTGTTTTTTATTTATTATACTTCTTGCTTGCTTATTAATTACTTACTTTCGTTCGTTCGGACTTCTCTGGACAACACATCTGTATGGCGGGACACTTTCCTTCCTTAATCATTTGTTCAATGATAACCCCAGTATACTCATGTGATTGTCTAGTGGTTTTTCATATTAGGACAATGATCTCGGCCCTCGGTAAACTATTCAAGGGAATAGGAACTGCAGCTTCGATCAGGCGTTGTGAAAATACTCAAACTCTTTCCAATTATAGGTAGAAATTCGAGTACCCGCGGTATCAGTTCTATTATATAATTCTTTGCTTACTCATTCGTGTGAATAGAGGATAGGCCTGAGGCATATGTTTAAAACAAAATATAGTTTAATATACTCCATTATAGAATTGATACATGTATGAAAACTACTGCCCTAGCGGCAGTGACAAGCAAATCCTAAATCATTTGGTTACAATAATATAAACTGACTTTATGGAAGTATTTAAGAGTTCTTAGCATTTATTGATGTTTTGGAAATTAATGGGTTCTTCACATAGGTGTTCTTCGTGTGGATACTTCATCTCAGGCAAGGACTAGCATATGACATAATGGTTGTACAAACATGATGGGGTCAATACTAAAAATACTGCACTATTTAGGATAGCATGCTTAAGATACATCATTTACCTATTGTTAATTTGTGAAACTGACAATCTAAGTGATGCGCTATTTAAGATAGCAGTATTAAGACATTTTACAATTTATCAATGCTAACATAATTAATTATATTATTGAGGAGTAAGGTTTATGCATAGCTGTGGGAAAACTTACCTAAGTAAGGATGACTCATTCTACGGGGGGCGGAACTCGGTGAGGGGATTCCGTGCTTTCGCAGCCTTCCTTCAGGTTCTGCTATCTTTGCTCGCTCATTCTGTATCTTCTTGCGCTGTTCTTCAAGCTTTTCTCTGTACAGTCATTCTGTAACGTAATTCCCGTTTCCAAAAACTTACTGTATTTTTTCACTCTCTCTCATACAGACTAACTAACCGCCTGCTTCTACCAAAAGCCACCACAAAACCACAACCTTTCGCTCATCGTCCACCAGGGTATATGCTCCTTAAGGCATGAACTTTCGCCTCACACCAAGCTTGAACTAGCGTGGGACACTTTTCTCACGCGGTCAACATCAGACACACTGACCAGTATTTGTCAGGGAGAGCGAAGCTCGTATTTTCGTGGACTTGTGAACTTACTTCTACGTAGCGACTGTTATCTTCAGTTAGGAAAATAATGGCAAAGGGAATTTATAACTGAGAAAGCAACCAAGTCGAATTTTACCATTCTATATTTGACAAGAAACTGATAGCGGTTACTCATGTACGATTGGCATTTATATTTTCTGCTGAAACGGTCAAAACAACTCTTTAGCAAGAAGGGGCACAGCAAAGGGGGGGGAGGGAAATGCATGGGAAATATCTGTAAATTAATATGAAAAATGTGGGCATTTTACAAAAGATACCGAATTTAAAATTATAGCTAGACCCATACGGAAGTTACACACTATACTGAACAATCGCTCGGTTCGTTCCGCGTTCGCAACACAAATTAATGATCTAGTATACAACATTTCTTGCGGTGATTGCGACTCGTCTTACCAGGGTTCGACGCGGTTTTCTCTTAATATTCGTGTAAATCAACACGAAGCCTCAGTTCGTGCTTCTCGTTCAGCAGCGTCAGAATTAGCCTTTCATGCCATTAACGAAAAACATACTTTTTTATTTAACGAGGCCAAAATACTTAACGTTCAACGTAATTATACGCGACTATTAATTGCAGAAACCGTTGAAATTAAATTACACGAGAATTCTGTTAATGTTCGGCGGCCATATTTGATCTCCGATGCGTGGACCTTTACGCGCATGCGCGAAGACATATAATCACTATTTAAGTTGCAGGTTTAGCCTGATTCGGTAATTTTCATTCCTGTGATCACGACAGTCGGTCGAAAAGCATTGTCAGCTTCAGGAAGGAAAATCGTTTTGAATATTTTCGTTAGATTCTTTTAATTGCGTTAATTTGAATTTTAATTGTTTTGAATTGTGTTAAATTGATTATTTAATTATTTATATTTTACTTTAATTATTTAATTATTTATATTTTACTTTAATGTACCGGTAAGTTGTCGATTTTTTCGTTTTTTCCGTTTTAGTTTCTGGAGGGTATCATACGGAAGTGTTCCACGTACTATATTGAGGTAAACTCCTCTTATTAATTCACTAATATTATTATCAACGTAGAACTTATTGAGTATTACAGCACTGATTCATACTATAAAAACATAACATACTGTTCCATATAAAGAAGAGGATACAGTCCACCAATTCATCCATTATTCAGGCGCAATATGGCCAAAGTTGCCTTTGCGCCAAAAAAAAAAAAAAAAAAAAAAAAAAATCCAACAACAACCAACCAATTGCAAAATTTTGAAAGGCAATAAAATTAGTAATGACTCAATCCCATCCACCAGACCAGTTACAATTATCAACATTATTCAATAAATACAAACGCAAATCAGCATATTCCAAAAAATTAAACCCAATACGTTCTCATGTTTCCAATCGCCACATGTACAGTTGCATCTTGCTATGATTCCAAGACTATTCAGTTTAGCAAAAAATGATCCGTGACCTGTTAGTAGAATGTACAACGTAGATTTGGTACTAACCAGATTGGTTTAATCTAATTCACACCATTAACATCAGGGAAAAATTTGAATGTTATTCTACCGTTTCCGAACAATTCCATCTGTTTGTCATTTTTGTAAAAGCAGCTCCAAAATCCTCTTTTTTTCGTTTCTCAAATAGTTTAAAGTGTTAATTTCGACGGTCATCAACTCGGATTTTATACCTCTTCTCAAATAAAAATAGGCTAAACACTAACTGCAAATCAAGTGGCATTTTGCCAGCTAATACTCGTAAAGCTTTTGTGAAAACGATTCTGCAGGCCATCACCATTTTCAGTAATATAACTCTATGTAAAGAATAGAGCTTTCTGGAGTTGCTTACTTTGAGTTCATGGCCAACCCAGATTGATGCACCATACGTAACAGTCGGCAGAAAAATGCAATCATAAATCAAATAGAGTGCTTTCCCTTTATCCCCCACTCCATCCGCGTTATCCTTGAGATCATTGCAATAAATTTCTTCACTTTCTCAGATATATAATTAATATGCGCGATAAAGTTCAAGCCACTAGCAAAACATATCCCAAGTATTTAATCATTAACACGTGCGGTAAGCAAGTACCATGCAATCCTGTTAGCGGAGGTCTACTAAGAGTCAATTTACCGTTCGACATCTGAATTTTAGTTTTGGATGTAGCGATTATCAATCTATGAAAATTACCCAGTTTTCATAATTCTTTCAATATGCAATCAGACCTCATTGCACGTTCCTTTCTGGTGTTTCCGTGAACAAGTATAACCATATCATCTGCATAAGCTATTGCGTGTGAGTAGTCAAATTCTCTCTTGAGCAAACTTCTAAAACCAAGTTCCACATTCAAGGACCAAAGACAGATCCCTGCGGACAGCCTCGAATCACACAACTCGTAAATGATCCAAAATTCGACTTAACTGTTACTATGTGATCCCTAACGTAATCTTTAATTATAGAGAAAATAATAAAAGACCATTTAGCCATGCGCATCATCATCAGTACACTGTCCCAACGAATGGAATCAAAGGCACCAGCAAAGTCTACAAAAATTTCCAAGGTATGTTTTTATTCGATTCCCGAACATTGCAAACTGAAGAGTGAAGCGCATCTTCAGTACCTACATCAGGAGTGAAATGAAGTTTTTGTTAGAAACGCCAATATTACTTCTTTTGTAGATAGCAATCTGCATGGCTAAAAGCTTCTCATAAACTTTACGAAGACCAGGAAGCAATGCAATAGGTCCATACGAAACAAATGTGGCTTAGTTGGTGATTTTAGGATAATCTTGAGCAGTGCATTGTTCCCTGGAGCCGGAAATACACACACAATCTCTTAGACAGTTATTAAAAACTTTTAGAAATTCGTTCGAATAAGGATTAGAGAAATTTCTGATTATCTCTTCTTCCAATAGGTCTAAACCTGGACATTTTTTTATTTTTAATGGACTTAACAACGGTGAGAAGTTCATCATGGGTAAAGGGTAATTCTTCAATGTTGTTACCGTACGACTCATTCAACGCATACATATGACGATATTCTAGATCAGCACATGGGTTATCAGCCATTTTATCATTACCTATAAGGTGATCTAAGATTGCACTCATGGAATCTTCCCAATTAGACGTCTCAGTGGTGCCCTTGCCAATAGAATATATAACATCAGCAGATGCTCACCGTGCTCTTCGTAACAGAACGTTCTGGATTCAGTAAGAAAGAGAACTGAAGGAAATGATGTTTATTTTCTTATAAATTTCTCACTAGCCACTGAGGGAATGAGCTCCATCTGTAAGGAAAGCTAGTTATGTAGATCCCTGGCCCTGCTCCAGGTTCCAGAGATGGTATTCAGATGGTGGCAGTTAGTATTCCATTAGGGCGTAGTGGCTAGTCACTCAAACACAAACAACGGAACCAACCATCACACTACAAAACATATCACCACTATGCTCATTGGTGTTTATCTGTATGGTATCTTGACATTATACCCATTGGAGTTGCCATAGTTTAGTCAGGGGCACTAACACAATAAATAAAATAAATTATTTCTATAATAATTCATTCAAAAATCCCGAGGCAACATATGTAGGGCTTTAGGCATGCATATTGCAAAGTTGAACCTGCGCGCTACCGCGGAAAGTGCACGGCTTATTGTGAATTTAGTATATCCCTTGCAGATGAAGGTTAAAATTCTTTTTATTGTTGATAAAAACAACAATAACTTGCACAGAGTTATTGATTAACCATCAGTTAACCAAAGTCATTGGCTAACAAAATAACTAGCACATTTAAAAAAAAAGTAAAATTAAAAAAAGATCAAAATCTAAAGAATTTATTCGCAGTTGTAAGTTGCAGATATTCAACAAAAAATTTCTACAAAGGTACTAAGATTTATTCAAAAAGAAAGGAAATTTAGATCTTGCCAATTGGAATTACACAGTAGTAATACCAATTATTACACAGTACGACTGTAATAAATTGAATATGTACGACACTAGGAATCAGTAAAAAAATTATTCAAAATACAACTGGAAGATGAACATGGCAAAAGAGATATTTCTTACCTCAACAGTAAATGTAGAGAAAATGATGAAAGGATTTAAATCGTCCTTTGATGCTTGTGTGACAAACACAAATTTGGCAATATCGACTTGATGAAGAGGATCTGCTAACCGAGCCCATCTACTAGTGTGAGCCATAATCCTCACGGTCATGTCAACTTGCTGGAAAACGAAAATGAAACAGAATGGTAAATGGAAGAATGTCGAATACATTTGAGGAGAAGCAATGTTTATGCTACTTAAATATGTAATGAAACTCTGTAGCATTATAGCTTTGCTGTTCCATCCACTAATCGATAAAACTGTTCTCTGCAAGCATCTTTAAAATGTTAATATTTAAATCTGCTACAATTTTTGCTTCAAGCCCTATTCCAACTCGTTGGATTATCCGAGATACAAAATATGATAAGAAAATTAATTATACGACCTATAGTAATAATCCTATAATATAAAATAAATATTTTCACCTGTTTATCAACCATCTGAATAATTTCTTTTATATTTCCATGCGTTGAAATTTTTATTCGGTATCTGCAAATGTCGTAAAAAGAAGTGGTTTTACTTGTTAAGTTGTTTATATGCAACGTTGGTAATATTTTCCTCTAATCAACTAAATAGTTATTGTTAACTTATTAGCAAAATTATTTTATAATACAATTATATTTGTGATATAACAGAAGATACTGTTTTTATAATATTACTGTTTTTTTTTTTAAATCCAGATTCAATAAGTATTTTCAATATGTCAATTAATAAAATGAGAATGGAACGATTCTTATATTCTTAAAATTTAAAATAACAATGAGCCATTTTAATTGTTGAAATAATGAGCCATTTCAATTGTTTGAAATAATGAGTCATTTCAATTGTTTGAAATGGGCCATTGAAATTGTGGAAATATATGAGTCATTTCAATTGTTGCAAGTGAGCCATTAAAGTAAATAATTTAAAAATAATATTATATTTAAATATTACTTACTTAAAGTTCAATTTTTCTGAAAGCATTTTATAAAACATTCCTCGTATTCCACCTATTATTTGATGATCGCCTGTGGCATTTCTCAACCTTAGAAAGGCATCCTTTGCAAATGAAGATCAAACAAACAGGGTGAGTACAAATTTCATTTCATTAAAGATGCTTAAAAAAGTAAAGGAAAACAAAATAATTGTACTTGAATGCATGTGCATACGCGTTCTAACCCAGTTTATCCAGAGTGAAGAATGTATACGTAATACAGAAGTATCATTTACGATTCGATTAAGTAGATTTATTGTATTTCCATACTTAACTGATATTGCGGATCCAGTCACAGTGGTTCCTTCCAGATTTCGGCAGTTAGGAGTAGTCAAAAGCGATGTATTGCTGATTGTGTCCACATTAAAGAACATGATCTTGGTGGCTTTTGATGAAGTTGGAAACAAAGGTCTGCTATAACTTCGTATTTCAATATTTGTTTTATTCTGTAAGAGAATAATACCTATTTATAGATGCTTCCATTAGGTGTTAACATATCAGAATACGCTTGAATACACTTTTTTTATATACATTCTAACATTACCATTTGGGAAACAAAAGCAATATAGAAATGTATCTTTGAACATTTATACGAAGGTGGGTTAAATGAAATCAAGAATTACTTTTTAACAATATTTTTCAAAAATTTCCACCACGCTTTAGCTATTCTCCTTTATGAATACAAAATGTTTTAATAGTCCGTTAATAAAATGCTTTTGTTTCATCGTACGTGTGGAATGGAATCGTCATTCTTTTAGATAACGTTTTCAGTCTTTTAAAAATATGAAGATATTAATATGAGAAATTGGGGCTGTGCGGAGGATACTAATCACTTCAAAATGTAGCTTCGGCATTTTGGAACTACCCTGCTTTTTAGGATAAATAACTATAAATGTTAAAACGTTAAATGTACTAAAAGATCTATGTCTCATTAAATTTTAAGTTCTCGTTACAACTTCTACTCTTTTTAAGTTCTTAATAGATATACACACTAATAGATTTACATTTCTATTAAGTTCTTAATAGAAATACAAGATAACTGTTAAAAAAAGTATAAATTGAAAGGCCTCTGTTCTCAGGATTCATTATAGGAATATAATTCATTTTAATGAGAAGACGGAAAAAACAACAGGTTTGGACAAAAATTCTTTAATATTAGTTTGGAACAAGTTAAAAATAAAGTAAATAAATCAACAAAAGCTTTCAGATAAGTCTGAAAATAGTCCTTCTTCTGTTGGGAAATGAGCATTATTACAAAAATAATAAAGAATATCAGATGCCCGGCTATGGCGGTCATGACATGATGGATTTTCGTCTTGGAAGATCACGGTTCTGTCGGGTCAAAAATATAACATTTCAGGTTATACTTGGTTTCATGAGAGCTGCTGGTAGATCTCGCCGGTTAAATATAGTCCATAAGCAGCAGGAAGCCTGGTTCTTGCCAGCAAAACATGCCCTATATTAAGCGACAACCTGCCTGGATAGTGGGCACCATGCACGATGGCCCATGGACTCATGTTGCTTGGACCAAACACGAAGACGTCCGTCGGCATGTTGCTCCAGGTATTTCGACTAATCCGACCAGCACACTCTTTTCCAGTCCTCTAGTGTCCAAGCAGCGTGTTGCTGACACTATATCATTCGCCGTCGACGAAGACCATGTTGAGGAGAGTTTGTTTCTTGGGGTTTCTGCCTTGGAACTCCATACGTCTGAGAGTGCGGCGCATCGTCATTTGGGATATTGTTCTTGCATTTCCCATATTATATTGTGTTATCATCTGTCGCACAGTGACCTGATGTTGAGCCGGCATAACGTGCTTTACCATTTATACACTCAGTACATCTAATTGCGTAATTACTTAGAGTTGTATCAGCGGGAGGCGGTTTGACCCGTTAGTCACTGTTCTTTGTACATGTCATTTGGGATATTGTTCACCACAATGGGCCATGAAAAACAGACAAGACGCAGTTTCCGATATGGAATCACCAGGCACACGAGCTCCCACAAACATATCCTTTTGTAAACACGTGATATCTTTACTACATCTCATAACTGCTAGGTTGTCACTTTGATTTGCACAACCAGATGCAACTTAACACTGATCTAGCGTAGGAAGCTGTTTGGCGTTTTATACTAGGAGTTATACGACTTAGTCTGTTACGGATTGGGTGGTGGCAATTCATTCATCAATGAGTTTATTAAAGTTGAGCAATCATCATACTATTTTGTCTCCTCTCTCCCGTAGGCGACACTTTTATATTCCCCACATTGTAACACCACTTGAAAGGAATAAATTTTGAATCTTGAAGACATTGGGAACAATGTCACAACACTACTGAAAATGCTTCCAGAAACAATCAAAATATTCAATTTTCTGTCTAAACTCAGAAGGAGAATATTTCAATGATGTTGGTATTGTTGCAGTAGGGTTTCAGGAGCATCAGTGGCTAAGGCCATATTGCTCTGTATGGCCATAGTACTGTCTGAAAATCGCATGTTCTGTGGTACATTTTCTGTTTCCCAGACGAAAAACCCAAGTTTTCGGAATAAAGACCATGCTGCTCTCGCATGAGAACGACTAACTGAGCCACGTTTTGAAAAATAAAAAAACTACAAAAATTCGTATTCATCGCCGGGATTCGAGCTGAGGTCTTTTGCACGCGATGTGTGGAGATTCTACTAACTGTGCTAACCACAGGGCTCTTCAATGATGAACCCACTTGATAAAGTATTTCACTGAGTTTCGATTTTTTTAATATGAAAACTCTTATTTGAGTCTAGTGTGTGTGTGTGTGTGTGTATGTGTGTGTGTTTTGGACATTAGCCCTAAACAGCTGAGGCCATGAAGCGTCAGCATATTGCGTCTATAAATTGCATGTGTTGTTCGTTTGATTTGTATGTTGCAGTGGACGAAAACTGCAGTTCCTGGGAAACAAATCATGCATTCCTCGACTGAGAAAGACAAACCCATCAGCACTGAAATACAAAGGTCATAAAAATCCTCCCATCATTGGCAGGATTCGAACTCAATTCTTTTACTCACCCGGTTTGAAGACCGGAGTTCGGAATTCTCAGAACTCAAGAGGGAAGCCTCAGTTCCACTCTCTGTCAGCGAAGGCTGCGTATCTCAGATTAGAAATCAACCTGTGCAACACAAACTGTCCCCAACTGCCATTATCTCGAAATTTACACTAACTGTCCCCAACTGCATTATCTGCAAACCTATACAAATTGCCATTATCTGCAAATCTATACAAATTGCCATTATCTGCAAATCTATACAAATTGCCATTATCTGTAAACAGATAGGTGCATTGCAAACCAGTGCAATAATTTACCAATAATGAGAACTTTAAGTAAACATTTTCAAACAGAATCATTTTTCTCCATCAATTAAAAAGTTGAAGCAATAAGTGCGATAAGAACTTTTTCAGTGAATGATAACTTACTGATTGAAGATGAATGTCTGCAGAATGTGGTGTAATAATTGTAGCGCTAAGAATTCCTGGCAAAGAGGTAGAAAAGACATCCGATATGTAAGCGTCGTTTATTAGCTGATTGGAAAGTATAAACCAAGTATTTTGGAATTTGAATCTCGGTAGTGCCTGCAATTAGAAATAATAACGAAAATTTCTCTGGTTACGAGTGAACAATATATAAAAATTATCAGTAATATTAAATTTAGAATATCGTTTTAATATAAATCATAAAAATACAAACGAATTTTAGTCTTGACTGTAAAATTATGCGGAATAGTCTGGAACTAATGTTAAACAGATTTTTAAATAAATGCTCCAAAGAATCTGTATATAAAATTGCCTTACTGATTTTGAAACAAATTAGTGGTATGACAATCAGTGCGACTGTTTCGAAGGTTACTGGATTTTAACATGCTGATGAGAAGCTAGTATGTTTCGAAATAGATGTCTGACGGGCCAATGTCTCAGATATTTAAATGGATATGGTATTGGTCATTTCTGGTCATAATAGGAGTTAAAGAGAACTGGGAATAACAGAATTAAATATGCTCAATTTAGAGATAATATTATATCTTTAAATTGCGCATAATACTAGGTCATTTAACTGCAGGGTCCTGAGCTGGATATCATCATTCTTTTCTTTCTTGGTGGTTCCGTTCTACTTCTGACTCTTGCTCTCTCTCTCTCAGGGTAACTCTCGGAAATTTTTTGGCTGGATCATCATAAGCCTCAGGTATCGTTTCACAATATGAATAATAATAATAATAATACAATACAAATTTATTTATCATTTGAATTTGTTTACAATACAAGAACTCGTTTAGAAAAGTAAATTTCTTGACAACAAGTTGCAATTCACCTTGTTGAATTTACAAAATTTTAGCTAACACAAAAGACAATGAAGTCTACACATAGTACATTCCACTCTGTAAACAGAGATAGTGATTGATCAGCATTGAAAATCTATTCTACCGTATCATTGACTATCAAAAAGTTTCTTACTAAGAATTTTAATTTGGAGATTGAATAACCTCTCCTGAGCCTGAAATCTACACTAGCCAACGAGTTGTTCATTATATTCATTGTATGCCTATCTCCAAATCTATTTAGTACCCTAGGGTGAGGCAAAACAACTGCTTTTGGATTCCTTAAGTTGTGTGAAACATTCCTTTGAAGATTCAACTCTTCATAAATAGTGTTAAGATTTTTCAAGAATAAATTTAACTTCAGTTTTTGAATTGGATAAAGTATTTTGTATTTTAACAAAAATTGCCTTCTCTTATTCAGATCATTCCAAGAGTTTGTCCCCATTAACAGTTTCGGAATCCTGTTTGATAAGTTGTTTATAACCCTTATTTCAGTTATATTTGCTCTTGCCCATACATTTACTAAATAATTGAGTTAGGAGTCCACTAATGCATAATATAAGGTAACTTTTGTTCTTTGATTCAATTTATTTTTAATATAATAAAAGAAGTACACATAAAATCTCATTCTTTTGTACAAATTTGTTATATGCATTGCCCAACTTAGACTGTAGTCCATCCATAACCCAAGGTAACAGCGATTTGAAACTTCTTCAACTGGTAGACAATTGCAATTCTGGAAGTTATGTTTATGAAATTTAATAGAGGGATGAATGTCCAGGGTTTGGTGAAGGGGTCTGATTACCAAGAATTTGTTTTTTTTCAAAACTGAATGCTAATTTATTGTCGTGCAACCAATTTTGTAAATGTATTACATCCTGCTATAAATCTAATGCCATTTTTGTAAGGTTCTTTCCAATTGTATATAAGATTAAATCATCTGCATACATTTTTATGAAGGAGTTCTTTATTACTTCGAATATGTCATTTATATAGATGTTGAACATGATTGGCCCTGCATGAGTGCCCTGAGGTACTCCTCAGTTTACATTATATGATTTTTCCCTTTGTATTTTATACTTCAACTGTTATTTTTCTATTGGTTAAATAACTTGCTAAGAGTTGATTGGTTCTTCCCCTTATACCATATTTCAGTAATTTCTGTTCCAATATTCGGATATCAATTAAGTCATATGCTTCGGTCAAATCAATAAATAAAATCATTATGAGGTTATTGTTGTTTAAGTGTAAGTTAAAAGAGTCTACTAAGTTCTCTAATAATGTCTGTGTGCTCTTGCCCTTCTGATAAGAGAATAGAGAGTTATTTAACAGTCCATATTGATGTAGATATTTACTTATATGGGTAAATATATAATTTTCTATTATCTTATTTATAACTGACTGTATTGTTATTGGTCTATAATTAAAAAAGTCATCACGTGGTCCCTTTTTATATATAGGGATTATTTTAAAAGAAGGTAAGTTTGTAGGATAGCTTCCCGACTCTAACATCCGTGCTATTAGCTCTACCAAGAGAACAGTGAACTGTTCTTTATTTCTCTTTACTCCGGTTACTGTAATACAGTCAAATTCCGTAAAATGTTTTGTTTAATAATAATAATAAAAATAACTGAAAGTGTTTCCTGTGCAACTGCGCTAGTGACCACCCAGGAAGGAAGAAAACGTCAACGCATGAATTGGCGCATTGAAATCATGCGAGCATACTATGAAATAACCAGGCTGGAGACCGATATGACAATGTACAGATCGCGACTGCATCCTGATCACAAATACAAAATCCATATACTTTTAATCCTCTGGCATTGACAGTGTTCTGTTTCATACCCACAATGTATAGCACGCCGAGATGGGGGGGGCCCTGGTGCCGTTTGACACTAAACACACTCTACACTACACTCTGCATCCTGATCACAGGACATGGGCCTTTTCAACAGAAATTGACATCAATGGGAATTGAAAGCAATCCATTCTGCCACTGTGGCGAAGAGGAGTCATGGGGGCATCTCATGTATGAGTGCCCTGCTTACGATGATTGAAGGCTGAAATTTTTTACTGAAATCCAGGGGAACCCTCGTAACCATGAAACATACCTGCTTCAGAATGAAACAACATACAAAGCCGTAACGAGTTACGCGCAAGCTGTCTTTACCATCAGACGAGCAAATTTTGCTGAATTTAGAGCTGCTCAGAACAACGACCCTCAAGTGCAAACACAAACTGGGGTCGGATAGCATTTTCCCAACTGATAAAAGAATAAAACTGAAGATTAAAATACTATGCTGCCATCATCATGGTCGGCACTCCTTGGAAAGTTCCCAGAGAGTGCTTGGCCTTTGGCACTCGCACAGTGGCTCCTGCCCCTGTGACTTTTGATTCCTCTCCCCATCCCCTATTTCTCCTTACTCAGGTGGACTGCCTTCTCTGTCTGTACACTTTAGCTTGTTCCTCACATTCAGACCCTCTTTCCTGTTGTTTCCCAGGCCTTCTCTTCATTTTTTTTTTAACTTGGTCTTCGTCCAGTACGCTCAGGTGACCCTGGCGGAGACCAGCCAGAGAATAAAGGGCACCCAACAGAACCTAATGCAATATGTCATATATAACAGACAACACTTTTCTGGTATTTACAATAGTTCTGTATTTCTTCACAGCGTACATATGGAGCAGATGTGAGAAATCATAGGTAGCGCGTGACCCTAACACTATGCAAACTATATGCATACAACGGTACACGACACTACACAATTACAAAATCCATATACTTTTAAACCTCTGGCATTGACAGTGTTCTGTTTCACACCCACAATGTATAGCATGCGGAGATGGGGGAAACACCTGGTGCCGTTTGACACTAAACACAATCTACACTCTACACATTACATACCAAGTGGTTGAAACGATACCCGGATATTCAGGTCACTGAACAGCGATTGGCAGACCAAAGAAGAACCATCGTCAGGAAGAACTTAATAGCTCCTGCCATCTTGAAAAAAATCAAGCAGGATGTCAGCGATCTGCTACAAAGCACAAAGAATATGGTCAATATGGAACCAGAGGAGGAACAGCATACCATGGAACCAGAGGAGGAACAGCAAGAAGAAATACAATCCAGGGTAGCTGAAGTGGAAAGAGACGAAATCATGCTATTCAGAATAGAAGACGAGTGGAAGAAGGCGCTCACAGAATTCGAAGGAATGGACCCCACAGAAATCCGCGTGATAACTAAGCAGAGGCCAAATAAAATCCTGTGCAGAGTAACAGACCACCTCAATCGGCAAATAATGCCACATTACTTTGACAACAATGTTGCAACGCTGGAGGCTATCCACACAGCCGTATACTGTGCTGCCATAGAAGCCACTAGGATTAATGGAAAAGAAACGAGAGACAAACAGCAGAAGAACCGAAAACAGAAGGAATCGCCAGCTTGGCGTAGAAGACTTCAGCAGAAGATAGAAGAATTAAGAGTCAAGATAGGTCAGTTGACCCAGTACCAAGAGGGTGATAGTAGTAAGAAATTGATTGGAAAGGTGATGAGCACCCTCAAGAGAGAAAGCGTCCACAGTAAACATGAGACCAGAAATCAGAGAATAGGATAATACTTGGACACACTGAAGTAGAACCTGCTGACACTCAGCAAGAGACTAAACCGATACAAAGAGAACTCCCAGAGGAAAATAAACAACCGAATCTTTGATAAGGACCAAAGAGCCTTCAACAGGAAACTAGGTGAATATGAGAAAGCAGGAAACGGATCACCCAAGAAGAATACAATCGAAGAGTTCTGGGGATAATATCTGGAGCACTGAAGTAAGATATAACAACAGAGTACCGTGGACAGAAGTAGAACGGAAGAAAACGAAGGACATACAAGAGATGAGAGAGTGGGAGATTCGAGAAGAAGAAGTAAAACAGTCGATCAGGAACACCCACAACTGGCGAACCCCGGGAATTGATTTCATCCACAACTACTGGTACAAGAAGCTCACCTGCAAACAAAAGAACCAACAGAGCAGTTCACTCGAATGATAAGCAACCCGGAGACAATCCTGAAGTTTCTCACTGAAGGAGTCACATATCTGAAGCCTAAAGATGAAGATACAAGAAGCCCGGCGAAATACAGGCCAATCACATGCCTCCCAACGATGTACAAGATACTAACTAGCTGCATAACTAAGAAGATATCAGACCACTTAGAGAGTCAGAATATAACGGCCGAACAGCAGAAAGGAAGCAAGCGGAGGAACAGAGGATGCAAGGAGCAATTAACCACAGATGCCGCCGTTATGGAGCAAGCCTTCAAGAAGCACCGCAGCCTATACACTGCCTACATCGATTACTGCAAGGCTTTCGACTTCGTACCTTGTAGCTGGCTAATGGAGACCCTGAAGATCTACACGGTCAGTCCGATAGTGACAAACTTCCTAGGAGCAACAATGGCGAAATGGAGTACCACCATTAAGGTCAAGAACATCGAAACCAGGTCAATCCCCATTAGAAGAGGATTCTTTCATGGAGATGCGCTGAGTCCACTATGGTTCTGTCTAGCATTCAAACCGCTATCCACCATGCCCAACGGCAGCAAGTATGGATATAACCTCAAAGAAGGAAGAAAGAACCTGTACACCCTCATTCACCTGATGTGCATGGATGACATCAAGCTCTACCCGGCAACCGAAAAGTAACTACTCCGGATCACCGAAGATTCAACAAGGACATTAGGATGGAATTTGGTCTAGAAAAATGCAAGACACAAGCACTGCACCAGGGAAAATTAGTTGGCCGAAACTACCAGCTGCTGATTGGTAAAGAGATCGAAGCTATGACAGAAGGTGAGACCTACAAATACCTAGGGATGATGCAGGCTGAGCAGTTAGAGCAAAAGGAAATCAAGAAACGCCTGATCGAAAAATATCATCAGAAACTCAAAAGCCTGCTAAAAGCAAAATTGAACGGAGGGAACACAATTAAAGTCATAAACACCTATGCAGCTCCTGTACTTGTGGACATGTGGACATGTGTGTGTATAGGTAGGGTGGCTCCTAGAACGTCCGTTCAAATCCACCTCGTTTCTTTGTACGTTGAACAGACTCTGCAAAACAGGCCTGCGTGTAATAGTGCAATGTTCGTGTAGTTTAATGCATGTTGTGTTGTTGTGTTATGCTGACCTCTTGGCTACCCGGAAGCAGCTATCACCAGGAAGGCTGCTTCTAGATACTCGTCCACAACACGGGAAGGTAGGCCAGTTCCAGTAGATGGGATGCATAAGGTCTCAGGTTATGAGACAACAACACTTAAAAAAAAAAAAAAAAAAATCCTCTGGGGGCCCAATCCAGAGCTTAAAAAAAAAAATATATATATATATATAAATAAATAAATAAATAAATAAAAAGGAAATAAATAAATAAAAAAAATTAAAAAAAATAATAAATAAATAAAAAGAAAATAAATAAATAAAAAAAAGGTAACATCAGGAATAAATTTCTTTGTCACTCGACCAGAAGATACAGTGTCCCATCTTGTTTGCCACAAGTTAACAATCTCATTTAAACATATTCTCTTCTCCCTCTTAATGTCAGAATTTATGTCAACTTCTATGCCAACAAGTCTAGTAGATATTTTCTTCTTAATGCCATAGCACAGCCCTCGATAAGCCACGAACAAATCCAAGGGGACTGCCCCAGCCATCACTTGAAGTGCAGTCGTAGCTAATGTACTGAGAAGCATTGTACTAAGTAATGTACTGAGAAGCATTGTTCTTTGTAGTGAGTTTAATTTAGCCTGAAATCTAACAAGAGCCACTCTGTGAGACAAACTCCCGCTGCATACGTAACCATAGGCAGAAACACCACCTTATAATATAAAAATAAAGTTTTATTGGACACACCCCAATCTGCTCTTGATACTCTTATAATATAACCGGCAAATTTCCTGATCTTGCTATGTAGATGTGTTAAATGCGCATAATAAGACAGCTTGTGATCAATAATGAGCCCCAAGTATTTAGTTTTAGAAACCATAGTCAACTGTCTCCCATTTAATTTTATTTGCGGCGGTCGTCCCAAATCAAGTTTTGTTTTAAAAAGCATCATTTTGGTCTTTTGGGGTCTAATGGTAAGCTTAAATCCTTGTGCCCAGGTATTAATATCATTTATTACACGGTTTGCATTTTGCTCCAAATCGTGTCGTGATCGACCTGCCACAATTAATGTGACATCATCAGCAAAAGCTATCACGTAACAATTTACTTGTGGTCGAACCAGCCAGTTCTGTAGCACCAAATTCCAAATGGAAGGACCTAATACAGAGCCTGAGGGCAACCTCGCCTGATTTGTCTTTGAAGGAGAAAATGTTTAGACCTTACAGTCACATATCTCTCAGAAAAATAACTCCTGAACAGACTGTATAACTGCTTAGAACACTCAGCACGACACAGTTGAGAAAGAGCTGCCTCCCACCATACTGAGTCGAACGCACCTTCAAAATCTATATATATAGCAAGTTCATATTTTGAATCAGAGTTTGAAATGTATGTATGAAAGTCCAGAAGAGCATCCTCGCACGATTTCTCCGGTGTAAAACCATACTGATTAGGTGTAATCATGTCATGGCGTTCTAACAATTCTTGTAAACGTATTGCCATTAACCTCTCTAACACTTTCCCCAGATTAGCCAACAAAGCAATTGGACGGTAGGACTTAGGCTCAATTAAAGGTTTCCCAGGCTTCCTAATTAGCCTCAATAAAGCAATCTTCCATTTCAATGGAAACAGTCCTTCCTCTAAGCACTTATTATATAACAAAAGTAACATGTTAGGTATCAACTTAAAAAACCTCACTATAAATGCATTCTCAATCAAATCTATTCCTGGACATTTTGCAAAATTAAGTTTCTTTAACACCCCTGCCAGTTCATCTATTGTAAACGCCAAGGTATTACCTCTAGCTACATAATACTGATTTTTTCTGCGCAGTTCGGATTGGCACTGTGAGTCTAAGATGGGATCGTCAACCGGAAACAGCCTGGTTAATATTGGATCTACTGAATCCTCCCAGCCAATAGTCTCAGTAGAATCCTCTTGAATTGTATTAAATACTTCCAAACTTCTCAGTTTATCTCTTGACAACTTATATAGCAAACCCCAGGGATCATTTATCCCCGATTCTTTTACAAACAATCGCCAGGTTTCTCTCTTCCGAGTTGCCATGGTTCTCTTGTAATTATTCTTAAGAGATACGTAATTTTCATGCAATCTAACTACCTGAGAATGACCCCAGTTCCGATGCCGCTGGTACTGTCTCCTAGCTCGATATACAGCCCGTCGTAAGACAGTCAGTTCGTTTGTCCACCATAGGCAGGATTTTAGTTTAATTACCTTCTTCCTACCTGACTTATATGCCGCTCTTACTATTGAATCCTCTATAGTATTAGCTAAATATATTGCAGATTCACGAACTATCTGTTGTTATTTATGCGAGGGAAAGTCCCGAAGAACGGAAGCTTCATACATGGACCAATCAAACGATTTCAATGAAAACCGAACAATGTGCGGTATCTGATCTTCAGTACCAGTTAAATCCGGCACATTCTTCACATAAAACAATATGGCTCGATGATCACTTGATGTCCAATCAGGCATTACCTTCCAGTTACAAATACAATGTCTAATACCAGAAGTTGTTATAGTTAAATCAATATTAGATTCACCCATTGGTCCACAGAAAGTAGACAGTTGATTTGACTTGTTCATTACAAATAAATTATGGCTCGATAAAAACTCTTCCAGCAATAAACCTCTCATGTCAGATGTTGCACTATACCACAATGGAGACTTTGCGTTAGCGTCTGTCGAAATAATCACTTGTTTAGGTCTTAAAATGAGCAACACATACTCTAAATAATCCACGCAATTATTAAAGTCCATTGAAGGAGCACAATACAAAGATATAAAATAGAATTGAACATTTGCCGAGGCCACCATAACACATGTAGCGAACTGGTTGCATAACCTATGAACAACCACTACGTCTAGATCTCTATTGACCACAATTCCAGTTTTAGGCTCTTCCTGCACCGGTTGTATTATTCGTGACGCTAAGGGATAACCAAATATTCTAGATGTTTGCTCACCTGGAACTCTAGCCCAATAAGGTTCCTGTATTGCCACCAAATCAATTTGAAAATCATCACTAATCTTCCTAATCTCGTCCGCTACCAATCTCGATCGTTGTCCATTAATCTGCATTATTTTAATTCTTGTAGAACAAAAAACTTCAGTTAACTCAGGATCTTCTTCCAACCCCCTTTCTCTTCGTTCATTACAACTATTCATTAGCAGTCCGAGTTCGTACCATTTCCAGTGCTCTTTGATATTCTGGGCATCTAACGTCCCTTACTGAATGGCAAAAATTCCCGCTTACGGCGCTTGCAGTTAGCACAGCTAGGCTCCTGATCTTTGTTTGGGCATTCAGCGTATACATGCCCCCCTTTTGCACAATGACCACATGTAGGGGAGCTGTGAGTACAATATTTCATAGCGTGTCCATATCCAAGACATAGAAAGCATCTGGAAACTATAGTAAAGGGGCGGTGCCTATGCGCACTTACTGCCAAGTATAAACGATCCAATGCTTATATAACCTTGGGGAGAGAGTAATAACCCAGTGTACAAAAGCTGTACTTCTAGACTTGGTCGTAACCCTAAAACTTATGTCTTTCTTAACTTCCTCGAACGTGATCCCGCGTTCTTCCAGATTCTTACAGTATAATTCTTCAATGATATCTTCCTGACTTAACTCCTTAGGAATATCATATATAATCACAGATGGGTTGCCCTTTGCAGCTCCTTTACTAACATACACATTCGGGATCATAGACTGGATTAACAACGAGCTAGAAGATACATGCGAAATACAAGGAAAATGATGACCAAGGGTCGCCAACACCACCCGAAGTCAGCAGTGGAGAGAATAACAATACCTCGGAAAGAGGGAGGAAGGGACCTGATAGACCTGATAGAACAACAGAAAACAGAGATAGTTAACTTGAAGGATTACTTCGAGAACAACATAGCACCACTCTGCCAGGCCATAAGGAGGATAAATAAGTGGTATACCCCACTCAAACTAAGCGAGGAAACCCCTCCCGCCCAGACAGTAAAAGAAACGAAATTAGAAAGATGCGGAAAGAAGACACTGCATGGTAGACACTACAACGAACTCCATCAAGGTCACATCGACACCATAGCTTCCAATGCATGGCTCACAAGCGGGTCGCTCTTTCCTGAAACTGAAGGATTCATGCTAGCCATCCAAGATCAGGTAATCAACACCAGAAACTATAGAAAATACATCGCAAAGGAGCTCGGAATGTCAGTGGACACAATGACTCAGATGAGGAAAAACTTGGGAAGTACATGAACCTGAGACATGAGATTAAGATGTTGCATATGCAAGAAGTATCAACCATCCCAATCATCGTGTCAACCACAGGTATGGTACCAAAGACTCTACATAGCAGCCTAGCAGCAATAGGACTCCCAGAAAACACCTGCAAGGAACTCCAGAAAGTCGTAATCCTACACACCTGTAGGATAGTCAGAGATTTTCTCGACTGACAGTAACACCAGACATAACAACAACCACCCTGTGTACTTGGTAGCAGTACCCGTCACGGAGTGGATCCCCCAAACCATATAATAACAATAATAATAATAACGATAAACTACCCTGTGTACTTGGTAGCAGTACCCGTCACAGTCTGAACCCCCAGTCAGGGAGAAATAATATAAGAGCAACAATAATAATAAACACCAGACATAACAACAACCACCATGTGAACTTGGTAGCAATAACCGTCATGAGGTGTGGAACCCCACTCCCAATCAGGGAGAAATAATATAACAGCAAGAACAATAATAATAATAATTGAATTTGGTCTAGACAAATGCAAAATTCATGGATCGCGTCAGAGAAAATTATTCAACCGAAACTATCGAATCTCCTTACAACTGCAGAGCGATAAAGAGATCAGAGCCATGTCAGAGGGAGAGGCCTAGAAATACTTGGGGATGATGCAGGCTCAGCAGTTACAGCACAAGGAAATTAAAGCCTGCCTGACCGAAAAATACCATCAGAGGCTCAGAAGCCTGCTGAAAGCAAAACTGATTGGATGGAACACAGTTAAAGCCATAATCACCTTTTCAGTCCCAGTGCTAACATACTCCTTTGGGGTCATAGATTGGACTAACACCGATCTGGAGATAATCATGAGAAAGACAAGGACAATGATGACCAAAAGCCGCCGACACCACCCGAAATCTGCCGTGGAGAGACTAACAATTGTTCTGGATGAAGGAGAAAGGGGCCTGATAGACCTCATTGAGTATCAGAAGGCAGGGACAGTTAATCTGAGGGATTACTTCCAGAAACACAATCTATTCTCAGCCTAAGCGAGAAGTCCCTCCCAACAAGGAGATACAGACGAAGCTAGAGAAACGGGCAGAGAAGACACACCATGGCTGAAACTACCATGATCTCCATCAAGATCACATAGATAAAATTGCTTCCAATGCATGGCTCACGAGAGGGACGCTCTTCCTCGAGACTGAAGGATTCATGTTCGCCATCCAAAACCAGGTAATCAACATTAGGAACTATAGAAAATACATTGCCAAGGAGGCCGGAGTGTTCGGTGACACATGTCGATGATGTCACCTAGCCTCAGAAACGATCCATCACATCACAGGGGGATGCAATTGATCACCCGGACTGAGTACGCTCGTAGACACGACTACATAGCCATGATAATACATCAGAAGCTAGCGAGGAAATATCAGTTGACCAAACAAAGTGTACCATTCTTCTAGCATGAACCCCAGGCTGTACTAGAGACCGTAACCCACAAGCTGTACTGCAACCGCGCCATAATAACGGATAGGAAAATCCCGCACGACAGACTGGATATAACCCTTGTGAGCAAGATGGAAAAGACTACCTACCTGATTGACATAGCGGTGCACGAACACAAGCAATGTCCAGAAAACCTATGGGGAAAAAATTAGGAAGTACACGAACCTGATACATGATGTCAAGGAGATGTGGCATATGCAAGAAGTAACGACCATCCCGATCATCGTGTCAACCACCGGGATGGTGCCAAAGACTCTACATAGCAGCCTAGCAGCAATAGGTCTCCCAGCGAACACTTAAATGGAACTCCAGCAAGTCGCAATCCTGAATACCTGTAGGATAGTTAGAGATTTCCTCGACCGACAGTAACACCAGACATTACAACCACCCTGTGTACTTGGTAGCAGTACCCGTCACGGAATGGAATCCCCCAATCAGGGAGAAATAATATAAAAGGAACAATAATAATAAAAATAATATTTTACAATTCATATAATAATAATAATGATGATGATGTAACAAACATGGACCTTTTTCTTCAATGGGAACAAAATTTCCCGGTGATGAAAATGTAAAGTAGAAAACCAAAAGAACTGATGGTTTGTTGTGTCATTTAAAGAAAATAAAGTTAGTGGTACGCTGGGATCGTGGGTAGATTAAGGGCTGGAGCGTCTCTTAGTACGATCATTGTGGAGGAACCGAGAATTGGACTTCTCTTCCCCTACTTGTTTAAAGAAGTGAGGCGTTTACCTGTGTCAGCTCTTGACGCCTCTAATAAGTGTTGGTAATCCAGAAAACACTAGTTAGCATGAAGGGTTGTTAAGGTGGTATTTTTTAGGCTTCGAGATAATATAATGGTTTCAAATTGCGTGTATTGTGTTGTCGGTTTGTCTTGTTCGCTTGCTTGACAAATAAACTTGAGTTACCAGAAAGGAACCAAACACCAGCCCATAAAATTTCCTTCCATCATTATAAGATTCTACTTAATTTCCCGCAGAGTATCGAATCGTCGTCGCTAGACCAGCTTAGACTTCAACTGTATGAGATGTTCTAAAAACTAATAAATAACCTTTCTTGGAATTAAATTCTTAAAATATGGACAGACAGTCATACGGAATTTCACAAGCCAATAAGCACTTCCGAACGAGCCTATTAGAATTTATTTTATCAACTTTACTCTTATATACTAGTATATTCTTTTTCACTTTCTTTTATTTTCTCTATTTCTAGTTCTTATTTCAAAGGGACGTAAGATTCTTTTAGTTTCCCCATCTTCATTGATTTTCGTAATGCAAACCCTGCTGATTGTGACGCAATTGATTCAGAAATCTTTGCTGATATCCGGCAGGTAAGTCCAGCCCAGATGGCTGAAAAAACCATTTATTCCTTGGACAATGACCAAGATTCGTTTGTAGCACTATATCTTCATATAAAAATGTTGCTGTCGGGAATTCAATAACTTGCACGATATCGTTAATGGTGTGGAATGATCTGGTAAACAGAAATCATTTTGAAGAAGTACAGAGAGAACACTAATAGCATTTTCTCGTTTATTTTTCTTTGAAGTGGTTATCGAAAAAGCTGCGAGTAGTCGATATTTTCAATCAAGAAATGTAGACTCTCAAGTAAAGGAAAGAAAGAAAATTAAGAAAAACTCGGAAAATGTCAAATATTCTTGAAGATTTAGCGTTATTGTCATAAGAAATCACTATAGATACATTGTTTAATGTATTTAATTTTCGTGTTCTACGGTTTTTGTTAAAAAAACATTCCAAGTTCTCCATGTCCGAAACACTTTACGATAATTTTATGAGAGATATTCTCTGCTATATGCACGATATAAAGATTGTGGACACCACTAAAGCGAAACAAAACTCTCCCCAGTGATGGATTTAGTCAAAATAAGCTTTCGCAAAGGGTGAGGGGAATCCCGGTCACTGAGTGTAGAATAAAAATCAAAATTACATACTTTCATTTTGAGGTCTCTTTGATTTAGGGCTCCATTAACCCGAAATCTATTCATATTTCTTCGTATTGGTCAACCCAGGTAATCTAAAACTACATTCGTTAGTTGAGTTTCTTTCTCTCTCTTTCTTTCTTTCTCCGTGCTCGGCTGTCGCAGACCTTGAGGAATAAATAGGAACAGGTATGATATCGCTATTGAAAAGACATTTTCAATGCTTATCGATGCAGATAATAAATAGTCTTCTTGAATCAATGGCTGTTATGGAACAACCTACTTCCTTCACAAGTATCTTGTGTTCTCCAATTAAAACCCATATAGGGTACTAATAAATTATTACAAGATGATTAAAGGGCATTTAATCATTGGTAAATTTAATTAATAAAAACCAACCTGGACCAAAATAGCATTGCTAGTCTATCCATACCTTTTGAAGCGTGTTTAAAGCTTCCTCTACACTATCTGTAACGTAAAGAACAATAAATCTCTGAATTCCATGTTGATTTTTTTCTTTAAAAGGATCTGCTAAATGGAATATATATTTGCTTCGATCTTCCAAAATGAAGAGGGAAATACCTGCTTCGTGAAGGGTTTTCACTACGCACGAAGATGTAGCTGCATCTGAAAATATATTGCTTTTTTGTGAAATTTGGACAATCTTATCCTCATTCATATAGTAATAAGAGTCTAATATTATTACCATTTCTCGAAAAGAACACCAATCTAAAATGCAACTGATTTCTTGAGTTCCTCAAATTAAAGCTTTAAAAAATCAGCATAAAAGAAGGATTTTGTCTAACGTCTAGAGAATGCAATGAATTTACCTGATTTCTTCGAATATAAGTGCACGAAGTTAAGGGTGTTCGATCTTTCCTTACTGTCGATAAGTTTCACAATTTTGACGACTGCAGAGCACATCCAATCTGTCAACACAGAGAGAATTTTAAATATTCTGAGATATTTATATGTTAAAATTTATTTTATTATCTCTATTAATGGGAATAAGATTATTTTAAGGAATACAGATCTGAAAACTAACAAGACCTGGGTAAAAACATGAGGGATTGATTAAGAATTCATATAGGATACATAAAAATGTGCCAATTGTTCGTCCGACAGAATGGACAATTTTTTTTTTTTTTATGTTACTAAAACACATCTTCGTGTATATTGTATGCAAATTGCGCGTGTTCTGAGGTCGATTTTCTGTTTGCTGGACAGAAACCCTAGTTTCCAGGAGTAAAAAGCAATGCTACCTTCGTCTGACACCTATTCATTCAGTCAAGTTTTGAAAAAGGCCCATACAAATTCCTCACCTCATCGACAGGACTCGAAGTCAGGTCTTTTCCACCGACAGCTATCCTACCAATTGGGCTAACCACGAGGGCACTGCAGTAATGCATGTCATTTCAAATATGCAGGATAGTGCTCAATGAGAGCCCTCGCAGGTAGTGGATAGCTTCGCTAATCGTTCACAATATATAAAAAAGACGAATGGTTCGATTCTCTTCATCAACAGAAGTTGAGATGAAATTTAAACTTCGGTTGAAATTTCAAAATTCCATTTCAACTCTTTGGATGAAAGAGAAAATATCTCAACACTTTTAGATAAACATATCAAAGTAATTTTTTTTGCAATTAATGTGAGGAATACTTGCTGATGTTCGGGGTTCTAGCTGCGTGTTGATTGAGGTGTTGAAAATTAATAACGGTATTCTTCGTTTGAGAGAGTTAGCCATTGGAAATAGCTCACATTATAAAATTGAAATTCTTTGAATCAACAAATATTTTGTCGAATTTTAATAAATATCACAAAAATAGTTTATTATAAATATATTTTCGAATATTTCTTTTATTTTCTTTCAGTTATTTGTAAGTCACTGATGGAAAAATGATTATTTTCCTGAAATTCTTTTTGTCTTTGACTTTGGATAATTATGTGTTGTCGATTAACTGGATTAATTACTAAGTTACCATACTGTCAGTATTGGACGTCAATAAATATATATTAATTGCTGCAAGGTGATTCATCAAATGCATTCTGGTCACATATTGGCAGACTTTTAATATTTCGCGCTGAAAATATATTACAAAAAACGCTCACGATCTGCAATTATACTCATTTATAATATTTTACCTTCTATGATCACATACATTTATATGTTTAGAATTAAATTCTGTTGTGTATATCTTTTTTCGATGAGGAAATTAAGGTGTGATTCATTTCAAAGTGGCAAGTTGAAGCCCCTGCGGCTATCAGCAATTTTGGTTCCATCTTATGTCATGATTGGTACTAACATTTTCTCTTGCTTCTAGAGGCGATTCTCATACAATCACCTGGACCAGTCCATCCTTGGGAACGAGGCATTAATATACATCCCTTGTGCCAATTCCGTGTATTAACCTTCCTCGCCCAAGACCTGGATTCAAATTATATGATGCAGTTAACTAATCGCTGTGCTAGTAAGAAAATCTTAAAATTCCAAGTACGGTTATCTTTAACAAGACGAGTTCATAGTTACTGAGACATCTTAATTCATGATAACAGTTCTCAAATTTTTTCCTCTTTAAGTATTTTAATATTTTACCACGAAATTTCAGGTACAGAAGATAAAGGAAGGTCAATGTGTATCGTAAATCGTTCTGATTTATACATAAAACAACTTATTGTATTATGTTTCTCGTGGACCATGAGTTACCTCTGCCCCATTCTCTTCACATTCTTCATAAAGAAGGGCTGAAATATGTTTCGAAAAGAAGTAGAATTAAATATAAGTTTGGATACATTTAATTTTCCGTACAATGGGAAAAATCTAAGCTATTCGTACATTAGACATAAAAGGATATTCTTGCCTGAATTCCGTGATCCTGAGCGACATTTGGACAGCCAACTTAAACATATTATCACTAGCAAAGAGCTACGTCTCTGATTCATTTTGTCTCTAAACTAAGTAGAGTTTCCTGATATTCAGAAAAGAAATTCAATCAGCTTTTGCCTTTTATCTCTCTTGATTTGGTCATACATTTACTGTTCCTGAATATGACCTATCACGTAATGGCTCATGGGTATGTTTTCATACTGTCCGAATTTGAATGACGTCTTCTCTATTAATCCCAAATATTTGTCCACAGTTTCCTTTTCAAAGCAGTCGAACAAAGATTTATGCAAAGCACTCTATTTTATAAGTATCCTGCACAAAAGCAAGGAATATTTAGTGTGTGTTGAGTACTGCTGTTAATTCTGGTAATGCATCGCTGCCGTGCGGTATTCTCCCGGATCTGTCATCCAATGCACATACGGAACAATAGCTATCAGTATTGATTTCGTTTTTCTAAATACAACACTCAAAAGGTATACCATTCAGCTGTAGATAATATGAATTGCGAATACCGATGATATGGAACTTTACGGGTATCCAAATAATGATATCCATACTGTTGCACGAGTTAAGAATAATGGTGAGGATTGATAGCAGGTCTCGCCGTGGTCATCTCAATTCTTTTAGCTGCTATGATCTCAAGAAGTCGAATGAAATAAATATAACACTGTAATTAGAACGCCAAGCACTTAAGTGAATTGATTTCCATGGTACATATGTCTTAGATGGGGACCATAATGAAATTTCCAAAAGATGTTTCGTGAAGAAAGAGGACTTCAGATTCCATAAACATGTAACCACATCAGACATTATAATTAATCTTGAGTAGAGCATAAATTTGAAACAAAATATCTAAGATCTGGGCATTTATACTTTTGTTTTGGATAACTGTTGGAAGCAGCGAAATATTTATCATGATCAGTTGTTTCCGAGACCATTCCAGGGACAACGGAGGAGGTGAGAACAGCAGTTCATAGGAAGCCATATCTCAGTTGGTTCCTGAAACGAAAGTAAAACAATTCTCCCTTAAACACGAATTTAGTAAACAGCAGCTGCACGTGCTAGTAATTACAACTCGGTTTCAAGTCACCGGGGAGAGTTTCCAATTTAGTGAAGCAACCCAAGCGCACACTATACATCCAATGCGTGTGCTATCGCATCTTTTATGTATCCGTGTGTTAGACTGCAGAAGAACGTGCAGTTCTGAATATCGATTTTAATCTAAACTAATGAAGACCCCCATAGAAACTAAGTGACAAAACTACATGACGTGCAGTGCCAATATTCATGCAACAAACAATCGTAAATTTCTTGTTTCGTTCCTACTGAAAAATATGAGTCGTATGTAGAATCGACTACGCTGATATCAAAACACGAAAAAAAATAAATTATTGTGGGGTTTACGTTCAGTAGTTTCTGAGAAAAGCTAATATTAACTTTAAATCAATATCTTCTACTGCAACCCAAAGAATTCCCTCGCAGCTTTGGGTTAGATTTCTGTTGAGAAATCTATATGTTTTATAGTCGATTTGTCTGTTTGCTGGGGGAAAAACCTTGCTTTCTACCTGAGACCGACTAACTCAGTCACGGGGTGAAAAAAGCCCATTAAAGCTTCTCGGTCATCGACGGGAATCGAACCCAGGTCTTTTCCACGGTGTATGGGGATGACAGTGACGATCCCACTGTGCTACCAACGCTGTTTCTATTTGGATTTGTCTCCTCATCGCCTTAATGCATTTTTCTCTTCTTCTTGTCAAGGCCATTTCCTCTATACCACTAATTATCCATTTTGCACACCGCCACCTATCATATCTTCTTGTCAGTCCTTATCTGTAATGTCCAGTCATTGCTCTTATTCTTTTGGTTTCATTCCTGTTGACCGGCGTGTAATATGTTCCAAACCTCAATATTCTTTACAGTTGGATTCATCAACTGGACCAGCAGGATCGAAGTTAATAAATTCCTATTCGGATTAACCGAACTTTCCCATACAGTATTTTTTGAATAAGTTACCAGAATGATTCTAAGTGGCCATTGTTTCTTTGCCTAATTTTCATGTTGTACTTGAATATCCCATTACCCGACCATTTCCGTGTAAGCAGGTGACTGACCACACATAGCATACACAAAAATTTCAAAATATTCATAAATATACCAACCAGTGCATTCAAGATCGTTTAAAAAGAATCTATAAGGAATACTCAGTGAACTGTTGGAGAGCTGAAGAGCTCCCAGCAACATCTTCTCAATAAAAGTGAATTAAACGATCTAGTTACAGATTTCAAATCTTTCGAAAGAAATTGTAGAATGTCTTTTGGCTTAGCATATCTGGTCCATGAGCCACACGTCTTGTAGAAAAGGAAGATTGGGATAATATTGCCTTTTTTTCCTATATATTTTTAACCTGCACATAAGCAAAAGCAATAACTTAATTGGATTCTGGTTTCAAGCCAGATCGTAAGAACACCGAAAGGCACAAATATTAAACCTTCGGTCCATTTATGCAATGATTCGAATATGAAAAACTGTGTCGCCTACGGTCAATGTTGATCTTCGAATTTTATTCCAGATTGGGTGTAATTGCACCTTTTTTCACAAATTAATGTTATATTCGCTTGACTTTTTTAACAAAACAGGAACCATAAATGTAACAAATACTTATCCGCAATATTTTTACAATGTTTTGATCATATGTTATTTACACCCTTATTGACCAAAAAACAAGAAACCTTTATTCAATATCTACTAAGGCCAACTCTGTAATTTGAGCAAAATGAAATCGTGGATGCTATTAGGTCTATAATCTATCTTCAAATTTGTATATATTCCATCAGGATATTTGCGTGCTGTTGTATTGTGATCGGTTGTGTACTACGAATTGATGAAGAAAACTGCGAAGTCAAAGCGCTCTTTCACGAACATCCTCAGATTTAGATCCAGAAAATTAGGCGGCCAGAGTAGCTGGTGGAGATCTTTAGAAAATTAATCGAAACATTCACTTACAGTTACTGCAGGGTGGATAGCTGCATTATCTTCTTGAAAGAATCCACCACAAGCCGGGTAAATTTGGTTCTGAAAAACAGAAAGGTATTTATCGGAGGCAATCTTCCAAGGGTATGAGATGACCCACTCCATAACAACAGACATGTCCCATACCATTATACTTCCTACAGTCGCTCGAGTAGTAGAAATGAGACAGTCTGGATGCATGGTTCCATGAAGTTCACGTCGCACTTTTTTTTTCTTTTTGCTCTCTACCATTGGTGGAAAAAAAGCGTAAATCCAGACTTGGATTTACGCTTTTCAGATAATATGGTCTTTTCTAACTATTCTACATTTTCGGTCTTAGCGTTGGTGTCGCCATTCCAGTCTAATATTTCTATATAGGCTTTAGTATAAACACACGACTATTAAATCCCAAATTTTTCAACTTCCCCTTATGGTTCTGTTGGAAATGGGTATCGAAGCTATTTCTAGAAAGATCTATCATGATTTCAAGAAAGATACCAAAATTGAAACAGATTTCCATTGAAAATTGAATGGGTGTTGACATATTTCTTTGCATAAATGGAATTTTTCTGCCACTTATGCACCCTGGACTTACCATTCTGATGCACAATTTGCTTTAAATTGCTGCTGCCTCGTTTTTAATTTACTGACTTCTAGTCGCATTTGTGGGGGTGGAGTTGTTTTATTATATATATTATTTTGTTTTCTTTGTCTTTATTTACTTTATTATTATTTATATATTTACTATACCCCACTTTGCATCTGATATGTTATCTCACAGAAGAATTCCGGTTCTGAGGGAGTTTCTATATTAGTACACTCCTCCTTTGGGTTTTGCTGTGTTTTCATAAATGACCGAACTCCATTTTCATTAAGTTAAATACAATTAGTTTATTATGCATATTCACAAATAAAAAAATCTAGCAAATCATACACATTATTCACTTGATATAAGTACCTAGCATGGATTACGTTCCTGGTCATTAGCTTCTCCTATCCGTCATCTTCTTCTTACTATTGGGTCACTAACACTCTCCTACGATTAGTTTAACTTAACTCTATCTTAAATACAATTGACATTTTGTTTATTATTCATACTTATCTAGCACAATCCTACATTCTTCTTCATGGTTAATACAATTCTTCTTCTGGAATTTAATGTCCACTTTACAAATTATTCTAGGCTAGTCTCACCCTAACACAACCAATTACCCGTTAATGAAATAAGCATTGGTTTATTTATTTCTTGATTCTCTCAGGTAAATTTCAGCATTTAGCGACTAAGTGCACCACTTCTCTACTTCAGTAATATTATATAAGTTAACATACAACTCTAACAGCTCTATTGATTAACATTTCAAAAGGTTTTTATTCTACATTCATTAAAGTTAGGCAGATGAAACGTAACTATGAACTACCCTCTTATTAAACAATCCTTATGACATTTCTGCACTTATCTAAAGAATAAGTATTGAATCAACTATATGCATGCCAAAAGAATTCCCTTTAACTATTTCTATCTTTAGCTACAGTCTTTTGTATTACCTAATGGTACATATGCCGTTCAGCACTTACTTCTGGTGAGCTGAATTCCTCAGCCAATACAAGGATTTGTCTTTGACGTTCTGCTCTGCATCGGGTTCCACCCTCAGTCTGAGATCGCTTTTCTTCAGCTTCGGAACTGCTAACATCTGCCAGGGATACTATTCGCTTCGCCGATCATTCCTGGAGTCATATCTTTCTTCGCTGTGCCTGATCATTCAGTAGGAGTCGCTTCCCTTTGCTTTATTTCTCTCTGTAGGCTGCAGGACGGTCCGGTGTTCTTCCATAAGCATTATCTCGCTGTTCTCCTAAATACATCTCTCGGTGGACGATTTCGGACTTCTATGTCCCATATCGAGAAAGTTCCCTTTACTGTAACTTATCTATACTTTACTACAGCTATCAAAACTTATTCAACTCACAATAAATAGTTCTACTGGTGAATCACTTCCGGGGACTGTTTCCCGAGCCTACCTCTCCGAAAAACTTTCATCACTCCTCCAAAAAAAAACTTTTTATCATCCTTCGAAAAATCTTTATCATCCTCAGAAAAAACTTTATCATCCTCCAAAACACTTTATCGCCCTCTTTTTCGCGCGCTCTTCCCTTTTTGTTTTCCAAAATTTCGTAACGCCCCTCCTTTCCTCAACCAATAATTTCTATCTGACCATCATCATCTCCATTCTCATTTGCCTCGACCCATGACAGGAAGGTCGAGTTCCATCCGGTGTAAAAAGGAAACTTCCGGTTTCCAGAAATTTCTCGAACTTTCTAGTAAGATGACCGGAAATTCCATCAGCTCAGAATCCTTCTAGAACCATCCAGAAAACACCTGCGTCCATTTGCTTGATTCGTCTCGCCTTATTATGAAATGACCACGCCTGCTCTGTTAAGGGTAAACCAGGCCGCTCCCCGTTGGTACCTTTTTTGTAATTTCTGCAGCACTCCTTCCCTTGCCAAATCTATCAATTGACACCCCACTGTTCCGTCTCGATATATCTTCACTTGCTGCTTCAGGTGGTGGGCGCTGATCGTATATCTCTTTCTAATGTTTATTTTCACGGTATATTTACATTAACTCTAGCTCTTACATTAACTATAACTTCCACTTAATTTAATTCCATTAACGTGAGACCCACTATCTTAAATATTTGTGATTTTAAGTGTTTTCTTGTAAGGTTTACAATATCACTCTATCTAGCGTTCTTTCTTTAATTATACTGATATTTAATTTAATTTGTAAGACTTTGTGTCATGCACATTCTTTTCTTGTAGATATGCATTCCCTTCCACTCACCGTATACGTTTTTAATGGTTCCTTCTGAAACACCAATGATTTTCTTCGTTTCCTCAATTGCGGCTCCAGCTAAACGTGCTCAACAATAACATGATTTGGGAAAATCAGAATGATCATCTATTTTATTTCATCAAACACCAGATAGACTAAGAAGCTTCAGAAAAAATACATTATTTATATGATACCAAGAAACGTATCGGTATTAGATACTTACCTTTGCATTCCGTATATTTAATTACCTATTGACGCTTACAAAAAGCTTCTAAATTTCTGGTAAGTGAGTTTATGTATCTTGTAGGCAAGCAAAGATTGATGCAGACTTTTGTTATCAGATAAAAAAGTAATAGAACTCATGAGTCATAATTACTAAAGTGATTGTACGATATTGCTACGAACATTGTCAAAAATATTACTTTAGAAGAAGAAAAGAAAATCAAATAGCCTCATAGATTAGAAGCAGCCACATTAGTGGAACTCATAGTAAACAAGTTTATTGACATGGTGTGTTAGTAAAAGTGTTTGGGACCGATTGCTTCAGTAACGCCGTTGTGTGCTTAGACCAATATGGCTGATGAAGAAAGAAGGATCGTTCTTTTGGTGTTCGAAATAAGTGTCTTTTAATTTCACCATAATGCGGCCCTCAAGTGCAATCAAGAATAATGATATACACTGCAAACAATTAAAAAAAGGGCCGTCATCCTAACAGCCACGTGACCTAACGATAGGCACAAATTTGACTTAGAAAGTGAAAGAGACTCGGTCTGCTTTTACAGGGAGTATAATTCTTTTTTCACTCTACATATTTCTCAGCACATCGACAGTATCAATGACTGGTAGTTCAGAACGAAATCAACCTCTTGGAATTTTTCTCACAAGTTTTGAAAATCCTGCTGTGCGTGTAATGCAAAAATCTTACTGAGCTGTAGATTTTATGATGCTGAGTTTAGATTTTACGATTTCGAAATTAAATTTTAAAGTTGTATAATCAATTGCTTTTTTTTTTCTCAATGGGAAAGATGTTCTCCTTCCTCGGTTTGGTTCGGAACTGTCATCCGTGTAATTGTAAATCAATTGTAAAATCTGTCATTTTAATATTTCGAAATGAAATTTGAAGAACTGATAAAATTTGTCATTACTTGCGATGTCTATGTGCTTGAACCTTGAAAATCGAACCAGAGCCGATGTTTTGAAAGACCAAGGGCGGTAGTTCCTTGTAGCATGCAACCTATTATTGCTGCATGCTACAGGGAACTCATAGAAAGTGTTCTACAACAGATCGATCTGTCTGTGGAACCAAAACCGGCCCAGCATCTTTTTTTTTTTTATAATTTGTTCATTAAAGCTTTTTCTTTGAAAATAATGATCTCTGAATACATTTTCGTAGTGCACTCTATTTAGATCCATTTTTATATTGCAGACATTTGGCAAATGTGGTCTTGTGCAACTGTCGCGAACAATGAGGGCTTCCATTAACCCAGCGATGGTGGCGCTTCAATTTATTCTATATGGCACAGGTGGTTCTTATAGCTCAAGTAAAAAGGAAGAGGTATTAGGTAACGGATGTACATCAAGATAGCAAATAAACATATCTAGAAGATTAAGGTTGTACATGGAAAGGGAGTTTAATAAATGCAGTTATGTGTGATTTGCATTAAATTAAGGTTGTACATGGAAAGGGAGTTTAATAAATGCAGTTATGTGTGATTTGCATTAAAATGTCAGGGTGACATAACATGATATGCACGAAGTTGTAACCACTTGAGACACTAATGCAATGCATTCTTAGAAAGTTCGCGATAGCTGAATATATTTTTATTTTCACAAATAAAATATTACAACGTAGTGATGTTCCTGACTGGGCTAATTTGCTACATATACATGTTTTTGCTAAATTACCCAAGGTTCTTTAAGGAGAAGAAGGCGAGTCTTTGAACAATACTGTTTCTTTGAAAATTTCTGGCATAAAAACCTGCTTATATAGTTTTTTCCCTCAATGGAGCTCAGTTTGTCTTTTTCTACAGAAGGTTCTTGATCCAACAAAATAGGCAAACCTCACCATAAAATACATGCAATTTAAAATAACACTACTGGAAAAGGAATGAATATTAATTTAATTTCATTTTATGTTAAGAGAAGGATATTAAATTATTCATATAAATTAAATATGAATAATCTAATTAAACCACGTAATTTGATATCTTCAAGTGTCCACTCTGAATAAGCCCACGTGAGTAGCACAGTTGGTAGACCCACTGATCTCCCTCCCTCACATCGGTTGGAAAAGGCCTGAGTTTGAGTCGTGATGAGGAAATTTTATGAGGATGACTTGACAAATTTTTCTGAGCCCTTTTTCATAAAGTGGCTGAGTTATTCGGTCTCAGGCTGGGGTAGCATGATTTTCTCTAACCCAAAAGTCGTGTTTTTCATCCAGCAAACAGAAAATAGATATAGAACACACAATTTACAGACAGTATATGAGGAGCAATCTGGCCTCAGTCGTTGATGCTCCTAAAACACTACTACAACAACAGCACGGTATAAAAAGAATTGCTTTCAGTAATTTAAACTTTCACACAACAGAAGTTCATAATGGGAGACTTTTTGGATTCCACATTAAATTAAAATTAATTCATTCATTTAATAAATTAATTTTTTATTTCGATACTCTCAGTGTTTGCAATGGCGCTTGTGTAGAAATGTCTTGACGCACTACGGCATGAAACATGACGTGCTTTAAATCATCATCGTGTCATTTAAGTAGGCTGCGCGATAAATTTTTAAGCTGTTTACATTTACGAACAGCATTAATTTCAACACCTTAATTTGTTTCTTCATATTCTGTCTGAACAATATTGTGAACAGCGAGATGAATAACAAATAAAATCTGACTTTTCTGCGTTGCTTGTTGTAGGCGCATCATCAACTGAGGCCATCAGGCGCCATATATAATGTCTGTAAATTGTGTATTCTGTGGTCTATTTCGACAACGATCGAGTTTCCAGGAGAAAAAACCATGCTAGCCACGTCTGAGACGAACTAATCGAACCAATTGGTTCGTCTCAGTGTTACTGATTGACGGGATGCGAATCAGGCATTTTCACCTGGAGTTGAGATTATGGTGATTATGCGATTTGCGCTAATCCCGAGGACTGATTATTCTACATAATAGTGTCGGTAGTGAAGAATCTTGTTGTTTGGAGATTCGTGTAAATATATATGTATATATATAATATTCAGGAATCTGAATTTAATTCATATGGAAATGTTTGTAATCGCAGTTCTTTCTTTGATTTTGTAATTCAATCGAAGAAGTGTTCCAGATACTCTATAACGAATTCTGTCTGAATTCGTTATAGCTGGACGCCCTTCCCCGAGCCTGAAGGATTCATGCTGGCCATCCAAGAACAGATAATAAACACCAGAAACTATAGACAATACATCGCAAAGGAGCCACGAATGTCAGATGAATCACCCAGGTTGAATACGCTCGTAGACACGACCAGGTAGCCAGGATAATACATCAGAAGCTAGCAAGGAAATACCAATTGATCGAAGAACGTGTACCGTACTACAAGTGCGAATTCCAGGCAGTAGAAGAGATTCCAACCCACAAGCTGTACTGGGATCGCGCCATAATAACGGATAAGACCATCCCGCACAACAGACCGGACATAACCCTTGTAGACAAGAGTGGAAAAGCTACCCAACACTAGAAATGTCCAGAAAACCCATGAGGAAAAAATTAGGAAGTACATGAACTTGATACATGAGGTCAAGGAGATGTGGCATATGCAAGAAGTAACGACCATTCCGATCATCGTGTCAACCAACGGTATGGTGCCAAAGACCCTACATAACAGCCTAGCAGCAATAAGTCTCCCAGAGAACACCTACAAGAAACTCCAGAAAATTGCAATCCTGAACACCTGTAGGACAGTCAGAGTTCCTCGACCAACAGTAACACCAGACATTATAACCACCCTGTGTACTTGATAGCAGGACCCGTCACAGAATGGAATCCCCCACTCAGGGAGAAATAATATAAGAGCAACAGTAATAATAATAATAATGATGTAACAAACATGGACCTTTGCCTTCAATGGGAACAAAACTTCTCGATGATCAAAATCTAAAGTCGAAAACTAGAAGAATTGATGAGTTGGTGTCACTGAAAGCAGATAAAGTTAGTGGTAGGCTGGGATCGTATGTAGGTTAAGGGCTGGAGCGTACCTTAGTACAATCATTCTGGAGTAACCGAGAATTGGACTTCTCTTCCCCTACCGGTTTAAACAAGTGAAGCGTATACCTGTATTACCTCTTGAAGCCTCTAATAAGTGTTGGTAATACAGAAGACACTATTTACCATGAAGGGTTGTTAACGGGATATTTTGTGCCCTTTGAAATATCTATATAATGACTTTAAATTAATTTATTCTGTTGTCGGTTTGTCTTGTTTGCATGCTTGATAAAAAACTTGAGTTACCAGAAAGGAACCAAACACCAGCCCATAAATGTCCCTTCCATCATTATAGGATTCTACGTACTTTCCGCAGAGTATCGAATCGTCGTCGCTAGAACAGCTTAGACGTCAACTGTATGAGATGTTCTAAAAACTAATAAATAACCTTTCTTGGAATTAAATTCTTAAAATATGGACAGATAGTCATATGGAATTTCATAAGCCAAGAAGCACAAGCGAACGAGCCTATTAGAATTAATTTTATCAACTTTTCTCTTATATACTAGTATATTCTTTTTCACTTTCTTTTATTTTCTCTATTTCTAGTTCTTATTTCAAAGGGACGTAACATTCTTTTAGTTTTCCAATCTTCATTGATTTTCGTAATGCAAACACTGCTGATTGCGATGCAATTGATTCAGAAACTCTTGCTGATATTCGGCAGGTAAATCCAGCCCAGATGGCCTGAAAAAACCATTTCTTCCTTGGACAATGACCAAGGTATGTTTGTAGCACTATATCTTCATATAAAAATGTTGCTGTCGGGAATTCAATAACTTGCACGATATCGTTAATGGTGTGGAATGATCTGGTAAACAGAAATCATTTCGATGAAGAACAGAGAGAAAACTAATAACATTTTCTCGTTTATTTTTCTTTGAAGTGGTTATCGCAAAAGCTGCGAGTAGTCGATATTTGTAATCAAGAAATGCAGACTTTCATGTAAAAGAAAGAAAGAAAACTAAGAAAAACTTAGAAGGTGGCAAATATTCTGGAGTATTAGGGTTCTTGTCATAATAAATCACAATAGATACATTGTTTAATGTATTTAATTTTCGTGTGCTATGTGCACGATATAAAGATTATGACTACCATTAAAGCGAAACAAAACTCTCTACAGTGATGAATTTAGTCAAAATAAGCTTTCACAAGAGGGAGTTGCGTTCCCTGAACGTAGAATAAAAATGAAAGTTACGTACTTTCATTTTGAGATTTCTTTGCTTGCTTTGACTTAGGGCTCCATTAAGCCTAAATCTATTCATATTCCTTCGTACTGGTAATCCCAGGTAATCTAAAATTCGTTATTGAGTTTCTCTCTCTCTCTCTCTCTCTCTCTCTCTCTCTCTCTCTCTCTCTCTCTCTCTCTCCTTCACTTTTGACGTGCTGGGCTGTCGCAGACCTTGAAGAATACATAGGAAGAGGTATGATATCGCTATTGAAAAGACTCTATCCAATGCTTATCGACGCAGATAATAAATAGCCTTCTTCAATTCACGGCTCTTATGGAACAACTCCAGATGAGATACGCAGATATCTAACCCTCTATGTGTGCGAAAATCGGATGGCAACATGACTACCCAGAAAGAGTGCTGAACGTTATTTACGATGGAGATAAGTACCAATTTTCAATCTGAAAGCCTCTAATGGATGAGGACGCCATAATTCATTTTTATTAGCATCGGGTGGGGTAGAAATTATGCAGGAATTGCATGCAGTGTACTACGCAGACGTCGGGATGGATCCTGACGAGAATCTGCAGGATCATCGGGGACGATGCTTTCGAAAAAGCTTCAGAAACTGAGTAATCATTCTGGACTATGATATCAAGAACTATTGGAAAAGCCAAATGTAAACAATATCATTGCAGCTAAGGTTAGATCAACGCGCTAATCAGATACGCTCTAAAATATTTTGGTAGAATTGCTATCGAGTCCAACAGGAGTATATTGTTAGACCAATCGAGTATTCACATTACTTGCCCATACCAGCCATTAGCATGAGGAAGTTATCTTTTAACCAATTAAAACTCTTCCGTTGATAGGGTGGCGCATATACAGTATACCCATAGATAAACCACATTCTGGCTAAAGCCAAAATTTGTCATATTTACGGATATACAAAGGGTACTAGGAAAGTTTTGCAATATGACGCAACAATGAATCATAGGAAGCTGCTTGTTGCTGCATGTTGAGACATGTTCATATGTGCATAGTAGCCGCCGCGCCAAGTCGATGGGCTCAGTTATTCATTAGTAGTGAGTGTAAAGTGCTTGCGATGGCATCGTGGTCACGAAATGAGATAAGGACAGTTTTGCGGTATAATTTCGTGCGTGTTTTAACCATAGACCAGTGCTTAGAAGAAATGACTCTTGCACTAGATGATGATTGTCCACATCGTACAACGATATTCAGGTGGTATAGAGAATTCCAAAGGGGAAATTTCACTCTGGAGGATTCTGAGAGGCCGGGAAAGCCACGAACGTCAGGTACGGAGGAAAACGTTACTGCTGTGAGGAAAATGCTTGACGAAAACAGGCGGTTGACCTACCAACAGATAGAGGATACGTTGGGCCTAAATGCACCAGCAATTCGTTCGATTCTGCAAGATCATTTGCACGTGAAGAAACTTTGTTCTCTCTGGGTGCCGCATCAACTGACTGAAGAGCAGATGACACGACGTGTGACTTGGTGCCGGGAGATGTTAAAAAAGTTTGATAAGGGACAATCTCGGTATGTGAACAACATCGTGACAGGTGACGAGACTTGGCTGTACTATTACGATCTGCCGACCAAGGCTCAAAACAAAGTTTGGATCTTTGATGACGACACACCCGTAATTGTCAGAAAATCCCGATCTGTAAAGAAGAAAATGATAGCTGTATTTTTCAAATCGAGTGGAATTGTGGAACGTGTCGTTTTGGACACGCAGAAGACAGTCCCAGCTAAGTGGTATACAATGCCTGCCTAAAGTCATTGGATCTATGAAGAACCTGCGGCCAAAGTCAAGAATGGACACCTGGTACCTCCATCACGATAATGCTGCAGCTCACCGCGCCAAAGCCTGCACCGAATATTTGACCACGACAGGACTGAAACTTCTCGAGCATCCTCCCTACAGTTCAGACCTTGCTCCCTGTGACTTTGCACTGTTCCCGCATGTGAAAATGAAGCTAAAAGGGAGGCGGTTTTCCAGTGATGAGGACCTTCTACGGGCTTGGGACAACGAGTGTGCTTTACTCCCTAGTGAAACTTGGCAGAACTGGTTTAAAGATTGGTTTCGGAGGATGGAGAGGTGTATTGAATGTAGAGGAAATTACTTTGAAAAAATTAAATAAACAAAGCTGTATTGCAAAACTTTCCTAGTACCCTTTGTATTGCGCTTTAGTGGATCCCCTTTAGGGGATCACACGCCGTATTAAAATGTAATAATTAAACTAAAGTGGCGGACAAAAAACTGCAGCACTTGTGAATTTTTCAAATAATGTGTTTGCGCTGCATTGTGGGTTGCAGAAATGTCCAAAATGCATTTTTTCGTTGGGATTATATCTCTGTTAGTGAAATCCAATAAAAAGACTCCACCTGAAAAACCTAATCGCCATAAATATCTTCCCAAAGGGTAAAATGCGTAATTAATCGAAATATGAGATATCGTGCAAATGACACTCATGACCAACAAACATATATTTTATGGCATTTAATTGTACAAAATGAAATGGCATATTCTAAGTTCGTTATTATCTACTGTAAATCAGCAAAATAAGTCCTGAATATTTTGTTTTTCCTTCTCGAGCTGCAATTACAGCGTTGCAACGATCTAGCATAGAGTTAATCAACTTCTGGATATACGGTTGCCCAATTTCTTGGTACCACACCCTTACAATGCTCTCCTCGAGCTGAATCTTACTTGTTGGCTTCTTCTGAGCAATTTTAGACGACATTATGTACCAGCAATTTTCAATAGGGTTCAAATGTGGACTGTTGATGGACAGTCTAACGCTGCACTGCCAGCGTTTTCGAGGTATGACTGCGCCTCAAGGGTGATAAACGAGGAAACAAATTGGCGTAAGTATATTTTAAGCCACGTCAGACAAGAAGACAAACTCATCATTAAATCTAAATAGCATGAAATGTTTGCTCTGTGGCAAGGTGCTGAGTCTTGTGTAGAGAAATGCAGTTTTGGATGTCTTGTGGTGATCCCTAATAACGGGTTTCAGACACTCCTTCAAGATAGCCTTGTAGGTTTCTCCATTTACCGTTCCGTTAATAAACTTAATTTGTCCCACCGCTTTGCTTGTTATACATCCCCAGACAATCTCACCGGCGGGGAACTTTAAAGTCGGTGTTATGCAGTCAGGATGGTATGCTTCCGATTTTCTTCTTCTGACATATTGCGTCTCATCCGAGCCATACAGATTGAATTTCCGTTCGCCAGAAAATATGACGGTGTCCCATTGCTCTTTTGTGCATGAAACATGTGTTACAGTTCAAGCAAGTCGCTTCTTCCTCACTTGTTGGGTCAACAAAGGTTTCTTCTTGGGCCGAGAGGCCTACAGACCACATTCCGAAAGCCGTCTTTGGATAGTTCGTGCACTTCTTTCAACACCACAGGCCATCTCAAAGTCCAGTTTTAGAACAGGGGCAATAGCATGGCGATTACGACGGCATAGCTGTTTTAAAAATTGATAGTGGGAAGGCGTAATCACGCTTACGGCCTGATCCAAGTCTTCTCTTCACTTCACCGGTTTCACTGTTTAATTTCAGCATCCGGGATACTGTTGACTGGTGGCAGTCTATTTTATCAGGGAAAACACCATAGAAAGCCCTTCATGGGGCAGAGCAGAGCAACAGCTACACTTCTTTTCTTAGTGTCAACTGAACAGATGGGGCGAAGCTTACACCTTCGTAAAACAGGATACTAACGCGCGTGTATACTCCAACGCCGTATTTATAGAAACAGCTGATGCAATACCTTGCAATTACTGTCTGGTGAAATAGAAGCGTTATCTGACGCAATACCTTTGCTTAGCGATAAACAAAATGACTGTAATCAAACAATATCTTATGTTTCACTACAAATGTTACTTTTTTTAAGGTGATGCTGTTTTATTGTTCGCCACTCTATTTCTCAAACTAATTCAGATACTAAATCTACACTCAGAGATCTAACTTTTTCTCTCCCATATTTATCCCTATCTCCTTCTTGTCCTTTGGAACAACCTTCTTCCTTCGTGTTTCCAGAATCAGCAAGTATCTTGTGTCGTCCAATTAAAACCCATATAGGGAACTAATAAATTATTAGAAGATTATTACAGGGCACTAAATTATTGATAAATTAAATTAATAAAAAAAACCTGAACATGAACTCCAAAATAGCATTGCTCGTTTATCCATACCTTTTGAAGGGTGTTTAAGGCTTCCTCTACACTATCTGTAATGAAAAGAACAATAAATCTTTGAATTCCATGTTGATTTTTTCTTTAAAAGGATCTGCTAAATGGAATATATATTTGCTTCGATCTTCCAAAATGGAGAGGGAAATACCTGCTTCGTGAAGGGTTTTCGCTATGCACCAAGATGTAGCTGCATCTGAAAATATATTGCGTTTATATAATGTGTAAAACTGGAAAAATCTAATCCCCGTTCATATAGCAATAATGGTTTAATATTATTATCATTTCCCGAAAAGAACACCAATCTAAAATACAACTGATTTCTTGAGTTCCTCAATTTTAAGCTTTTAAAAACCCCCAGAAAAGAAGGTTTGCGCCTAATATCTAGTGAATGCAATTAATTTACTTGATTTCTTCGAATATAAGTGTCGAATATATGTAGACAAGCTTCACAATTTTGACGATTGCAGAGCACTTCCAGTCTGTCAACACAGAGAGAATTTTAAATATTTTGAGATTTTTATATTTTAAAATTTATTTATTATCTCTGTTAATGGGCAGAAGATTATTTTAAGGTGTACAAATCTGTAAAATAACAAAACTTGGGTAAAAACATAAGGGATTGATCAAGAATTCATATAGGATACTTAAAAATGTGCCAATTGTTCGTCCGACAGAATCTACAATCCTGTTATTTCTATTTTGAATGATACTAAAACACATCTCCAAATTGTGTGTGTTTTGAGGTCGATTTTCTGTTTGCTGGAGAGAAACCCTAGTTTCCAGGTGTAAAAAGCATTGCTACTTCGCCTGATCGACGAAGTCGGTCATCGATCGGATTTTGAAAAAGGCCCATAAAAATTCCTCACCTCATCCACAGGACTTAAACTCGGGTCTTTTCCACCAACATCTATCCTACCAACTGGGCTACCCACGAGGGCACTGCAGTAATGGATGTCGTTGTTGCATATGCAGAATTGTGCTCACTGAGAGCCCATGCAGGTAGTGGATAGCTTCTCTAATCTCTCACGCCATATAAAAAAAGACGAATGGTCGATTCTCTTCATGAACCGAAGTTGAGATATTTACCATTGGATGAAATGGGATATATCTCAACACTTTTAGATAAGCATAACAAATTAATTTTTTTGCAATTAATTTGAGGAATACTTGCTCATGTTCGTGTTCTGGATGCGTCTTGATTGGGATGTTAAAAATTAATAACTGTATTGTATGTTTGAGACAGTTAGCCATTGGAAATAGCTCACAATACAAAAATGAAATTCTTTGACTCAAGAAATAATTCCTCGAAATTTAATAAATATCACAAAAATAGTTTATTATATATATATTTTCGAATAATTCTTTTATTTTCTTTCAGTTATTTGCATGTCACAGAAGAAAAAATAATTATTTGCCGAACTTCTCGTTGTCTTTGACTTTGGATAATTATGTGTTGATTACCTGGTTACTAAGTTACCATACTGTCAGTATTGGACATCAATAAATATATATTGATTTCTGCAAGGTGATTAATCAAATGTATTCTGGTCATATATTGGCAGACTTTTAATACTTGTAACTGAAAATAGATTACGAAAAATGCACACGATCTGCAATTATATTCATTTATAATATTTTTCCTTCTATAATCACATACATTTATATTTTAGATTAAAATTCTGATTGTGTATATCTTTTTTTCGCTGAGGAAATTGAGGTGTGATTCATGTCTAAATGGCAAGTTGAAGCCCCTGCTGCTGCGAGAAATTTTGGTTCCATCTTATGTCATGATTGGTACTCAATAACAAACATTTTTTCTTGCTTCTAGAGGAGATCATCGTACAATCACCTGGACCAGTCCATCCTTGGGAACGAAAGATTAATATATTAATGTGCTATGTCAATGTGCTAGCAAGAAAATCTTCAAATTCCTACTATGGTTATCTTTCATAAGGCGACTTCATAGTTACTGAGACATCTTAATTCATGATAACAGTTAATTATCAGAATTTTGCTCTTTAATTATTTTAATATTTTACCACGAAATTTCAGGTACAGAAGATAAAGGAAGGTCAATGTGTGTCGTAAATCGTTCTGATTTATATATAAAACAATTTCTTGTATTTTGTTTCTCGTGGACCACGAGTTACCTCGGCCCCATTCTCTTCATATTCTTCATAAATAAGCGCTGAATTATGTTTTGAAAAGAAGTAGAATTGAATATAAGTTTGGATACATTTAATTTTCCGTACAATGGGAAAAAGTATCCGTGATCCTGAGCGACATTTGGACAGCCAACTTAAACATATTATCATCAGCAAAGAGACACGTCTCTGATTTTCCTTTTTGTCTCTAAACTAAGTGGAGTTTCGTGATATTCTGAAAAAGAAATTCAATCAGCTTTTGCCTTTTCTCTCTCTTGATTTAGTCATACGTTTACTGTTCCTGAATGTGACCTATCACGTAATGGCTCATGGTATCCTTATAGTACGAGTTTGAAGGACGTCTTCTCTATTAATCCCAAATATTTGCCCACAGTTTTATTTTAAAAGTATTCGAACAAAGATTTATGCAAAGCATTCGATATTATAAGTACCCTGCACAAAAGCAATGAATATTTAGTGTGTGCATTAAGTATTGCTGTGAATTCTGGTAATGCATCGCTGCCGTGCGATATTCTTCCGGATCTATCATTGTATGCAAATAAGAAACAATAGCTATCAGTATTGATTTCGTTTTTCTAAATACACACTCAAACGGTATACCATTCAGCTGTAGATAATATGGATTGCGAATGCCGATGATATGGAACTTTACGGGTAACCAAATAATGATTTCCATACTACTGCACGAGTTAAGAATGGTGAGGATTGATAGCAGGTCTCGTCGTGGTCATCTCAATTCTTTTAGCTGCTATGATCTCAAAAAGTCGAATGAAATAAATATAACACTGCAATTAGAAAGCAAAGTACTTAAGTGAATTGATTTCCATGGTACATATGTCTTAGTTGGGGACCGTAATGAAATTTCCAAAAGATGTTTCGTGAAGAAAAAAGACTTCAGATTCCATAAACATGTCACTACATCAGACATTATTATTAATCTTGAGTAGAACATACTCAAGATTAATCATAATTTTTTAATTAATCATAATAATCAACCTAAGATCTGGGCATGGGCATTTATACTTTTGTTTTGGATAACTGTTGCAAGCAGGGAAATATTTATCATGAACATTGGTTTCCGAGACGATCCCAGGGACAACGGACGAGGTGAGAAGAGAACTTCATAGGAAGGCATATCTCAGCTGGTTCCTACAACGAAAGTGAACAATTCTCCATAAAAAACGAATTTAGTAAACATCAGCTGCACGTGCTAGTAATTACAAGTCGGTTTCAAGACACCGAGGAGAGTTTCCAATTTAGTGAAGCAACCCAAGCGCACACTGTACATCCAATTCGTGTGCTGATACATGTTTTGTGTATCGGTGTGCGAGACTGCAGAAGAACGTGTGGTTCAGAATATCCATTTTAATCTAAACTAATGAAGACCCCCATAGAAACTAAGTCACAAAACTTCATCACGTGCAGTGCCAATATTCACGGAACAATCGCAAATTTCTTGTTTCGTTCCTAATGAAAAACATGGGTTGTGTGTAGAATCGACCACGCTGAAATCAAAACATGAAAAAAATAAATTGTTGTGTGGGTTATGTTCAGTAGTTTCTGAGAAAAGTTAATATTAACTTTTAATAAATATCCTCTACTGCAACCCAAAGAATGCCATCTCAGCTTTGGGTAAGATTTCTGTTAAGAGATCTATTAATGAATTAAGGTGATGAGGGTGTCCCCTCATCGGCTTATTGCATTTTTCTCTTCTTCTTGTCAAGGCCATTTCCTCTATATCACTAAATATCCATTTTGCACACCGCCACCTATCATATCTTCTTGGCAGTCCTTATCTGCAATGTCCAGTCATTGCTGTTATTCTTTTGGTTTCATTCCTGTTGACCGTCGTGTGATATGTTCCAAACCTCAATATTCTTTACAGTTGGATTCATCAAGTGGGCCGGCAGGAGCGAAATTAATAATTTCCTATTTGGATTAACCAAACTTTCCCATACAGTATTTTTTGAATAAGTTACCAGAATGATTCTAAATGGCCATTGTTTCTTTGCCTAATTCTCATTTTGTACTCGAATATCCCATTAATCGAGCATTTCCGTGTAAACAGGTGGCTAACCTGATAGCATACATAAAAACTTTAAATTCTCCATAAATATACCAACCAGTTCATTCAAGCTAGTTTTAAAAGAATCGATAAACAATACTGCTGGAGAACTGAAGGGCTCCCCAGCAATAGCTTCTCAAGATGAATTAAATCTTTCGAAAGAAATTAAAGAATTTCCTTTGGCTTAGCATATCTGGTCCATGAGCCACTGGTCTTGTAGAAAATGAATATTGGGATAACATTGCCTTTTTGTCCTATATATTTTTGACCTGCACATAAGCAAAAGTAAAACCTAATTGGAATTCTGGTTTCATGCCATATCGTAGGACCACCGAAAGGCATAAATGTTAACCTTAGGTCCATTTATGCAATGATTCGAATATGAAAAACTGTGTCGCCCACGGTTAACTTTGATCTTCGAGTTTTATTCAAGAATGGGTATAATTGCGCCTCTTGTTTCACAAATTAGGATATCTTCGCTTGTTATTTTTAACGAAACAGGAACCATAAATGTAACAAATACTTATCCACACTATTTTTACTATGCCTCGAACATATGTTATTTACACACATATTGACCAAAAACAAAGAAATCTTTATTCGATATCTAGTAAGGCCAACTTCTTCCCGAATATTAGCTTGTAATTCGAGCAAAATGAATGGTTGCTATTAGATGTATAATCTATCTCCAGATCTGTATATCATCCATCAGGATATTTGCCAGCTGGTGTATTGTGGTCGGTAGTGAACTGTGAAATTAGGCAGAGAACTGCGAAGTCAAAGAACTCTTTCGCGAACATTCTCATTTAGATTCAGATCCAGAAAATTAGGGGACTAGAGTAGCTGGTGGAGATCTTTAGAAAATGAATCTAAACATTCAACTAAAGTTATTGCAGCATGGATAATTGCATTGTCTTCTTGAAAGAATCCACTACAAGCCGGATAAATTTGGTTCTGGAAAACAGAAAGGTATTTATCGGAGGCAATACGACCTTCCAAGGGTATGAGCGGACCTACTCTACAAAAAGAGACATATCCCATACTATGATGCTTCCACCAGTCGCTGGAGTGGTACACAAGAGACAGTTCTGGATGCATGGCTCCATGAGGTTCACGTCACATTTTTTTTTTTTTTTTTTTTTACTCTCTACCATTGGTGCAAAAAAAGCGTAAATCCAAACTTGTCTGATAATATCATCTTTTTTTGACTGTTCTACATTTTCGTTCTTGGCGTTGGCGCCACCACTCCAGTCGAATCTTACTATTTTGTGCAGAAAGAATTGGCTTTAGTATAAGCACACGACTATTAAATCCCAAATTTTTCAACTTCCTCTTATGGTTCTGTTGGAAATGGCTATCGAAACTATTTCAAGAAAGATCTATCAAGGTATCAAGAAAGATACCAACATTAATGCCGATTTCCGTTGAAAATTGGCTGGGTATTTACATCTTTCTTTTCATAAATGGAATTTTGAAGCCACTTACTGCACCCTGGACTTACAATTCTGAGGCACAATTTGGTTTAAATTGCTGCTGCCTCGTTTTTAATTTACTGACTTCCAGTCGCATTCCTTTCTTGTAGATATCAATTCCCTTCCACTCACTGTATACCTTTCAGATGGTTTCTTCCGAAACACCAGTGATTTCCTTCGTTTCCTCAATTGTGGCTGCAGCTAAGCGTGCTCCAACAATAACAGGATTTCTGCAAAGCATAATGATCATCTATTTTTTTTTTCATCCGCCCTAAGAACTATAGACTAAGATAGACTAAGAAGCCTCAGAAAATGTACATTATTTATATGATACCAAGAAACGTGTTGGTATTAGATACTTACCTTGAATATCGTATATTTAATTATCTATTAACGCTTACAAAGGTTTATAATTTTTGTCAAGTGAGTTTATGTATGTTGTAGGCAAACAAAGATTGATGGAGACTTCTGTTATGAGATAAGAAAAGTAATAGGACTCATGAGTCATAACTTCATAACTACTAAAGTGGTTGTACGATATTGCCACGAAAATTGTCAAAAATATTACTTTACAAGAAGAAAACAAATCAAATAGCCTCATAGATTAGAAGTAGCAGCATGTTTGGAATTCGTAGTAAACAAATGTATTGGCATGGTGTGCTAATAAAAGTGTTTAGGACAGATTGCTTCATGTAACGCCGTTTTGTGCTTAGACCAATATGGCTGATGAAGAAAGAAGGGTCGTTCTCTTGGTGTTCGAAATAAGTGTCTTTTAATTTCACCATAATGCGGCCCTCAAGTGCAATCAAGAATAATGATATACACTGCAAACAATTAAAAAAAGGGCCGTCAACCAAACAGCCTCTTGACCTAACGATACGCACAAATTTGACTTAGAAAATGAAAGAGACTCGGTCTGCTTTTACAGGGAGTGTAATTTTTTTTCCCTTACTCAACACATCTACAGTATCAATGACTGGTAATCAGAACGAAATTAACCACTTGGAATGTTTCTCAAAGTCGTATATTTCAATTGTTTTTTTTTTATCAATGGGAAAGATGTTCTTCTTCCTCGGTTTGGTTTGAAACTGTCATCCTTGTAATCGTAAATCAATTGTAAAATCTGTCATTTTAATATTTAGAAATGAAATTTGAGGAACTGATAAAATTTGTCATTACTCGCGATATCCATGGGCTTGAACCTTAAAAATCGAAAAAAGCCGATGTAGTGCACTCTATTTAGATCTATTTTTATAGTTCAGACATTTGGCAAATGTGGTCTTTGGGCAACTATCGCGAACAATGAGGGCTTCCATTAACCCAGCGATGGTGGCGCTTCAGTTTATTCTGTATGGCTCAGATAGTTCTTATAGCTCAAGTAAAAAGGAAGAGGTATTAGGTAACGAATGTACATCAAGATAGAAATAAACACATCTAGAAGATTAAGGTTGTACATGGAAAGGGAGTTTAATAAATGCAGTTATGTGTGATTTACATTAAAATGTCAGGGTGACGTAACATGATATGCGCCAAGTTGTAACCACTTGAAACAGTAATGCATTCTTAGAAAGTTCGCGATAGTTGAATATATATATTTTTTCACAAATAAAATATTACAACGTAGTGATGTTCCTGACTGGGCTAATTTACTACATATACATGTTTTTGCTAAATTATCCAAGGTTCTCAAAGGTGAGGAAGGCGAGTCTTTGAATAATATTGTTCCTTTGAAAATTTCTGGCATTAAAACCTGCTTATGTAGTTTTTTCCCTCAATGGAGCTCAGTTTGACTTTTTCGAGAGAGGGTTCTTGATCCAACAAAATAGGCAAACCTGGTCATAAAATACATGCAATTTAAAATAACAGTAATGGAAAAGGAACGAATATTAATTTAATTTTATTTTATGTTAAGAGAAGGATATTAAATTATTCATATAAATTAAATACGAATAACCTAATTAAACCAGGTAGATTGATATCTTCAGGTGTCCACTCTGAAAAAGCCCTCGTCGGTAGCACAGTTGGTAGAGCCACTGATCTCCCTCCCTCACATCGGTTGGAAATAACTGAGTTTGAGTCACGATGAGGAATTTTTATGAGGATGACACGAGGAATTTTTATGAGTACTTTTTCATAAAGTGGCTGAGTTATTCGATCTCAAGCTGGTGTAACATGAATATCTCTAACCGAAAAGTCGTGTTTTTCATCCAGCAAACAGAGTACAGAACACACAACTTACAGAGAGTATATGAGGAGCAATCTGGCCTCAGTCGTTGATGCTCCTAAAACACTACTACAACAACAGCACAGTATAAAAAGAATTGCTTTCAGTAATTTAAATTTCCAAACAACAGAAGTTCATTAACCCCAGGGGCTCACATCTGGTGAGTATGGGCTTGGCGCACCCAGGGTCCTGAGCTGGATATCATCATTCTTCTCTTTCTTGGTGATTCCCTTCTACTTTTCTCTCTCTCTCTCTCTCTCTCTCTCTCTCTCTTAGGGTAGCTCGGGAATTTTTTTTTTGGCTGGTGCAGCATAAGCCTCAGGCTTCCTTGCACCATATAGCTAATAATAATAATAATAATAATAATAATGGGAGACTTTTTGGATTCCACATTAAATTAAAATTAATTCATTCATTTAATAAATTAATTTTTTATTTCGATACTCTCAGTGTTTGCAATGGAACTTATGTAGAAATGTCTTGACACACTACGGCATGAAACATGACGTGCTTTAGGTCATCATCGTGTCATTTATGTAGGCTGCGAGATAAATTTTTAAGCTGTTTACATTTACGAACAGCATTAATTTCAAGACCTTAATTTCATATTCCCTGTGAACAATATTGTAGAGAGTGAGATGAATAACAAATAAAATCTGACTTTTCTACGTTGCTTGTGGTAGGTCCATCATAACTGGGGCCATCAGGCCCAATAATATATATATATTATTCACGAATCCGAATTTAATTCAGATGGAAATGTTTGTTTTAGCAGTTCTTTGTTTAATTTTGTAATTCAATCAAAGAAGTGTCCCAGATACCCTATAACGAATTCTGTCTGAATTTACGTATCCCACATGCCTCTTTGGTTTCTTTGATTTTGCTGTGTTCTCTAATTAATATTTTTAAATAGATGGATTCATGGAGTTTCAAGGTACGGCAGTATAAATTCCGCGTTAGGCCTTAAGAACAAGTACTTATCTGGAATTACGCGTTTTTCGAAATATCTAGGATTTAAGCCCATGTCTGTTAAAGACGGTGCTGTTTCTTCTGTTCCCTCGATCATGTGAACTCAACTGACAGTGTGATCGTCTCGGAGTAAAAACAGAAAATGTATTTATTTATTGTTTAATTGTAATTATTAGAGCATTTTTAAACCAGAAGAAGTCTGTAACTTGGAACGTTCAAAGGTGTATCTAGACCAGGGGTTCTGAACGGGGGCGATATCGCCCTGAAAGGGGCGAAAATTTGTTTTGGGGGAAATCATGGAAATTACAATGTTTTGTGGCCAAACAAAATTCAACGCTACCGACGACATCTTATTCGTGAATATTAAATTTCTTTCATTGGGTTTTCTTTTCCCTCCTGACAACTGATTTTTAATATATAGGAATATTATATTAGAAGTAAGTGAGAAATTTTGATAAAAGGAAGACAATCAGCGTGATTTAATTCAACCGCCTTTGCTTTTCATAGGCAATAAATGCCAAAGTGTTTTCAGAGGTAATTTGTCCGCAATCCTTGCCATTTGGTCTTTTCCGACAGCTGCGACCTTGGCGGTGGCGTGTTAAGAATGGTTTATTTATTTATTCTTTTGTTACATTGGTCAATATATGAGGCATGGACGGGATGAGGAAATGTTTCAGCCTATTGTTTCTACTTTCTAAGCGACAGTTTGTATTGATTTATTGTTTCCATGTTGAAGTTGTTTATTTTTGATCCACAGTGCATTTGTGGCTATGAGAGTTAAATAAAATAGTTTATGTCTTATTGTTTAATTCTTTGTAGTTACTCAGCCCATCATCAATCATGCCAAGTACTGAAAACAAAACGTGTCGACAATATCTGGATAAATATCTAGCTTATGGTTTTATTGAAAGTCTGTTCGCCTCAAGACAGCCTATGAGTCTTATGTGTAATAGTCCATTTTTCAAATTGGACTATGAAACCATCAAGACTTTTAGATCACTTAAAAAGGAAAAATCCTAATAAAGTTGGTAAACATATTGAATATTTTAAAATTTTAAAACAGAATTTTGAACAACGTAACACTCTTGCTTCATTATTTATGAAGAACTCAGAAATAAATTATGATGGAATGATTGGGTCTTAAAAAAATTGCAGAAATTATTGCCAAAACTGGTAGTGTTCATACAATTGCTGAAACTGTTATACGACCCTAATTAGAGACTAATTTCAACAGTGATGCATCAAAATCCTTCCAGTATTTAAAAACATTGCCATTGAGCAACGATCAGATTTGAAGATGAATCGATGAGATGTCTGTTAACGCTGAACAGCAGCTAATTCTAATTGATAAACAAAAAAACGAGAAAATTTTCTATTAAGATTGATGAATCCGCAGTTACTGACAATAAAGCTCTTCTAATCGCATACGTTCGTCATTTCGATGATGATTGTAAATCGCAAAAAGAGATGTTGTTTGTAAAATCTGTGGAAACTGACTGTATAGAATAATATAATAAAATAGAATCTTTAATTGCAGCAATAATAGACATACAATTAGTCCCGTCACGGCATGGTGGTGCCAGGGGTTAACAAAACATATTTACAAAAGAGATACAAATGAGAAAAACAAAAGTCACATCAGATTATTAACAAAGCACAGTTTTACATTTTCAGTTCGACGAGGATACCCTTCCTGTATTTTTTATTATTGACCACTTCTTGGAGGTCCCCGTCGATGGCTTGCAGTGAGGGCAGCATTTGCTTTGGCAGGAATCTGTCAGTTAGTACTAGCCGGTTACGGTTTGCTAGCAGCTGTGCTGAAGACCTGAGATAAGGGGGAGGAATGCGCCAAGAGCAGTGATCCCAGAAGTTCGGCTCTGTAATTTTACCGGTGGCCATCTTGATGGTGAACAGCAGCCTTCTTTCTGCGATGTAGGACCGGAGCCTGCGTAGTTGAAGAGCTTCTGCTGACTGCGTTGATCTGAGAGCTGGGGGAAGGTGGAGTTTGCTGTTGGCCCATTTTAGAAGCCAGAATTCGGCAGAGAATATTCTTTTGATGTTGGATTCGGCGGCCGAGGCCCATATCTCTGAAGCATACAGTATTGTCGGGTAAAGGATTGATACGATGTATCTTTTTACCAGTTGTGGGTCGGTGGTGTGGAGCAGCTGTTGTTTGGCGACCCAGCGTAGTGAATTCAGCCTCGACTGTATGAGGTTTATGTGATCGTTGAAAGATAGTTTAGAGTCGAAAACGACCCCCAGATCTTTGTGTGTTTGAACACTTGGAACTGAGGAGCCGTTAAGCACAGGCTCCAACGTTGTTGGGCTGCCCTTTAGAGAGTAAGTTATTTGTGCTGATTTTAGGGGGTTGATTTGGAGGTTGAAGGTATTGAGGTAGTCAGCCATGTCCTGCAGTTTGCTAGTGATTTGCTGAGTGATTTCGGCTGCCGAGTTGGATGGCGATATTCTAGTAAGGAGCTTGACATCGTCAGCATATGTGATCCAATTGCACTTATTGGTCACAAATGGCACCATGATTGCTGAGAAGAGAATGCCAGACAGGACCCCCCCTTGAGGTACACCGGCAGTTATGTGGCGCGTGAAGGTCTTTGTTCCGATCTTTAGAACAAGGGTCCTCTTCGATAGGAGAGATTCTAGGAACCAGAGAACATCGCCGCGAAAATTGAAGTAGTTTTCTAAGAGACGTAGGAGATTAGGTATATAGATGGCATCAAATGCGGAATGGATGTCAAGATATATAACGGACAATTCCTGTCTTTGTTCGAAGGATCTAAGATGTGCAGAGTGGTTGTTACAAGGTTAGTTATAGTTGACCTTCCTGATATCCCATAGTGTATTTGCTGATGACTGTCACGGAGAATTTGATGGGTGACAGACGGTAGCAATGCTTTCTCCAGAAATTTTAGCAATATAGAGGCGCAAGCGATGGGCCTATGTTGGCTTGGGAGCGTCGATTGTTGGTGCTTAGGAAGGGGCCAGACAGAGTACCTGTTCCACTGGGGTGGAAAGAAATGAACTTCGAGGCATCTGTTGTATAGGTTGAGGAGTGAGTCGATGATGAAGACACTTAAACATTTGATTATGAACTGGGGGATGCCATCGTCACCGGTGGTTGTTGTGAGAGGGAGAATAGAGCATCCACTGTTGTTGTTGTTAAAACGTAGTTTGATGAAAAGCAAGTACCATTAGAAAATTTGGTATCCTGTGCCACTGATGGTGCTAACTTCATGGTTGGAATACATACAGGTTTTATAGCCCACCAAAAGGAAGTATGTCCCGAAGTTCTCGCAATACACTGCATTGTGCATCGATATCATCTGGTTGCAAAAAGTATTAGAACTGTCCTTTATCAGTCTCTCAGTATAGTTATTAAAACCATCAATAAAATACAGTCACGTAGCAAATTCAATCGACTTTTCAGAAAATTTTGTTAAAAATGGAGAACAGTATGAATGAAGAATGGTATTAATTAGAAAATTTTTAAATGTTTTTTTTCTGAAATACTTTTTCTGTTAATTGAAATATTATCACTTTGTACAGGTTGGGTTTTTTATTTATTATTGTTTATTTTTATATTTGTATATCCTTTTACTTATTATTTTTATCCATCCCCTTGTGATTAGTTCCCCTTTAAAATAACTCCCCACTTGCGCATCTGACTATTAAACTTCACAGAAAATTCTAGGTTCAAGGGGAAAAGCTCTTAGATGTATTTAATTCCCTTCGGATAGGCTAGTACGCGGAACAACAAAAAACACACAAAGGTTATATATAAAATTAAGTTTATTGTACATATTTACATGAATACATCAAAACCAAAATGAATGAACTCAAACACATGACAACATGATCTAGTCTCATCTTCTTATACATATATATCTTAATCATGCATCAGTTAAAACCATTAATAACAAATACCAATCCCGTTCAATTCCCTTCTGCATATATTCAATCCTGCATCATTTAAAACCATTAATAACAAATATCAATCCCTTTCTATTCCCTTCCAAAATATCATATAATAATAATTTCCCCTTTGTTAATATCTATACTTCCTGACTCTTCTCCAACCTATCTTTACAACTTGGTATTTTTATTACTTATCTCACAGTATCTTTTAAAAGTCCAGCTAATCAAATTTCGGGGTTCCTACAGTCCCTTGTGTGTATGAGAATACTTATGTAACTAGCCACTTACTTAGTTATCTTGAGGAGGCTTTGCGGCACGTCCTTCATCCTTCTCGGGGTGAACAGCAAGTCAACTCCATTTGGAACGCCTCTCACAAACCCTTGGAAGGTTGGACAGGAGTTATTTTGATTTGCTTCCTGGGACTCTGGTTCCTTTGCTCCTGGAAAGCGATTCATTTCATCTGGTCAACATGTTTGTTCTCCCTTCTGTCCGGCTCTGGATTCTATCGGCTTCAGCACCGTTATCTCCTGGGCATCAGACATCTTGTTTATTAACACGGGAGTTGATTCCTTCTCAATTATTGTGCAAGCTCCTGCAATGCGCTAACTTCACCGTATTCTACTTTTTCAACTATTTTTGTTGTCTTCTGCTCTTTACTGACAATACGTCGGGCTTCCTTTATTGTCCAACGATTTTAATTTTCTCTTCAGCACCTTTCTCCATTCCTTTCACTCCCTCATTCAAAAAAACTCTGTCTGCTACTGGCTTACTGACGGATTGACTAACTGACTGACTGACTCACTGCTACATCTTAACTTATTCTCTCCACTTACTCGGCTGCCTCTCTCACTAATTCTTCTATCTTAAAACTTATCTACCCTTTCTCGACTAACTACTCCATCTTAAATTGGTCAACACTTGCTCAACTCTGACAGACTAACTCATTTCACTAACACTAACTAAAATCTCCACTTTCTCTCTCTTACTAACTCATCCTAACCAACTCCGACAAAAATCTCAACTTTGTCTTATCCTAAACCATTTTCACTAACACCAAAAAAATCTCAACTTTGTGCGCTCCTAACTCATATTTCCTAACACGACAAAAACCTCAACTTCGTGTGTGTTTCCAACCCTTTCACTCCCTTTTTTGTTCATCCCCTCCCACATCTAACACAAGAGTCCGCCACGCCTATTCTCAGTGACTTCTTCCAATCCTATACTTATCTTTGGATTTTTCTTGTCTCATTTGTTAGAAAACCCTTATTCAGCCTGCCCAGTAGCACGTGTTCAATACACCCACTTTTACTATTATACTGCTGCCATACTGTGTGCCCTTAGATGTTTGCCGATTATCCAAAAAACAACTTTCCCCTCTCATATAACGCCTTTGTCCCCTTAGCGTTCTAAAAACCACGAAAATCACAACTCCTGACCACAGCATCTATTTTTGGAAACTTATGTGCGGGACAAGAAACCACTTCCTGTTTTCAGTAAACTATCCCTACTAATTATGACCCTGCATAAACCTTAATTTGTCTGTTGTTGTTTGGACTCATGCTGCTTTACAGTAGTTTTCTACGTTTATTCCCCGCTTATAACGGAAGTTGATGGCTGGAACCCTGCTTTCATTACTTACTACCCATTAAATTTATATTTCATGCTGAAAAATTGTTATTATTGAAATCAGATTCAACTAGCAACAAGAATTCCTATTTCTTAATCAATAAAAACCAACTTATTATTATTTTTATTTTGTAAGATTTTGCATCGTACAACTGCTACAATATTATAACCAATTTTCTTCAAGCCCACAATAATGTTTTCAAAACAATGTAATTTTCTGCAGTAATTTTTTCCACGGATAAAACATAAATGACATCTTTGTAATTTGACAATAAGCTTAGAATCATAAATACATATAATTACATTTCGTGTATTTATCTACACTAAAAGTTTCAATAAATAAAATTAATAATACCTATCGCACAAACATTGAGCTTTTTTGATTTCTTCAGTGTATCCAATACATGAAAGGAATACTTTATATATAAATGAAACCACAAAAGCTGAAATTCTGACAAAATTTACTTCTATATTCTGAGAAGAATATATCTGTTTCATATTTTCATATACAGAGTGTCTCAAAAATATTGGTACAAACGTTTAGGGGAGGTAGGTACCATCTAAAGGAATGTGAATCGCATAGGAACCCATAACCGGAAACGTCACGGGAAAGTAGTAGCAGAGGCACAAGAAGCAGAAATTAGTGGCAAACATTTATTTGACATAATATTAACAATGGAGTGCGAGATGGATGCATTTCATGATGTTACAACAGATGCTCGAAGGTTCCACCATGAGACGCGATGCATGCGTGACACCGACGCAGCATGGATTGGCGGACCCAGTCGAACACATCTGGAGTTTCTTTGACAGCAGCGCAGAGGAGTCTCGCCACGAGATCCATTTCCGTCTCCACAGGCGATTCATACACGATAGATTTGAGGGCCCCCCACAGAAAAAAATCAGGTGAGTGTGGGGGCCAAGCAACGGGTTCACTAAAGGCCGACGCCCAAAACGTCTGTTAAAATGGTCACCAACACATCTTCCATAATGGGCAGGCGCCCCGTCATGTTGAAACCAAATGTTGCGTCTCACATTTGCTGGAACATCGTCAAGTAACAATAGTAGAACTTGTTTAAGAAAGATCCGATATTTAGCGGAGTTCACGCGGGATGGTAACAGGTATGGGCCGTCTAAGCAGTCACCGACCATACCTGCCCACACATTTATTGCGAAGCGATGTTGTGCCGCATGGGCGCGAACACCGTGTGGGTTGTCGTGAGCATTGTGCTGAGCATCAATTACCATACATGAGCATTGTGCTGATTGAATAAGCCTTCCCGATTGAAATAAGCCTCATCCGTGAACAAAACATAGGCTGGAAAATTCAAGTCTTGAACACTTTCTTGGAGAAACCACTGCGCAAAAGCCACGCAGTGGTTTGAAAAGCAGGATGATCTTGGGGGTGCAGTAACTGAATCCTTTGGAGATGAAAGGGGTGTAAGGAATCGTCGTGCCAGACACGCTGTACACTGCAACGAGACACTCCTAAGGCAGAGGCAACGGCACGTGTGCTGGTAGTAGGATTATTCTGGACGGCATTCAACACACTTTCTTCCATGGCGGGAGATTGCGTCGAACGTGGTCTGCCCGCTCTACTCCTGTTACCTCTAAATGACCCATAATCGCACAAATTTTGATGCACTGGCGCAAACAAACGGTGGTTCGATACATGTCTCTTTTGGGAAGCGTTCTCCCTGAACTCATTGAGCGGCTCGTCTATTGTCCTCTGCTAATCCACACACTAGGTGCATGTCTGCCAGCTCACAGTTCGTATATCGATGCATGCTCTTCGTGCGGCGACTACTGCTTGAATGAGTAAACCAGAAATTTTCCCTCTCGCGAACTGATGAACAGCGCCGTGTACCGACTTACGGTGGCGTTTCCGATTATGGGTTTCTATGCGATTCACATTCCTTTAGATGTTGCCTACCTCCCCTAAACGTTTGTACCAATATTTTTCAGACACCCTGTATTATCGTTCCATTATTGTTCAAATACTCCTATTTAAGAGTTAACTGCGTACAACAAACGTATTTCAGCAAACTTACCTTTGAATGTTCATATGGCAGCACAAAGTCTTTCCTTGGTATAGCTTTCAGCCATTTGTTAGTTTAAACAGTATCCTTCAACGGAAATCCAAAGACGTTTACTTTCGGACAATCCTTATTATTTCCATGGAATCACACATTTTCCAGGCATTATTAAAACCTTCAAAGCACTTTTATGAGACGAAATAATACAAGACACAGCTGCACTGAACAGCAATGAACAAAGGCAACGAAGGGGTTTAAGCTCTGTCTACTAGAATTACTGTAGTTCTTGACCTTTACCCCTCGGCCCACTCAGAACAACGGATTAGCCCACTGATGACGTAGAGATAAGGCATTATAATTACGGTGGCGACGGTGTAATGCGGTTAGAAATGCAGGTGATTGGTTTATCCAGATGCCTGATACACCTTTCCGTAGTGTCCCACAAGTGCTCTATGGCAGGGGTGGCAAACTTAATTTGTGATGTGATCTACTTTTTTTCTTCAAAATGTGCCGCGATCTACCATCTCAAGAATTTCATTGCACATGGTTGAAAAGGTTAATCAACACATACTGAAAAATGTTGTTTATAAATTTTAAAATTAAATACACTTCAGAATTCTTATTTTAAATTCACATGTATTTGCAATTTTAATTTAGGCGAAGTTTGTGTCTTCACGTCATCAACAGTAAAAGAGTAGAGCGATTCTTCGTCTTTGTTCCAAATACGAAAAGGCCAATTCACACAGATATGTGGGACCAAAACAGGAATTTAAAAGTTCACTGCATTTTTTTTTCATTTGTGTACTTTTCTCGGCAAACATGTTTTCAAAAGTCTTCTTCTGATGATCTGGTTTCGTAATTTTCAAATCATATTTTCTCCTTTTGAAAAATCTCAGCTATTGTTTTTTTTGCGATTTGTTTCGTATCAAAGTCGACATTAAATGGATAAGAAATATATTGAACAATGTCTTCAATCGTTTTAAAATCACTGAATCTAGATCAAAATCATCCACAAATTTCTCAATTTCGGAAACACATTTCTCACTATTAAATTCAAAAACAGGATATATTTGCGAATTTTCTTGCATATTTTCAAAATGATCGGATTTTTTATCTTAGCCATTTCAATTATTTGGAAATCTTAACCATTTCCAAAAATTGAAATTTATATGCAAAAATGCTACTAATAGTGCGTTGAAGTGCCTTTCTAAATTTCCTTTTTTTTGGGTGTAGCCACGGAAGCATTGCAATTCAAACAACATTTTTCTTTTATCATTACAAAAAAACATTCCAGTTCCCACTCTGGATGAAAATGATACGTTTTGCTCTTTTTCGTAGTATTCATTTTAAATCAAAGGTTATTAAATTAACGTATAAGTACTATTCAGTTATCAATATTAAGTAAACAAAATAAGAAATCGACACATACACTACGCTCCACAAGTAACTGCGTGAATTTTCATTAGAAAAGCCTTTTGGCGAAAAGAGGTTGCGAAGTTCGGAATGAGTTCGGAGTGAGTTCGGAAGCCAGTCGATATGCTGGAAGTCAGAACTGTGTACCTCAAACCATTCCTGCACAACAAGTGCCCGATGGCTCGCCGCATTGTCATCTTGGAAGACACCATCGCCATTTGGGAAAAAGTGTAACATAGCAGGGTGTACACAGACAGCAAGCAGTAGATGGTAGCGGAGACCAGTGATATGTTTTTCCACATGCACCAGTGGTCTACGTTCCTGCCAGTGAAACATGCCCCACACCATACAAACGCCTTCACCGGCCTGCACTTTTGATACCATGCATGACGGATGAAGAGCCTCATGTTGTTGACGCCAAACCCGTACACGACTGTCCACGCTGTGGAGTAAATAACGTGATTCATCCGACCAGCACACTTTCTTCCAATCTCTTAACGTCCAACTTGCATTCTCTTTGGACCAGGCGAGTCTTTTACGCCGATGAACCTTGGTTAGGAGAGGATGCCGTATGGGTCCTGCTAGCATAGCCCATACGTGCGACCGTGTGACGCATGGTCATGCCAGATATTGTACCTATTGTTCCGGGTTGGCCCATGTTGTATTGGGTAGTCAACTTTTCAACAGTGCTGCGCCTGTTCGCCTATACGAGTCGTCGGACCCGACGCTCACCTCTAACATCAACTTTTCGCTGACCTTTGCAGTTTTGCCGTCCGGTCATTCTTTGACCACTTTAACTACAGCAGCTCTCGAACAACCCCACCAGTTCAGCCGTTTGGGAAATCGAGGCACCAGTTCGTCGAACACCCACAATCTGTCCTTTATCAAAGTCAAAAGGTTCCAAAGGGCACGCAGATCTTAGCCCCAAGCAGAGGTTGACATACTCAGACAGCAATACCGGGAGGTCAGGAACCAATATACGGCTCAAATTAAAACAAGAAAGAGACACTCCTGGGAAGAATTTGTATCCACAGTGGGAAAAGCAGACCCCTGGGGATTGGCATATAAAATCACCACAAGTAAATTCCCCAGGGGAGAAGTCGTTGCTGCCACCTTAACACTTCAAGGGACATACACTAGATCCTGGCACTCCTCCATTAATAATACATTGGACCATATCCTCCTACCTTCAACAATTCCACACACGCATGAACAGAGAACTCTCCGCGAGGAGAATGATAAATACTCCACCCAGACAGTGGAGCCCCCTTTCACGATAACAGAACTCAACATAGCTGCAGCCAAAATGCAAAACAGGAAAACTCCCGGCGAAGATCAAATAGAGCCGGAAATACTAAAAAAGGCAGTGAAATTATACCGGATACTATATTAAACCTAACAAATCAGTGCCTCACAGAGGGTTTCTTTCCAACTTTGTGGAAGACAGCCCGAGTCAGACTTATCCTGAAAAACCCCACTAAACCCCAGGACATGCCAGACTCATACAGGCCTATCGCTCTGCTGTCGATGCTGAGCAAGCTCTTTGAGAGACTCATCTACCACAGAATTGAAAACCGTTACCAGAATGCTCAATTGATGTCAAGAAACCAATTTGGTTTCAGGAGAGGGTGCTCCACCACTGATGCCTTCGAGAGGATCATCGATGCAGTCAGAAACTGTAACAAGAAATATTTCCTCCTCATCTCAATTGACTTCGCTGGAGCCTTTGACTCCCTCTGGTGGCCCAGTGTTCTAGCCAGGCTCCGACGGGCTGAAATCCCATCAAATCTATTTCGCTGCATGAAATCTTACCTGGAAAACCGAAGAATCACTGTCAGCACTCCCTTTACCTCTGCATCCAGACCGGTTTACAGGGGCTGCCCCCAGGGATCCGTCCTGGGGCCGCTCCTGTGGAACCTAGTGCTTGATGAGTTTTTAAACCTGGATGTTCCAAATGTCATTACACAGGCATAAGCTGATGATTTGATTATGATGCTTCAAGTAGACAGCAGGGCTCAACTGGAGGCCATAGGCAATCATGCCACACACATGCTACAGGATTGGGCCAAGAGGAATCTTCTAACTATCTCAACCGAAAAAACAAACTCAATACTCCTCAGGGGTCACCTTGACCCTCGTAGACCTCCACTAATCAAAATAAATGGAGCGACCATCAAACTCAAACAGGAACTAAAATACTTAGGAATAACACTAGACCGAAACTTGAACTTCACATCTCATCTCTGTTATCTCAGAACGAAAACAAGAAGGCTCTCGGCACTGATAACCAAAATCACCAGGAGGGACTGGGGACTAAAGAAGAGGGCCCTTTCTCTTCTACACAAAGCTCTCTTCATCCCTATCCTTTCCTATGGTGCAGGCGCCTGGTATCAGAAAGCAAACACAGCAGTCAACAAGAAAAAGCTGGAGTCGATCCACATATCCATACTATTGACAACAACTAGAGCCTGCTGCACGGTGAGCACCCATGCGCTCCAGGTCCTGGCAGGCTTCCTTCCCCTGGACCTGGAGATTGTGCGCTGTGGGCTGCTACACCAACATTCAAAAGGAAGAACCACAACTTATTTAGGCTACACAACAGATCCACAGAAAAGCAAATCCTCAGAAAATAAGAGGTTAACTTAACACCTGCAATCTATCTGGCAAAATAGATGGAATCTTACCACAAAAGGTCAAGTCACCAAAAAATTTATACCCGATGTCAGCAGGGTATATCCTATTTCCCCGTCCTGGTTTTCCCCTGGCTTGCACACCACCTTCCTTCTTACAGGACACGGCTCCTTCAGAGGAAAACTCCATGAGCTGGGAATCTCTGACAACCCGAGCTGTAACTGCGGTCAGGAGGAAACATGGGAACATCTTATCCATGACTGTGACAACTACGAGGACCTCAGATGTCAGCTATATACACGCATCAACTCCTTGCTAAAAAACCGAGATGAAATAATATTGCAAGATGAAGATAATTACCGGGCTTTCACCATCTTTGCCCGTAAACTCTTTGAAAGACAAAGATCCATGCCACATCAACACTAACCTATGAAAACACAGGCGTAACTACCTGAGATGACTGCGAAACACTGAAATAGTGACCACCTGAAGCAGATAAAACACATGAACGTAACAAACTGGACCTGACTTCTGGACTTGGACCTTCACTGGACCAATGCAAAGACGAAGATTGAAACTTGGACTCGGACCTTGAAGATTGCATCTTATGATGCCATATAGCGCCCTGGCTCTGTCTAGCCTGCTTTTTACTCCTCTTTCCCTAGCAGGGGGGAGGGGACGGCTTGCTGTCTCCTCCTCCTCCTGCCACCCCTCTTTCTCCTCTGGTGGGGCATGGGCATGCCCCACTATTTCAACAGGGGTCATCTTCCCTATAGACCCCTTACTTCCAATTTCCAACCCCCCAGTCTTCCACCTCCCCTCCCATCTCTTTCTCTTTACAACAGCGCCTGTCCCACACGTCCAAATTTAAAACACCAAAATTCATGCCCGACCTATTAGGAAATATTATTACCTCCAGCGGTTATCCCTTATAGTCCCTCTAAGTTGCGTGTAATGTACCATCTGTGCCCAAAAGAAAAAAAGAATTTTTATTTCAATGATTTTTTTTTTTTTTTTTTTTTTTAAGGTCCTAGCCACTGAAATCTCAGGAAAATAGGTGGTAGGACCTGCCAGAGCAAACTTTAAGGGAACACCTGGCTGGCCTCCACGTGGCGGAGTACGTAAACTACAGGTCCCATCAGGGGCCTGGCGGCTAACAAGCCAGAGGAACAAGGGGCACAACATATTACACAATACATGATCCACACACACTTTTAAACCTCTGGCCTTGACAGCTTACTGTCATCGATACAAAGAACATACGCGGAGATGGGGTAAATCCCTGGTGCCGTTAGACCCAAAAAATACTCTGTACGCTCTGTCTTAAATCCTTCTTTTTACCATCACGCTCGCAATTTTACTACATACTGAACTACTGACACCTTATCTATACTACGTAGGAAGAAGACCTACTGCGCACTCTCATACCTCACGTGGTCAACGAATCGCATTCAGTTTTCATAGGGGTGGTCATAATTCAGTGATTATTCAGTGTATACTATGTTGCTTGGACTTTTCGAAAACTTAATGAAATATCACTTCAACTTCAAGGGAAATTAATTAGGGTGATAGACTTCAAAAGGGTATTAAAACCCTTCACTGAAAAATTGGAAATATTTGACAGCAATTTAATGAGAAAACAATTTGATGATATGCAAGAATTAGCTGAAATTAATGAATATCTCACCGAGAATGATCTTAAGAATTATTAAAATAATTTGTGTTCTTTAGAAGGTGAAATGAAAAATAGATTTTCAGATTTATTTTATTTGAAAGTGAGGCCTTGGATGTTAGATCCAACTGGATGCAATGCAGAGTCTGCTAGTGAAGAAATTCAAGAAGAATCCATTGAATTAAAATGTGACGAAGAGTTCAAATATGAATTCCAAAAAGGTGGAATGGGTGAATTGTGGGGATCAAAAACAAATAAACTTCTTTATCCAATGTGGTCTGATATAGTCAAAGTACGTTTTTGTTTACCAACGTCTTATATGAATGAAAGTGGTTTTGGTTCAGTAAATAAATTAACAAAGAATAGAAACAGCATTCCTATATGTTCAAGAGGAGACATTAGAATTAAACTTACTAACATCATACCGAACATTGAACTTTTATCTAAGAAGCATCAGGCACGGGGATACCATTGATTAAAAATTAAAATATAAACTACTTTCTTGTTTAAAATTTCATGAGGCGTGCGATTAGGAAAAAAAAAGTCAAAAAAGCCTTTTAGGGGGTAATAATTAAAAAAAGATGAATGAAGAAACATTGGTTTCTCATATAAATATATGAGAAATATAAATATAAATTGAAATGTCGAATTTCGGATTCTGTTGCGTTGTAAGAAGAATGACACCCCAATAGTCTTGCGCATGTCCTCCATGCACCTTTAATGAGTTTCGAAATAATTATTATTACGAAAGGACAATTATCTACATTGATGTATTTGTTATCCTTCGAGCTTTTCTTTTTATATTTAAATAACCGCGTACTCGCTTATCTGCGAATTTACAAAAAGCTTTATTTATAAGTTCGCCTATTAAAGAAAGAACAGCAGACGCATATCCGATAGCCAGAAGAACTAAGGATCCTTGAAGATGCTCCACTTTAAGAACCTTTCTTCCTGTCTGGGAAACTGCTGGTTTCTTGGACGCCTTCCACTCCATCTTAAAGTCCTCATCGCCTGTCCATTTCACATCGAATCCGGCTTCATTTATCCTCAAGATCCTACAAGGAGAAAGCAGTTTTATACAGAATATTCCCATTATTGAAATCAGATCTGAAACACCATTGAATTAATTGGTTTGTTGGAGAAAAAATATCACTTATCCTAAGATTTGTTTTATGAAATCCCCAATCACGTGAGGTATTAGAACCCGTAGTACTTGGTATGAATAAACGAGGAAGATGAAAAGTTGAGTCTGTGAGTTTGAAGTTGAAGTGTAAATGGATGTTGTCTGGTGACGGCACGTGTTCAGACTGTTTGAAAGAGAGATCGGGAATGATAGACGCCAACTGAGAAGAACAGTGCCCATGGAAGTTTCTGTAGAAAAGGCATGCAGCAGAAACAGTACATCTATGAGACAGCGAGTGGAGTGACTCTGTTATACAAGAGTCATTAATTAACATAACTTCCCTCTTCTGAATGGAATCAAGAAGTCTGAGAGAGGTTTTAGGGGCACCACCCCAGATGTGGGAACAACATTCCATGGTAAGGCGAATTTCCGATTTGTACAGAGTGAACAGCTGTTTGGTAGAAAATTAAGGCAGAGAACAAAAGAGAAAACCAAGTTTTTTTAGATGCCGAGGAAGCAATATTTGTAATGTGCTTGTACCAAAAGAGATTAGAAGACAGGGTAATCACCAAAAGAGATATATCGTCTTGCCTAGAAATCGGAGTGTCACCAAAGATAAGCATGGGAGCAGAAGAATCCTCTTTGCGAGATATATAAGACAAGACTGAGCTTTAGAAGGATTGAAATCAACTAAGTTATCTTTGCCCCACTGGAGAATTACCTGGAGATCAGTATTTAAGGAATTAGTAGTGGATATATTCGAGAAGTTGAAGCTGATTGAGCAGGGCGAGGTTTCTCAAAATGGAAAGTGAAATGCAATGTGCTATCATCGGCAAAACTATGGATAGGATTTCCAGTCAATGAAAGAAGGTCATTACTGATGGGGGACAAGCAGCATTAGTGGAGAAGTTAGAAGACAGAGAGCCATCTTCCCTCACACTCAATGAGCGATCAGAGAGAAAACTGGATAACCAATTACAAAATACAGGTGGCAAACCATAAGATGGAAGCTTGTTTAGAAGAACTTATGCAAAACACGATCGAAAGCCTTTGCGATGTCAAGAGCCATTTTTCAATCGAATTTGTTTGTAAATGGGTAACATGAGCTAGAATTTCATCAGTGGATCGACACTGACGGAATCCATACTGGCGATCGTTGATTAGACGGAAGGTTTCTAGGTAGTTTAAGATTTGGCGGTTAATTGATTTCTCCATTACTTTAGAAAGAGTAGAAGTAATTGCAATGGGACGATAATTGGATGGGAGGGATTTGTCACCCTTTTTAGGAACTGGCTGGATATGAGCAAATGTCCAAGCAGAAGGAAAAACACCTTTGAAATAAGAAGGTGAAAAAAGGCGGCAAAGAGCAGCAGTAAGTCAAGAGCACAGGTTTCGAGAACAAGTGGAGAAATACCATCTGGACCTGGAGCTCTCTTAGCATCCAGATTCGTCAAAGTCCTTCTGATATCCTTTTGACGGAAGACCACATGAGGCATTGAATGGAGCGTGTTGGGAATGGTGGGAGGTGTTTTACCAAGATCATTAATACATGAGTTGGAAGAAAAATGGGATGCTAGCAGGTCCTTGGCTGAAGTGACAACAGAACCATCTGGTTTTGACAGAGGTTGGTGCAGAGTTGGGAAAAAGTTGCGGCCAATAGCTTTGGCAAGAGACGAGAATGCTTGGCTATCATTAGGGCAAGAAGCATGTTTTCTACTCTTAGCCGTCTCAAAATCTAGTTTGGACTGATCAATAACTGCTTTACAATAGTCGCTAGCTTTGGTGTCGGCAGAAAATGAATCTGAAAATTTGGAAACAAGCCAATAACGATATGCAACGTTATTCTCTTGAACAGCCTTAGCACATTTATTGGTAAACCGAGGTTTAAATAAAACAACGAGATTTTAAAATGGAGTGTGGGATAAAGGATTCCATTCTTACAAGAATAATTTCACAGACACGATCTGAGCAAAAGTTGACTTCACAAAATTTGAAACAGTAATCCGACCAAGGAAACGAAGAAAAGAAATCTCGCAAGTCATCCCATTTTGCATTCTTATAACGCCAAACAACACGAGGTTTGGAATAGCCATGAGAAAAAGGCTCCATTGGAGATGAGACAATCAACAAATTGTCATCTGGGGCACCTCAAAGACCACTCACTTCGACCGTGTACTTAGAAGGGTTGTTTGTGAGAAAACGATCAATCGATCAGGCTATATGGTTGGGATTGTCCGGTATTCATGTAGGTAAATGAACAATCTGTGCAAGGTCATTAGAAATTGCAAAAGCGTCAGCATCTCGACCAGCTGGCTAGGTGTGACTAGAAAACGGAAGCCAGCTGGAGTTGTGAACATTAAAATCACCAAGGAATATTATCTCACTTTTAGGCAAGTTGGACTGGAGAAAGTCAAGTTGCAAAGAGAGGAAATCAAAGAGCTCCAAGTGATTAGTGGAGTTGGGAGAACGGTAGGGACAGCAGATAAATTGGCAGAATGAGGTACAGAGATTTTAAACCAGAGGAGAGTGAAAAGAGGAGATTCCAAATTACCAAGTCTCTGACCTGGAATATCGGAACGGACATATGCACAAGTACCATCTTTGAGGCGAAAGGAATCATACAGCGAATAATTTGGGCAACTGAGATGAGCAGCAGTAGTTGAATCAACCGATAACTGCGATTCTGTCATGGGGTTTTGGCAGACTGCAAGTGGAAATGGACATCGTTGAGATTAGAATTGAGACCACGTATATTTGTGAAACGAATTAGGAAGTGTTCTGGATGTTGAGATCTTTTAGTAGATAAGCTAACACTATTAGTTTAACAATTCATGATGTATTCATTAATAAGAAAAACTGTTGGGGGGAATGCTGTATGAAGTAATGAAATTTTTGGATTTGGCGTACGCATGGTAAGAATATACCAAGATCCTTGACATAACGTGGCCTCGACAATGCCCCGCGCATACACACTACACGGACACCCTCCAGTCACTATTTGACAGAGTAGAGACAGCAAGCAGTAGCACTAGATGATCCAGAAGCCTTCTAGAGAATTACGAATAGGATCGGTCCTTTTTACTGACTAGTGGCCGGCCTGCGAACACAAGTTTAGAGCTGTACCCTCGAAATGTAAGAAAGATTGGATCTCGCCATGAAGTTCATCATAACCTCAAAAGTCATCACTCATACTACATGATGAAGAGATGAGGTTTTGTTATTTGGTTTTTTTAGGAGCATTAGCAACTAAGGAGATATTGCTCCGGGATATGCGGTGGTCATTCCCTGACCTTTCCGCTTCCTCCGTATTTGGTGGTGACGGGCTCGAACCCCGGTCTAATCAAGAAGCGTGTGCTACGTACTGCTGCTGCTCCTTCCCACCTGGCTACGGAGGCGCCCAAGAAGAGATGAGGAAGGGTTGACTGGAACTTAGTCTGGAGACTTAACATCGGTTCCACCTCTTCAAGCCTCCAATAATCGAATTGGTGGTATTGTACCGGTTGATGAGAGCCATTTACCACCTAGTATTGCATGGTAACACAGAAAGGTGGAATTCCTCCATATGGTGTGGACACCACACCTCGACCCATGCTTACATTGGTTCACACCTGGGTGGTCACCCACAGTGGGTTTGTGCATGGAGGTTATATCGGGATTACTAACAGTCCCACCATCGTGAAGGTGCACGCAGAGGTTTTGGCTGTTTCTGACTGTCCAGACTTCGCCGAAACTGGATCCACTTATTTCAGTGTCACACGAATTTTAGTTCCATCAGCGTTTTAGACTCCCAGATAGTAAGTTCAGCTTGTCTGGCATATCTGAGAGAATGTCTGTGACAACCTCAAAGACCAAGGATTAAAATTGAATAATTAATAAGCAAAATAGCGAAATGCTTATAACATTTTTAGCAGTAATGGATGAAGTGTGACAATGGATAAAATGGAATGCAAGTCAGTGATTCAGTTCCTCTTTCTGCAAAGGAAATCACACAAAGAAATCCAAGAAAAAATGACCGCTGTATACGGAGAAGACTCTAAAGGTTACAGTGTTGTTGCACATTAGTATAAACAATTCAAATGTGGAAGAACTTCAGTTTGTTTTAATTGCGATCTTCCGGGTTTCCCCTATATGTCTGAAGAACCTCAGTGCATGATGAAGAAATCCAAGGAAGCCTAGGAATTTAGTGGCATATAGGGTAAGGCGCCACCTGTGGTTTCCCACAACTGTACCATCTGTACTTTTGTGAAGTATACAAAACTATAAATTCCAGAAATGTGTGTGTATATGTAACTGTATAGTATTGTGTTAGGTTCTGTTTGTTTCTCTGGCTTCTTGGCCACAGGTCCCCTAATGGAACTCTATGTTGCCTTCAATTGAGGCTTAATGCCTCAATTGAAGGCAACATGCCTGGAAGATGGCTGTATTAGCGCCAAAGAACTAGCCGAATAGTGCCAAATGAGTTTAGGAGAATTTCATCCAACAGATGCATATGAGTAAATTATCCGCTAAATGGGTTCCCAGACTTGCGAACCCTTACCAGAAGAGGGAAGAAAGAGTGCAATGTGCCCAAGAAATGTTGTCATCATGCCAGGAAAAACTGATAAATTGCCGCATCTTGCTTATTCCTCAACCTCTCATCCTGAGATTTCTTCCTCTTTTCTGTCCCGAAGTCCATTCTGCGTAGAAAACGGTTTCCTGATGATGAGGTGATTTCTGATGCTGTGCACTAAAGGACAGTCAGAGAACTTCTATAAACTGACTTGCGTAATTGTACTGAGAGGAAGCAAACCTGTGTCATTTATTCTGGTTACTATTTTGAAAAAAAGTGTAATACATGGTGTTTATTTCCCCATGATATTTATCATAACTACGTATTAGTGAATATAAATAGTTTTTGAAATCCCCCCTCCCCTCGTCCAATAAGCAGCACAGTCCATTAAGAAAAGATTTGAGTAGTTTTTAAAGATTCAAGTAGATTTTAAAGAAGAAACCCTTTCTTAAAAAATTAAAAATAAAATTGGCACCTGCCAGGCGTCCACCACCGATTTTGTTACAAATGGGGGCCCACCACCGCCGGGTTAAGCATAATCGAATTAGTTATTAAAACTTCAAGCACACTATTCAAGACAAGCACAGATAACAATTTTCAGTAGCAATTAGGCAGGAAAATAATTATTTATTACTATTATCATAAAAATTGTTATTTAGAAATAATATTTTATATTCGGTAGTTGATCCACTTCGTCACCAATTCACTGATCCATTTCCCCTACAAATACACGTCCAAAATAACCACAATGTGCTGTAAACATTGTGGTTATTTTGGAGAGCAGTCGTGCCTCAAGAGGACAGCACAAAACGTGATCAAATGGTTCCCCAATATATATTGTAAAAAAATATTATCTCTGTCGTAGCAATAGTAGTTGAGACATGTGATTCAAAAAAGCAAGCTTATGTAGCGCCAGCCAAAAAAAAAAAAAAAAGCATTTCACACATCCAATCAGTTACGCCCAATCAGTTAGTCCAGTTACACCTTAAATTTATTTAACCTATCACCTTCCACAACGACAGATGGAAGTTTGTTCCAGCAATTAACTACCCGCTGGATAAAGGTAAATTTCTGCATATCTATTCTATAACTCTTTTCTCAATTTGAAATAACTTACATTTAGGCTCCCTCGGGTTCATAATCTGAGCCAGACAAAGAATCCCATCAGAATTAAGCTTGCTCAACCCATTCAAGGCATTATACACCTCAATCCGATCACACCGTATGTGCCTAGTCTCCAGACGCTAAAATCTGCAGAACTTAAGCCTTTCTTGGTAAGAGCACCCCTTCGTTCCCCAGACCAATCTTGTAGCCCTTCTCTGCATTCGCTCAAGCAACTCTACATCCTTCGTAAAATGAGGCTTCCAGACCTGTGCGCAGTACTCAAGGCGTAACCTGACTATTGGCTTATACAAAGGGATAATCACCTCCTTTTCCCTACTAGAAAAATTCCTGTATATCATTGGCAATACCCCATGACCTGCTCTGGCAGGCCGTATGCACTCCTCAGAAAATTACATACCTGGCAGCACAATTACTTCCAGGTCATTTTCATTTTCTACCACCCTTAGTGTAGTACAGCTGATAAGTTTCTCTGCGATTATTTCTCCCATATGCAGTACTTTGCACTTTTCAATTTAAACTTAAATTGCAAATTTTCAGCCCATCTGCCAAACGTTTCTAGATCCTGTTGAAGGAGCACATTACTGACATTAACAACCATGTATGGGCTTTAAATTTTTTTATAAGAAAGGAAAGTGCACCTTCCATTTTATGGTTGTCTAATTAAAATAAATTAAATGAAGTGAGATGAAAGCTAATAGCCACGCACGAGCGACTTTCGAAATCGTCTTCAGTTAGCTATAGTGGGTATGGGATATCGCGCGAGTGTGTTATATACAAGTTGGGTTCCCGAAATGCATTTCAGTGCACGTGGAAACTTAATACGTGCTAAATTCCAAATAGGGGAGAAGTTGGCGGGAATCATTTTGTTTAATACGTTGAGTGATGTGTGGCGCTTAAACCACTCAATAACGAGTGCTTCGTTTTCAAGAATTTTATAACTGGAATTTAGTTTCACTATTGTGATCGCTGAATCGGTGAGTGGGTTATGATTATAAGATTTAACTTGTTGTGTCAGTTCTGTACTTGCTAAATTAGATTTGAAGCTATTAAAGTGGTAGTATGCACGCGTGTTAGAAATTTTTGATGTCCCAAATTTTGCCGTTGTACTGCCCATGTAACATGCTTGACAATCTGATTGGCACCTAATCAAATATATAATGTTATTATGATCTTGTGTCCCATACTCGTGTGTTGTCTTGTATCAATTGAATTTAGAACTTAATTCGTTATAAGATGTTAATATTAATTTGATATCTGTATTCTTAGAAATCTGTTGGAGTCGTCGAGCATGTTGTTGATGGTATGGGAGGGCTATAAGGGGTTCATGTATCTTATTCTTATTCACGTGGTTATTAATTTTGCTCAGGTTATTAGTATTATTATGGACTTTGGTGATGGTTTCTTTTATTAGTTGTGATTGGTATTTCCTGTCGATGAATTTTTTGGTGAGGTATTGCAATTCTACGGATATGTCTGTTTGTGTGTGAATATATTTGATGGCGTTGTATATCTGATTGTATACAACTGCATTTTTGATGTATAGAGGATGGTGTGAGTGGTAAAGTAAGAATTTATCCGTATGTGTGTTCTTTCTGTATATTTTGGTGCCTAAAGATGTACCTATTTTGTATATAGTGAGGTTTAGAAAATTAATTTTATTATCGGTTTCTACTTCGAGGGTAAATTTGAGTCATTCATGTGTTGTGTTAAGCGTGTTCAGTAAAGTATCGATGGTGGTTCTGTTGCCTATTAAGAGGACGTCATCTGCATACCTCATGTATAGTTTAATCCCTGGGGGAAAGGGTTGGAGTATTTTTTCTTCAATAGAAGCCAGGTAGATTTCGGATAAAGGGGCAGGGATACCGAGGCCCATGGGAAGGCAGAAAATTTGTTCGTAGATGTTATTTTGAAATTTAAATTGTTTGGCGTCAAGTAACAGTGACGTCGTGGGGGTTAGTTCTCTTTTAAGCTTGAATTTGAAGGTATGTATTTGATCTAAAAGGAGATATTTTTGTCTGTATCTTTTCCGTAATTTGGCTTTAATTATGACAATAATTAAACGAACCCCCACGACTTGGTACAATTACGTACAACAGAACAACACAAGAATTCTGGCAACTTTAAGTCAGATTACACAAAAACACACCAAGAAATGGGATACACTCACCAGAAGACACAAAGAAATCCCCAACAACTCGGTTGTTAACATCTCTACACAAACCATTTCCCCTAATGAACTTTCTAGTCTAGAATATGGATTCAATTTCGCCATTAGCAGCAACCACTACCCAGATAAAGACGCCATGATTGAAATACAAACTAAACTCGATAACCACCCAAATAAAAATCGTATCATACATGAAACCGATGCTGTTTTTACTCCAAATTAACTAGTAAAAATAATATTCACCAACAACAAATAATTCGCATACGAGACTTTATGAAAACCCCGAACATTATAATACAAAAGGCAGACAAAGGTGACACCATCGCAATCATGGATAAAAATACATATATAAAGAAAATGTTACGCATCCTGTCAGATTCAACGACATACAGAGTTTGCAACACGTTTAACATTAACAAACTTAAAAATAAACTTGAATGGATCCTAAGAAGACTCAGAGCCAACAAACAAATTAATTTACACGCCCTCCAGCAAATAGGCATACGCAGCAACATTCTCCCACATATTTTTGGAATAGTCAAACTCCATAAAAAAGATTATCCTTTAAGGCCCATCGTTTCCTATAAAAAGTCCGCCTATGCAAATCTATCCACATTCCTCGTCAAAATTATTTCACATTTAGTGAGATTTTCTTAGTTCAGGGTCTACAATACTAAACAGGCACACGAACGTATAACTTCCATGACCACATCTGAAAACGATATTCTCGGGTCCTTCAACGTCGTCTCCCTATACACAAACGTACACATCGAAACCATGCTACTGGCTCTTAAAGAACTATTGATTTTGACACCTTGACAAAACGTACTGACTTAAACATTGACATTTTAGAACTCACGTCACTGTTATTTGACGCCAAACAATTTAAATTTCAAAATAACATCTACGAACAAATTTTCAGCATTCTCATGGGCCTCGGTATCTCTGCCCCTTTATTCGAAATCTACCTCGCGTCTATCGAAGAAAAAATACTCCAACCTTTTCCCCCAGGGATTAAACTATACATGAAGTATGCAGATGACGTCCTCTTAATGGGCAACAGAACCACCATCGATACTTTACTGAACACGTTTAATACAAAACATGAAAGACTCAAATTTACCCTCGAAGTAGAAACCGATAATAAAATTAATTTTCTAAACCTCACTATATACAAAATAGGTACATCTTTAGGCACCAAAATATACAGAAAGAACACACATACGGATAAATTCTTACTTTACCACTCACACCATCCTCTATACATTAAAAAAGCAGTTCTATACAATCAGATATACAACGCTATCAAATATATTCACACACAAACAGACATATCCGTAGAATTGCAATACCTCACCAAAATATTCATCGACAGGAAATACCCATTACAACTAATAAAAGAAACCATCACCAAAGACCATAATAACACTAATAACCCGAGCAAAATTAATAACCACGTGAATAAGAATAAGATACATGAATCCCTTATCGCCCTCCCAATACCATCAACAACATGCTCGACGACTTCAACAGATTTTTAAGAATACAGATATCAAATTAATATTAACATCTTATAACAAATTAAGTTCTTAATTCAATTCATACAAGAGAACACACGAGTGTGGGGCACAATATCATAACAACATTATATATTTGATTAGATGCCAATCAGATTGTCAAGCATGTTACATGGGCAGTACAACGGCAAAATTTGGGACATCAAAAATTTCTAACACGCGTGCGTACTACCACTTTAATAGCTTCAAATCTAATTTAGCAAGTACAGAACTAACACAACACGTTAAATCTTATAATCATAACCCACTCATCGATTCAGCGATCACAATAGTTAAACTAAATTCCAGTTATAGAATCCTTCAAAACGAAGCCCTCGTCATTGAGTGGTTTAGCACCACACATCACTTAACGTTTTAAACAACAAGATTCCTGCCAACTTCTCCCCTATTTGGAATTTAGCACGTATTAAGTTTCCATGTGCACTGAAATGCATTTCGGGAACCCAACTTGTATATAACACACTCGCGCGCTCATCCCTCCACACTATAGCTAACTGAAGACGAGTTCGAAAGTCGCTCGTGCGCGGCTAGTAGCTTTTATCTCACTTCTTTTAATTTATTTTAATTAGACAACCATAAAATGGAAGGTGCACTTTCCTTTCTTAGAAATTTTTTTTAAAGCTCATAACTTAGTCTTTAAATTTTTAACCCCCCATAAGGCATTAGAATCTCATAACCACTGTGTACGTGGTAAAACCTTCAACCAACTAAGCGGATTACTATGAGGTGAGAGCTGAAAAAATAACTAAGCTATATTTAAGATCTAGTCATTAGATCACAGCACATAAGGACTCCTTAAAATATCATCAGTCAATTGTTAGCAAATAATGTAGAAATAGTAGGTTTAACTGGATTAGCAGGCTAAGATCTAGAGCTTGTTATACAGCAGCTAGGGCTTGCACCGAAGCTACAGCACAATAAAGAAGTAGTGCACTATTATATACCTAACAATAAGAAAAAAAAAATGACAAGCCTACACTAATTGTGAAATTTTCAAATCATGTGGTAAAGGAAAAATGGATGAGAAAGGCAAAGGATATCCGACTGACAGCAAATGAACTCTATCAGAACAATAGCAACATTCCAATCTACATAAATGACCAACTAACAACTCACCTCAAGCAGTTGTTTTGGGAAACGAATCAATCAGTAAAAACTCACAGTTACAAATTTTTATGGTTGAAACATGGAAGGATTTATGTGAAGAAGAATCAATCATCAAGAGCCATAAGAATTTTGACCTCAAAAGATCTGCAGTATATAAAATAGACGCTTTTATTGTGCATAATTGAAATTTCTTGAAATCTAGAGCTAAGGTAAAATTAAGACATCAGGTATGCTTTTTGAGGAATCACAGTCTTTCAATTCAACTTTACATTTTTTAAATAATCCGAATATTCAAGCGCTTATAACTGATAAAAATCAGTTCTTTATGGCAGCTCTAAATAGTAGCTCTATTAGTAGAAGTGTCAACTCTGGTAAACAATAGCGCGGTGGACCATGTGCTGTCGGGACATTTCTTTAATGACACCTGGAGGAGAGACAGGGTAGTGAAAACGGAAGAAATGCTGGGAATTAGATTTAAGACTGGCGTCTGGCTGGCAGTGATGGCAAGGTTTATAGATCGTGGGAAATTAGTCTGCTAAAGTATAACTATAAGCGGCTGACTTCAAAGATACAGACACCCTGAGAAATTTTACAAATTTCTTAAAATAAGAAGTTGGATAGAGAACTAAATAGACAGCGTGAGAAAGATTAAAATTAACGAATAAGAACAGAGAGAAAGTTGATAAAATGAGTAAGATTGGTTAAACTGAAAACTAGGGCGTCTTTGACATATTTAGGCGGTACAGAAATTGAGATGAACAAAAGTGAGTGAACAGGAGGAGACAGGAGAGATATACCTGAGTTGAGTTATGTGGGTGTGTATGGAAATGAATTAGGAGGGAGACAAAGTTGAGATTCTTGTCGGTGCTTGGAAAAATGAGATAGTTCAGAGAACGGACAGTTGAGATCATGTGGGTGTTTTATGGAAATGGGTTAGTGGGATTCTAAGTTGAGTTTTTGTTGGTGCTATGGAAAATGAAATAATCAGCGGACACAGCAGTCGAGATTTTCGTCGAGATAAGTAAAATGAGTTAGTAACATGGACAGTTGAGGGTTCTGTTGTGGTAGAAAATATGTGTCAGTTAACAGTTGAGTGTTTGGTCGTGGTGGGAATAAGAGAAGGGTAGCGCCCTGGGAAGTTTTCTTCTTGAAAAGGTTCTTAATAGGTGGAGCGCAAAAACGAGGGTAGCACCCTATGAGTTTTCCTTGTGATAAGTTTTAATAAAGTGGAGTGGAGAAGGAGTTAGGGTGAGATGCCCTATGAGTTTTCCTTGTGATAGGTTTTAATAAGGTGGAGAGAAAGGGAGCGAAATCCGCAGAATCAGTAGCTCGATGAGAAGGAAGGAAGCAGCGAATGGATGGTAGCCCGAATGAGGTGGAGAAAGAACGCCAGTCCCATGCAGCCAAGAGTTCCTAAAAAAAATATCTGTAGCAAATTCAGGTGAAAGCAGATGAAGGAGATCCTCAGTGAGCCAAAAATGGAAGTTTGAAACCTCCCCGGAAAGGAAAGAAAAAAGATAATAGTAAGTACTGTAAGTTAACAAGGACTGTTAGTGAAACAGTATAGTGATTAATTAATGAAAAACAGAGATAGCACTAGAAGTAAATTGATAGATAAATTATCTCTTAAGTAAATTATATATATATACTAACAGAGTTTAATTAATTAAAAAAAAGGTTAATGTAAAATGCAAGAGAAACGAAAGATAAGTAATAGATTAAATTGTTGTTCAAATGATTATAATATGTCAGAAGGATAATACAGTTTATATGAGAAGGTTTGACTATGTTTTAAGGATAGATAATTGAATATAGTGAGAATCTTTGAATGTTCTAAGGATAGATAATTGAATATAGTGTTTGTATTGATGAAGAATTGTTGGTCCAACTGAAAGACTAATAACAAATAGAGACTTTAGGAAAGTTAAGATTGGTCTTCAGTGTATTGAAACAGAATGGTGAGAACACAGAGTATAATGATGAAAGTAGCATATTGATTGTTAATATAAGAATAATATTTGCAAAGTATTCTTGATTTAACCTTGTATGAATATTACATGTTTTTTTTATTCAATTGTATATTATGTTGTATATATATATATATATATATATATATATATATGTAAATAAACTTTGTTGTTTATTAATTTTTGAGTTGTTATTCCTGAACACTCAGCCTTTCCGAAGGGAATTATACACAATTGAGAAGTTCCCACGAATCTGGAATTCTCCTAGGAAGTAAAGGCAGATGCGTAAGTGGGGGAATTAAGAATAAAGTGGACAAACACATAATAGGGAACAAAACGAAATAAAACAATAATTAAATAAATAAATGTAATCTCTTCGATTCCACCCCCCACAAGGTCATTAAAAAAAAATTGGTTTAACTTTTTGCAATATATAAATGCAACGAAAGAATGTATTTCATGTATATTCTTAACAGAGGTTAACATAAAAAGTGATGAAATTTCAAATTATAACATACAAGGTTATGACAAGGTCTATATTTTGAGAGATTTGAGAAGGGATTGAGGAATAATAATATACTACAGAACATGATTTAAGGCAATACAGGTCAACCACTTAACTCAGTCTTATGAAAACTTCTGTGTCAAATTATTAGGAGAAGATCCAGAAAACACATTTGTTATTTGTGCTTTTTATAGACCATCAGATGCTATAAACAGTTTCCTAATTGAATTAGATAACACAATTCTGAAATGGGATGACATACAGGCTGATAAGACCATACTAGTAGGAGATTTTAATATTAATTTACTAACCGATGAAACTGATAATGTGTTACTGAAATACTCTGCAATCTTAAACAATTATGGATTTGAACTTACCTTATTTGGAATAACTAGGCAACAAAAGATGGAGGGTGATAGAAAAGTAAGCTCTTGTTTAGATCACCTTATAAGAAATATAAAGTTGAAGTATGCTAATTCTTACATGCTATTAAATCAATTTTCAGATCACAGAACATATATACTGAAAGTGGATATGTACTCAAAACAACACCCAGGTGTAGATATAAAATTAACAAATGTTACGAAGAAAAATTATCTATCAACAGGTAGACTGAAAGAGAACATAGATAATATGTTAATACAAGAGCAAGTATCTTACACAACAAATGCAAATGTCTTTTCAAATAAGATAATACAAATGATAAACAAAATAATAAACAAACACATTGGGAATCACAGGATTAACGGACGAGGCGGAGGTATTGAAATTCTGTTCAACAATCAATTCCAGCCAATAAGGACACGAGTGAGCAAGTCTAACAACTTTGAGGCAGTCTCCCTGACGCTGAGGAGTCCTCTTCTTCAAATCCAATGCTGCCTGGTTTACCTTCCTCCAGACCACAATGAAGACTGTAGAGCTGAGCTGCTCACGTGGTTAGCAACCAACTTAGTGCCTAAAATTCCAACTGTTGTAGCAGGTGATTTTAACTTGCCACAGCCCAGGCAGGGGAATGCTCTTGATAGCCTTGAGGCCACTCTTCGGGCCTTTAACCTTACACGGTTTGTGACGCAACCAGCTAGAGCGTGTCAAGCGCTGGACCTAATCTTCCACAACTTACAAGATAAAGATACCAAACTGCTACCTAGCAACTTTCGATTCCAATCTGATCACTCTCCAATTGCATGTAAACTATCCTTACAGAGCCCTTTCCTTGGGTTACCTGACGAGTACTCCGCTGAATTGCCTAGGATAGCCTTCTCTACCAAATAGATGAAGCCAGAGATCATTCTCCAATGCTTGATTGAGTTTGACTGGGGGCGTCTCTATTCTGAGTCATTGGAGGATGCCGTTATGCTCTTGTCGGAACAACTGAAATTAATTGCACTACATGGTGCAGCCAGAATCACCAGGATTGGTAACAGGTCGAATCGGGGTTTCAATAGGGAAACTAAGATGGCTTTCATCAAGAAGCGGAAGGCCTAACGAAAATGGCAGAAAACTCAACTTCCCTCAGACCATTCCATTTTTAAGAAAGAAAGAGCTTGCTTCTTGAAAAAGAAAAGGCAGGTCCCTAACCAAGCTGTTCTCAATAGGTTGAAGAGTGGTAGAAGGATCCTTTGGCATCATCATCAACTAGCCATTGACAAAAAGCTTGTCCAGGAATGGGCACAGTTCAGCTTACTGCAGGTAGATTTTCCGGACTCTGATCCCTCACTCTCGCAGGAGGACTGGTTACCTAGGGCACACTTGTCTGAAATAGAAATAACTAGAGAGACCCTAATTGATGTCATCAATAAACTACCCAACTGTAGGTCCGGATGGTTTCCCTCTCTTTATTATCAAAATTTGCAGCCCGTATATAGTCGACTTTCTCCTTCACCTTTTCAGACAAATCCTGCAATCTGGAACAGTTCCTTCAATTTGGAAAACTTACCATGTTAAGCCCATTCCAAAGATCAAGAAACCCAAATTTCCTAAAGACCTGCGACCAATATCCATCAGTTGTTCTTTACTCAAAATTTTTGAAAAAGTAATTCAGCCAATAATTGCCCAGCATTGCTTTGCACACAAGCCCGAGTACCTGCATACCGTTCTACAAAGGAGATCGACAACTACCAATCTTCTTGATACCCTCTTCAGAATCCAGCGCACCCTTAACAACAAATCACAGATTGATATCATATTCCTCGACATAAAATCGGCTTATGACAAAATACACCTCCCAGCTCTTTTTACCATTCTGAAACAGTACTTCGGCCTGGCGCATACCTTACTTCAAATTTGAAGTCTATTTTACTCCCTAGACATCTGTCTGTGACCCACAATGACCGTCAAGTAACTATGGACGTCTCAAGAGGCATCCCAGAAGGAAGTGTACTGTCAGCTATCCTGTTTGCAGCAGTTTTGGATTCTTTCTTTGTTCAGAATCCGAACTTTGTCTCTTATGCCGACGACCTGAAGTTCTACGTGAGCTCAGATCATAATCATCAGATTCATGATATCAACCAACAAGCTTCTAGGCAGATATTGAGCTTGGAAAAGTATCTTGCCACAATTGGGCTGCATCTGAGCCCTTACAAATCAGCGCAACTGACGGTAACCAAGAAGAAAGTCAAAAATGATATCCAAATCTTTGTTAGTGGGGAACCGGTGCAAAAGGTGACCTCTCATACTGATCTTGGCCTCACCTGGGATGTTGGGCTCACATTTCAGCCTCACTTTGTCAGGATGAGGCAGAAGATGTAAGCTGCTCTTTGGGCAGTGCGTGAAGAGCTCGTTGGTGTACGTCAGCCAGCGCTGCTTGTTCGGCACATGCTGAGGTGTATTACGCCGATTCCTCTCTATGCTTCAGATATTTGGTCATCTGCCCCTGCCTCATACCTTCAGAAGTATCTCAGTTTAGAGTACTGGTTGCTTCGATGGATGAACAGGGTGGTAGGCCGCCCCCTAACTATCTCCAGATCTATCCTACAAGCAAATGTGGGCACCACTCCCTGGAGACATATCATCATGACAAAAAATTTCCTCAAGCTTGCACGGCTTATAACGAGGCGAATTGATGCTCCATCGGTATTCACATTAATCTCTGGCCCGAGGAGAGCAAGAGGGGGGCACCCCGACTCCTGTGTCCCTCTGCGTTTTATTCTCTCAAGCATTGATTCCCTGAGGAACATGTTTCCAGCCAATTGTCTTCGGATCTTCAATAAATTTAGGATCCACCCTGATAGGTTCTGTGAAGACAAGCCCTACAGGAAGGAAATCCTCAAGAACTGCTACGAGATTATGAACTTATAATACTCACCTGCTCCTGGACATGACATACTGTTTTTTTTTTTTTTTTTTTATCTTGCCTATTTGTATATGACAAACTTTTTGTCTTCATGCAATCATATATTTTGTACATTATTGTATATTTAATCCTGTAAAAGTCTCGGGTCGAGCACGCATGTACTCTTGTTTATTGTACATTGTGTTCCTTCCCCCTTAGTCTGTAAATATTCACACTTTTCTGGCACAGAGCCGTCCCAGGGTGACCCAAGGTTTCTTGGGAAATAAACTGATTTTAATAATAATAATAACTGTTATTTAACTAAAAGAAAAATAAGAGTGGAAATAGAGAAAACAAAGGGAAAATCATACAATGTGAAGAGGGGAGTACCTCAGGGTACTCATGCAGGGCCAATCGTGTTCAACATCTATATAAATGACATATTCGAAGTAATAAAGAACTCCTTTATAAAAAATTGTGCAGATGATATAATCTTATATACAACTGGAAAGAACCTCACAAAAATGGCTAAAGATTTACAGCAGGATGTAATAAATTTACAAACTTGGTTGCATGATAATAAATTAGCACTCAGCTTTGAAAAAACAATTTTTGGTAATTAGACCTCCTCATCAAACCCTGGACATTCATCCCTCTATTAAATTACATAAACATGAATGCCTACATGATCAGAATTTCCAGAATTGCAAGTGTCTAACTGTGGAAGAAGTTTCAAATCATTGTTACCTTGGGTTATGGATTGACTACAGTCTAAGTTGGGCAATTCATATAACAAATTTGTACAAGAAAATGAGATTTTGTGTGTACTGTTTTACTACATTAAGAATAAGTTAAATCTTAGAACAAAAGTTACCTTATATTATGCATTAGTAGACTCCCAACTCAATTATTTAGTAAATGTATGGGCACGAGCAAATATAACTGAAATAAGGGTAATAAACAACTTAATTAATCGGGATTTTGAGACTTTTAATGGGGACAAACTTTTGGAATGACCTGAATAAGAGAAGGCAATTTTTGTTGAAATATAAAATACTTTATCCACTTCAAAAACTGAAGTTAAATTTAATCTTGAAAAATCTTAACACTATTTTTGAAGAGTCGAATCTGCAAAGAAATGTCTCACATAATTTAAGGAACCCAAAAGCAATTGTTTTGCCTCAATAAATAGATTTGGAGATAGGCATACAATGAATATAATAAACAACCTGTTGGCTAGTGTTGATTTCAGGCTCAGGAGATCTTATTCTAGCTCCCAATTAAAATTCTTAATAAGATCATTTTTGATACTCAATGATATAGTACATTAGAATTGCTATGCAGATAAATTGCTATTTCTGTTTGCAGCGAGGAATGTACTATGTGTTGTGATTTCATTATCTTTTCTTTTAGATAACAAATTTGTATGGAAAGGCTGTAGTAAATGAAGAATTACAACTTGTTGTCAAGAAATTTACCTTTCTTAAATTCATTTATTATAAACAAATTCTCTTAATAAAAATAAATTGTATTGTATTCTGTTATTATTGTTGTTGCTCTTATATTATTTCTCCCTGATTGTGGGATTCCACTCCTTCACGGGTACTGCTAACAAGTACACAGAGTCGTTGTAATGTCTTGTGTTACTGTTGGTTGAGGAACTCTCTGACTATCCCACACAGGATTGCAACTTTCTGGAGTTCCTTATAGGTGTTCGCTGGGAGCCCTATTGCTGCTAGGCTGCTATGTGGGGTCTTTGGCACCATACCGGTGGTTGGCACGATGATCGGGATGGTCGTTACTTCTTGCATATTAGTATTCTATGCCACATCTACTTGACGTCATGTCTCAGGTTCATGTATTTCTTAATTTTTTCCTCATGGGTTTTCTGGATATTGCTAATGTTGGGCACCGCTATGTCAATCAAGTACGTAACCTTTTCCATCTTGTCCACAAGGGTTATGTCCGGTCTGTTGTGCGTGATGGTCATATCCGTTATTATGGCGCGGTTCCATAACAGCTTGTGGCTGGGGTCTCTAGTATTGTCTTGGGTTCATACTTGTAGTATGGTACACTTTCTTTGGTTAACTGGTATTTCCTCGCTAGATTCTCGTGTATTAACCTGGCTACCGGGTCGTGCTTTCGAGTGTACTCCGCTGGGTAGACTGGGTACACTGGATCACCTTGCAACAGGCGGTGATATGTTGGATCGTTTCTGAGGCCAGGTGACATCGTCGACATGTCTCATCTGACATTCAGCGGTCCATTGCGATGTATTTTTCTGTTGTTGATTACCTGGTCTTGGATGGCGAGCATGAATTCTCCAGTTTTAGGGAAGAGCGTCGCACTTTTGAGCCATATATTGGAAGCAATGCTATCGATGTGATCTTGATGGTTATCATTGTAGTGTCTGCAATGGAGTGTCTTCTTTTAACATCTTACTAGCTTTGTTTTTGAGCCGCTTGGGCAGGAGGGTGCTTCTCACTTAGGTTGAGTTGGGTATACTATTTATTTATCTTCCTTGTGGCCTCGGTGAGTGGTGCTGTGTTCTTCTCGAACTAATCCTTCAGGTTAACTATCGCTGCTTACTGTTGCTCTCTCAGGTCTATCAGGCCCCTTCCTCCCTCTTTCCGAGCTATTGTTAGTCTCTCCACTGCTGACTTCGGGTCGTGTTGGTGGCGCTTGGTCGTCATTGTCCTTGTCTCTCGCATCATATCTTCTAGCTAGGTACCATGTTTTAGCTGGCGACTGAAGGTCCAGAATTCAATCCGATCTTCAATCTATGATCCCGAAGGTGTATGTTAGTACTGGAGCTGCATAGGTGTTTATGGCTTTAATTGCGTTCCCTCCGTTCGATTTTGCTTTCACCAGGCTTCTCAGTCTTTGATGATATTTTTCGGTCAGGCACTTCTTGATTTCCTTGTGCTCTAACTGCTGAGCCTGCATTATCCGTAGGTATTATTAGGTCTTTGCTTCTGTCAGAGCTTCGATCTCTTTACCAGTTAGCAGCTGGTAGTTTCGGCCAACTAATTTTCCCTGTTGCAGTGTGTGGGTCTTGCATTTGTCTAGACCAAATTCCGTCCTGATGTTCTTGCTGAATTCTTCCGTGATCCGGAGTGGCTGCTGGAGTTGCTTCTCGGTTGCCGCATAAAGCTTGGTGTCATCCATGTACATCAGGTAGGTGAGGGTGTACAGGTTCTTTCTTCCTTCTTTGAGATTGTATCCATACTTGCTGCCGTTAAGCATGGTGGATAGCGGGTTGAGTGCTAGACAGAACCACAGTGGGCTCAAAGCAGCTCCCTGAAAGATTCCTCTTCTAATGGGGATTGGCCTGGTTATGATGTTCTCGACCTTAGTGGTGGTACTCCATTTCGCCATTGGTGCTCCTAGGAGGTTTGTCACTATCGGATTGACCTTGTAGATCTTCAAGGTCTCTATTAGCCATCGACGAGTTACACAGTCGAAGGCCTTGCGGTAATCGATGTAGGCCGTGTATAGGTTTCGGTGCTTCTTGTAAGCTTGCTCCATAACTGCGGCATCTATTGTTAATTGCTCCTTGTATCCTTTGCTTTGCTTCTCCGCTTACATCCTTTCTGATCTTCGGTCATTATGTTCTGACTCTCTAAGTGGTCTGATATTTTCTTAGTTATGCATCTGGTCAGAATCTTGTACATCGTTGGGAGGCAGGTGATTGGCCTGTATTTCGCCGGGTTTCTTGTATCTTCATTTTTAGGCTTCAGATATGTGACTCCTTCGATGAGAAACTTCGGAATTGTCTCCGGGTGCCTTATCATTCGAGTGAACTGCTCTGCAAGGTGCTTGTTTGTGCATGTGAGCTTCTTGTACCAGTAGTTGTGGATGTTATCAATTCCTGGGGTTCGCCAGTTGTGGGTGATCCTGATCGACTGTTTTACTTCTTTTTCTCGACTCTCCCACTCTCTCATCTCTTATATCCTTGGTTTTCTTCCATTCTGCTTCTATCCAGTGTGCTCTGCTGTTAATGGAGGTGAATTTTCTCTTTGGTGAAAGCATGAGTACATAGTAACAAGATGGTATAAAAGAAGACAGCTGAAAGTAGTGAAATTGGTTTTGAGCTGTGTCAGCCAGAGGCCGTACCACTTAATTACATCTATGTTTTATTATGTCTGTTGTTGATGCATCACTCTATGTAAAACGCTGTATATAACTGTAGAGGATATACAAAGCCAAAATTAGCATCCTACAACAGAGGAAAATACAACCTCTGCTTGGATGTTTGGAATGGTATAAATATAACTAAACGAAAAATTTCTTAAATTTATTAAGCACACTTAGCATTTTATTCCCTAATCATAATCAGTTTCTTCCCTAAATACAGTGACAAAATTCATCCAAACTGTACTATTTCAAGGGGACATTTTCTTCATATAACCATGCATTCTTATAAGCTAAGATTCCTCTCATACACTGTCCATGGATGTTCACTTATCACTGGCTTTAGTATCAATATGCAGACTTTGGTGTCAATATGCAGCCAATATGTATCATTGCAGTCATGATTTAACTGTCCAGCTCCAATATATAAGTGTTCCCCATCGGTCAAGGTACATTTATCAGAGTGTCAACCCAGCAGGGCATAACCATTGCCAACATGTACACACATATAGCACTTACTCACGTTAACTGTAACTGTTACTGTATTGTAATATGTTGCCAGAGGGGTAATGTGTAGAGTAATTCAGGAAGGAAAATAAAAGAGGAATTTCCATCAGTCCAAACGTCTCCCAAGCACAAAGCGCACAACATACTATACTTACCAAATATCATGCAGGACTTGAAAAGACAGAGTTTCTGGTTAACATTTGCAATTTCTGAGCCCAGTTCTCCTCTTCTATATTATCACTGGCAGCTATTTGCAAGATGCCAGGCATTGCGTGATTATTATTAAAGGTAGTCAGAAGATCAAGGAGTACATGGGATTAGGTGGTTAGCAACTAAGAGAGAAATGAAGAAAGACTTTCCTTGTATGAGTGCATGCAGCTGTAACTGGCAAAGATGCCAGGTATTGCATGTGGCTATTGACTTTATTGAAGGTGACTTTTCTCTTTGAAAAGGTCAAGTAGTACATGTGATTACGGGGTTGTGGACAAAGTATGAGTGCATGTAGCTGTAATTGGTTAGAAACAAGTGACTTTTCATGAGCACATAGTAACAAGAAGGTATAAAATAAGAGAGCTGAAAATAGTGAAAGTGGATTTGAGCTGTGTCAGCCAGAGGCCCCAGTTTTCAGTTTCTTATAGGTAAGGCATAACTATATGTATAAGAATAAGAATTGAAAGAGAAAATGAAATAAGAATTGAAATGAAATAAGTTGTGTCTCGGACTAGTGGACTTCTCTTTGTGTTGTGTGGTTCAGTCTCTCTTGGTATTTGTGTTGGGGGTTCTCTGGTTAAATTTTTCATGGCTGTTTCGTAGGTTCTCATCTTGTTTAAGTTCGATTTTTGTGCTGTGTTCCAGTATTTAGTATATAAATATAACACTAATTACTTTATTCTAGTCAGTCAGTCATTCTAGTCAGGCTCTGTCAGTCAGTTTTCAGTTTCTTACAGGTAAGGAATAACAATATATAAGAATAAGAAAATCGTTTCCGACTGCTTCGCAGTCGAGGTGCGGCAAGTCCGGCACACTTCGATACACTCTCGGCATACCGTGTCTTAAACAAGACCTCGCAATGAGGAGCAGTTCGCCTCGACCCCGCTCCGCTCTCCAACTCGTGGTGCGGAAGAATGCTTCGACTTCGCAAGAAATCTCGGCGCCTGGTCGCATAGGCAGCAAAGGCAGCAAACTCAATAAACAGAAATTCGAATCCAGAACGCCGCCCGATTAGCGCTTCGGCCGAAACAGGCGACTGGATCTGTTGCGTAGACCAACGGGCACTACTTCGCGAACGGAACGAGAGGCATAGAAGAGAAGTGAAACGCATGGCGAGGGGTCACAGGACGCTGCAGTTTATCAGAGCCGATTAGCCATCGGGATTGATCAGCCCACGAATATTTTACACCATTCATTTTCGATTACTTCTCTTATCGGTGTCCGTATCTGCCTTATTCGCCCTCGTTTTTCGGGGCTTTCTTCGAACACCCTGGCGATTTTAGGGTGACGAAGACATCCGGCCGCCGTACACTTCTCAGCGCAGGGGGCCCCAGACCCTTTCGGGCTTATATTTTCTTTTTCATTTGTGTTCTGCTCGTAATTTTGTGTAAACGTTTCTCACCATATTTTCCGTTGATCGCAACGTACGCCGCATTTTTCGTACATTGAAGCGACTGGCTAGGTCGCAGGGACGGTCTTCGCTGTACCCATTTAATAGATATAGAATCGTGCTCTGGTGACGGCTCGCATTTAGGACTCATTGCCGTCGGCAAGCGTCTCTGTTCCCACACACTCCATAGATCCTGTTCGTACCATCCTCCCTTCTCTAAGAAGAGAACTGCCTCTCTCTATATACAATAAGAAGTGAAATAGAAAATGAAATAAGAATTGAAACAGAAAATGAAATAAGTTGTGTCTCCGACTAGTGGACTTCTCTGACTAGAGGACTTGTCTTTGTGGTTCAGTCTCTATTGGTATTAAAACAAAGAGGTATTAATACCAAGAGGTCATTAATACCAAGAGTGACTGAACCGCACAACACAAAGACAAGTCCACTAGTCAGATCGTTGTTGTTTGGTTTTTAGGAGCATTAGTAACTAAGGCCATATTGCTCCGGGAATATGCGGTGGTCATTCCCTGACCTTTCCGCATCCACCGTATTTGGTGGTGACGGGCTCGAACCCCGGTCTAATGAAGAAGCGTGTGCTACGCACTGCTGCTCCTGCCCACCTGGCTACGGAGGCGTCCTCACTAGTCAGAGAAGTCCACTAGTCCGAGACACAACTTATTTCATTTCAATTCTTATTTCATTTTCATTTCAATTCTTTTTTTCAATTCGTATTTCATTTTCTATTTCAATTCTTATTCCATCTTCTATTTCAATTCTTGTTCTTATTCTTATATATTTTTATTCCTTACCTGTAAGAAACTGAAAACTGACTGACAGGGCCTCTGGCTGACACAGCTCAAAACCATTTTTCACTATTTTCGGCTCACTTCTTTTATACCTTCTTGTTACTATGTACTCATGCAATTTAACCATCAAAGGAAAAAAAAGTCACCTCCAGTACCTTTTTAATCACTCCCTTTGGTTCAACTCAAGCAACTTAACCTTCACCAAAGAGAAAAGTCACCTTCAATACTTGTTTTTGTTCACCCAGTACACATTAACAAACAAGGAAAGGTCAATGTTTGTTCATCTTGTGTCTCGTTTGAATTGGTGGAAATGCCTCTTTTATCTTCCATCTTTCGTGAAATTGAATGTTATTAGGAATTATTATTATAATAATGTGTCTTTATAATGTAAGTGAAGTGAATCTATAACCTAGAAGATACATTGTCTTTCATTTTAATTATGATTAGGGAAGAAAATAATTAAGGAAATATGTTAAGGAAATGAATGTTAAGTGTGCTTAATAAATTTTAGTGTTATATTTAAGTGTACTATATACTAACGGACTTGTTAGTATGTGCAATCTGACTAGTGGACTTGTCTTTGTGTCGTGTGGTTCAGTCTCTCTCTCTTGGTATTAGTGTGGGTTACCTGGTTAATTTTTCATGGCTAGTTTGTAGGTTCTCTTTTTGTTTTAGTTCAATTTTTGTGCTGTGTTCTAGTACTTAGTATATAAATATAACACTAAATACTTTATTCTAGTCTTTAGTTTTATAAATATAACACTAAAATTTATTAAGCACACTTAACATTCATTTCCTTAACATTTTTCCTTAATTATTTTCTTCCCTAATCATAATTAAAATGAAAGACAATGTATCTTCTAGGTTATAGATTCACTTCACTTACATTATAAAGACACATTATTATAATAATAATTCCTAATAACATTCAATTTCACGAAAGATGGAAGATAAAAGACTCATTTCCACCAATCCAAACGAGACACAAGATGAACAAACATTGACCTTTCCTTGTTTGTTAATGTGTACTGGGTGAACAAAAACAAGTATTGAAGGTGACTTTTCTCTTTGGTGAAGGTTAAGTTGCTTGAGGACATAGTAACAAGAAGGTATAAAAGAAGAGAGCCGAAAGTAGTGAAATTGGTTCTGAGCTGTGTCAGTTAGAGGCCCGGGCCCGGTCAGTCAATTTTCAGTTTTTTTCATGGTAAGAAAGTACTATACTTAAGAATTCTAAAGTAAAATATGAAAATGAAACTACAACAGAGGAAAATAGTGCTGAAATCTTTGCCTGGATGTCTACAATGGTATAAATGTAACTAACTGAAAAATTCTTAAATTTAAGAACAGAAAACAAAATGATATCATATAGCAACGCCATATCGGTAGAAAACTTTCAAAAGATGAAAATAGACCCACACGCATAAAGTGTTAATAGGGATGTGTGATAGTATAGATAATAATACTGACAAATACGAAATCTAAAGCTGGAAAGAACAGACCAAGTAAGTAAAAGAAAGAAGCTTCACTGGAGGTGATTGACACAAAACTAATTATAAATTCAATTATATTCATGTAAAATGACAGAAGGTACGAGTAAATAGCAGTTTAAATAAATAGCTTAATAATTTCTTAGGTATAATTCTGGAAAGTAATGGTCACAGGAAGTTGAAAATTAGTCATTGGAAAGAGGCATTAATAACCTACAAAGAATGTGACTTTTAGACAGAAGAAATTGTTCGATTTAGAGAAATATTATTAAATGTAAAGAAATAGAAAATTTACACACTGGCCGCTAGGGGTCGCCGAATTTCTCAGGTTGTTTAGTAGAAATTACGTGGAACGCCATCTCCAAGTTTAAAGTCTCAAGGACCCATAGAAATCGACATATATGGCTTTTTAAAAATTTTAATTAAATTTTTCGAGGAAGTTGAAAATTTGTCAGCTGAAAGAAGGGCTAATGACCTATCAAACGTGTAACTTGTAGACAGAAGAAATTCAGAGAAATATTATTAAATGTAAGAAATAGCAAATTTCCACTAAACGAATAGCTTAATGTAAAGAAATAGAAAATCTCCACAACCGGCAGCTAGGGTGCGCTCAAAGTCATAGGATATTTAGCAGAGATTACGTAGAACCGAAATATCCAAGGAGCATGTCTTAGAGTCCTATAGAAAGGAAGATATTACAGTTTACTTCACTGCTCCAGATAGTTCCGCAGTACTCCTTGATCGTCTTCTACTCAGGTGATCCGTTTCCTGCTTTCTCATCTTCACCCAGCTTCCTGTAGAATGCTCTGTGGTCCTCATCGAAGATTCGGTTGTTTTTTTTTCCTCTGGGAGGTCTCTTTGCATCTGCGTACTCTCGTGGTGAGTGCGAGGATATTCTGCTTCAGTGTGTCGAAGTGTTCTCCTATTCTCTGATTTCTGGTCTCATGTTTGCTGTGGACACTGTCTCTCTTGAGGATGCTCTTCACCTTTCGAATCAATTTCTTACTTCTATTACCTTGTTGGTACTGGGTCAACTGACCTATTTAGACTCTTAATTCTTCTATCTTCTGCTGAAATCTTCTTTCCAAAGCTGGCGGTTCCTTCTGTTTTCGCTTCTTCTACTGCTGGTCTCTCGTTTCTTTTCCATTAATCCCATCCCAATAGCTGCTATGACAGCACAGTATACGGCATTGTGGATAGCCTCCAGCGTTGCACCATTGTTGTCAAGTTAATGCGGCATTATTTGCCAATTGAAGTGGTCTGTTACTCTCCATAGGATTTTATTTGGCCTATGCTTAGGTATCACGTGGGTTCTTGTGGGGTCCATTCCTTTGAATTCTGTTAGGGCCTTCTTCCACTCGTCTTCTATTCTGGATATCAGGACTTCGTCTCTTTCCAATTCAGCTACTCTGGGTCGTATTTCTTCTTGCTGTTCCTCCTCTTGTTCCATGGTATGATGTTCCTCCTCTGGTTCCATATTGACCATATACCTTGTGCTTATTATTATCACTTTATTAATCATAACAACACTGTACAGAAGTTATTTAGAATGGTGGCTCATACCTACATCGAACTTAACTTATTAGATAGGAACACATACAGTTAACATAAAATAAAATATCAGAAAATACATAAATAAATAAATAATTAAATAAAGGTGAATAACAACAGTCATTTTACACATGAATCGAATGTCCTAGTCATTCTACTTAATGGAATATCGTCAGTCCTATAAGATTATTTTGCAGACTATAAATCGTTCGTCAGAGTTTTTATGAGTTCATGGTCTTTTGCAGTCTTTTGCTATGAATAAATCTCATCTTTTTCGAAATACATTCTTCATTATATATATGTAGTTTAGTGTACAGTAGTAAAACTAACTGGTTTGTAATTACTCGTGTCACCTTTAGATCCCCTTTGTGAATTTGGGACATATTTGCACTTGTGCAGTCCGCGGGGACCACCCCTGACTCTACGTATGCTCCCATAATTATGGCTTAGGGTTTTCTTACTTCCTTTACCTCCTCCTTTAATATATCTGGATAGATCCTCCATCCACCCCAGTTGTCTTTCTTATCTTTTACTTCAAAAATTTCTCCTCCACTTTGCTCTCAGTTATTTCAAAATTAATAAGCATCCTGTTTCAATTTGATAAATTTCTGGCATTTTCCTCCCTTAATATACTCATGTGTGAATGTAGATGCAAAATAGTCATTCAGATTATTAGCCATCTGAGCAAAATCATCCTAAGTCGAACCACTGATGTCAAGTGGAGCAATCTGATTCATCCCCTTCTTTCTAGAGTTTATATAACAAAAGAAGTCTTTGCTGTTTTTCTTAGCTTTCTTTTTCAAAGATTTCTAGTAATCTGCCTTCTCTTGCCTAACTTTCTTTATAACTTAATTACAGACTAGCTTATAACTATCAGAGGCTTCTGTGTCGCTTGATCTTTTATATGCATCCGATGCATTTTTCTTCTATGGAATGAGACTCCACGAGTCTCATTAGTATATCTCATATCCATTTAGGCCTAAAGCTTGAACAGTATTTCTTGTCCAGTATGAAAAGGTTAGTAGCTCCCATGATTACTTCCTTGAATGCGGCCCAGTTAGAAATTGCTATTATTTTACAGAATTTAAAAACTGTCTGAGAACACTGTAGTCACCTTTCCTGGAGCAAAAACCGATACCTTTACTCCAGTTAGCAATTATATGTTTAAGTAAATCCCACATCAATACACTCTGATCACTGCCACTTAGTGGTTCCTTTATCTACAAATTCTTAACGCAGGAATAATCTCTGCTGATAACCAGATCAAGAGTATTACCCTCTCTGGTTGCTTCTCGGACATGCTGCTGCAGAAACAATCAACCAATGAATCCACAAAAGTTTTGCTGGTGTGCGACGACCAGGGTATGTCTTCCCAGGCAAACGTTGATGATGCTATAGAGCAGATATCATCTTTTAAGGACAGAAGGTGATACACGTTGGATTAATGACATTATGTGTAAGAGATCTGCAGACTTACTTAACAAGTATAGGTCAATGTTGAAAAAAAGTCGTGAATTAGATATGGAAAACTTATAAATAAAGTATTTTTGACATCCTAATTTATATATTTCATCCACTTACATACGATTGAATTCTTCAATGCAAGGATGAGCGTGATGGAGATAGTAACCTATGAATATTGAAGAGAAATATTCCTTGCTTATTAAGAAATTTTCTTTACCAATCTTCCGAGTTTTCCAATTAAGGACATTGTCTCCATGAATGAATGCATATTTTTCCTTTAGTACTTTCTGCATTCCCTCTTCCACACTGTGTACCATTTGTTCTTCATGAGATTCAATGTATTTCCAAATGGCTTGCCTGGATTCATCTTCTGCATTCTGTAACATAATCAAAAAAGTTAAAAAAGAATAAACAGTCAATCCAGTATATATAAATAGCATAGGATTTTTAAAAGTGTGAGTCAAAATCATTAATACGATGTACAAAGTACTTGAAATTGCATTAACTCTTGATATACTTGAAAAACGATATTCCCCAAATGCATCTTAATCCTAGAATGACCCAAAAGAGTTCGAATACGATTCATAATCTCCATTAGCTGTTATATTTGGCTGTATCATTGGTTTAGTATTTAACCAAGTGATTCTAGCAATGAAGTACCTGGAAGAACTTGTGCCATTAGTGGCATTGATGCGGCAAAGCTAAGTGTGAAAGCAGTATTGCTTCATATTGGAAAAACTTTACTATCATTTCCTCTTATTCATGCTGTAGCCTGAAAGAAACTTACAATAGTATGTCTCAGTTTCTTGCTGCTATACGATACAATGACTATGGTTGGGATAGAATTTCACTAAGGCACTTGATAAAGAAAGCACAGGATTCGCATATTTATTGAAAATGTTTCCAAATACATAAGAAAGCTCCTAAAAGATTACGAATTTCAAAGAAACCTGAATGATGTTGAACTGGCTGCATGGAGATCTTTCAAGGCTGTGGTACACGAATTCCTCGGAAAGAGAAAAAAAGAGAAAGGGTGACAAACTTGCATAAATGTTACAAGAACATGGGGTGCCGAATGTCATTGAAAATGCATTTCCTTCATTCCCATCTTGATTTCTTTCCCGAAAAATTAGCAGATGTCAGTGATGAATAGAGCGCTTCTACCAGGAAGGTAATTCATTATTATATTCAAGGTAATTCATTACTACCTTGTATAAAAACAAGGAATTGAAAAAATGCGTATATCTTTTGATGTATACGTGACAGAAGTAAAAGATTGATATTTTCATAATCAGGACATTAATCTTGTTCAAAATAACAAACTTTTGTTCCAGAGGTATGAAGAAAAAAAGTTTGTCGGGTAGTGTTATTTTTAGTGGTCAATCAGTTAAGAGTATCAATAAAGTAGGAACAAAGCAGAGTTCCAGAAAGGATATTCCAGATTTTTTTAAGAAAAAGTAAAGGTCAATGAAAAGAAAATAACCAAATTACCGTGGTGGCAATTTTAGGTAGTCAACCAGGGATTCTATTGGTAAATTGATCATTTGAATTATGTAATGTAAATATTTGAAACACGTATCGGAAAAGCGAGGGTAAGTATTCATATAAACTTAAACTAAACTGGATTCATTAAAGAGCCACGTTGGACTAGCACTCTCTTTCGTATAGCTAATAAAAAACTGTCCAAATTACACGGGTACAATCTCTTTCCCCTACGTTAGAAGACTGTCCTCTGCTTCATCACTAATTAACCCAGTAAACAATTAATACACTCCAATAATAAACTATTCCACTTTTGAGAAAAGTATTACGTTCAAATGTAAGCTGCGTGCTATTGAAATGCATAATGAATTATTACCTTTAGGAAATCCAGTACAGGATGATTGAAATAGGTGCCGCATGCTATTTTGTTTGTTTGAAGAGCTCTTGATAACTGTGTGATAGTTTCCAGTTGATCTCCTTTTGAAACCAAAGTCATAAATGACAGAAGAATTCCACGGTATGCAGAAGCAATTACAAACGCACAAATGGTCCAGAATGCATAAGAAATCTTAAATGGTGGGTGGCGAAGAGGTTTTTGGTTTACACCTGCAATACAGAATTAAATTTTGTTAAAACATCAATTGAAAATTAAGCGAATACTGATTACAAGGAAAAAGCGAAAATAATGAGAACTGCTTTTCAAGACTAAGAAACTACCGTTTTCTAAGAAAGAATAGAGCTGGAAAATAATAAATCATATTAGAATAGTAATATTATTGGTGTGCTTCCTTGCGGGATATAAAACTCTAAACTCAACTTTCCTGTAAGTAAACCTTGCCCTCCCTCGCTGAAGAGTATCTTGGCTTAGGTTAGAAAGAGAAAAGCATTCATTAAAGTTTTTGTCGTCCAGACGCGAGTCTAAAAGGGATCGTAGCCATTTCTAACCCCTCACCCCAGTGGTATAAAATTATTTTTTAGGCAAATGTACTGCACGGTGCGTAAGAGGCTTTAATTCGAGTTCGCCTAGGTGACAGAATTTTTGTGGGCATTTTTAGACAGTGGCCAAGTTAACCAGTCCCATGAGTTGCATGGCTTTTCTTCCTGTAAGTTTAATTTTTTGATGAAATAAAAAGGTAAACAAACCACAATATACAGACACGGCGTGATAACGCCTGTCTACTCTTACCTTCGGAGCGCAGCAACCAAATCAAACCAGCTTAAGTAACCTGTCTCAAATTCAATTTGCTTGGAGTAAAATTACATGCTGATCAATTCTCCCATATCGACTGGCCAATGCAGGCAGACACGAAAATACCTCATTCCTGAAGAAACAGGATGTTCTGGTTAACACTTCAATTGAGTTTGAAATAAAATCTAGTTTAATTCCATATTAATAAATTCACTTGAATTTTATTATTGTAAGTTGACAATGAATTTAATAGAATTACCAACTGTTACTGGGACTAGCACGTATCTTTTCAAAGAAAGAAAAAAAATAATAAATTTTATAAAGACACACTACCTGCTGTACCCATCAAGAAAGAAGTAGAAGCTTGAAGTTCCTTACCTTGACCTAGCAATGTCCCACATACTAAGCACAAAATCAGTGGCCAGTGAAGAGGTCTTCCCTGATACACTCTTGAGCATGCTCGGTGCAGACAATACAAAAACACAGTTATTGCTAGTGTCGAAAGGCCGATGTATAACCATACCTGTAAAGAAACATTGTTTGAAATTTGATTGCAACGTTGATTACCATAATTTCGACTAACATAGACAATTTATAGATATGCAAAATGGTGCCAAACTAGGTCGTAAAGGTAAAGTGCAGCCATTATCAACCCACTGCAGGATGGAAGCCTCCTCAACAATTCATGCTGAGGGAAAAAATCCTCCAATATTATCACCGAACTTTTCCAGAAATAAGACTTTACTGGAAGAGCTATATGGCAGACTACAACTAAACTGGTGTGCAAAATTTTAGGACCAGTCAGGTTTTCACCTCTAGCTTCTCGTAGGAGATGCCTGGATATTGGAAAAGCATACCAAAGGAACCGCGTGAGATACAGAAATGATGAAGGATACAACACCAACACAGCAATGGAAACAAAATGGACTTTATTAAAAAACTGGCAACACAGCATTGGCTGCCATGGTACAGATGCATCACTGTCAAAGATGAAACAAAGGGAACAGGAGGTCCTCATTAGAAAACATGGCCACCCCTAATGTCGATGCTGGCTTTGCACCACCTGTCCATACTTAGAACAATGTTGTCGATAACATCGTCCATTCGTCTGTCAGCGCCATCTTCAACTTTTGAACATTTTCTGGTGGGTGTGACCTCGCTTCGAAGCGTCTCCCCAGAGTGTACCATATGTGTGCGATGGGATTTAGACCGATGGAACGGGTAGGCCAATCCATACGAACCATGTTCTCACTGTCCAAAAGTATCAACAGCTGTAGTACGATGGGGTGTGGCGTTATCATCCATAAACACGAACTCGGGGCCAATGGCACCTCGGAACAGACGCACATGGGGAAGGATTGCCTCAATACAGTGGCGTGCATCGGATACAGTATCACTTTCCAGTATCTGGAGTTGTGTTCGTCCATCCAAGATAACACCACCCCAGACCCAGAACACCTCACCCGCCATATCGATCCCTTTCAGTGATGTTTATGGGGTGATGCCGAGTGCCAACCTCTCTCCGGATGACGTCCAGAAACGCTACTGAGACTGAATCTACTCTCATCAATAAAGAGTACCGTAAGTAAAGATTTTGCGGTTGTAACCTTTAGAAATAGTTTTGTTCATTAAGTTTTGCACACTGGTGTAAGAAGACAGTCTTCAGAGAACTCCGTGGAAAGAATTTTCAGAAAGAAACCCCACCGCGAAAAAGAAGTCCTCTGAACTATTGATTATTGTGCTGTACTGAAAGGGTATTTAGTAAATTTAAAGAATATTTTAGAGTACAGTTGAAGGAATTACTAGAAATATAAGGAAAGTTTAGTATTGAGCTGATTTATTGGATGCAGGTGTAAAGAGAATTAATATTGCTTATTAACAGATATATATGGATTTCTTTCGTATTGAGTTAGTTTACTGATTGAAGTTGTTAGGGAAACTCATTTCTGGTAGATTCGATGCTCCTAACATCGATAGCCTTATCATCCTACGCACGAAGAACAGCAGAATAACTAACCGGCAAGCATCTTTGATCACACCTGCCATCAACCAAATCAGTTCGCTCAGCCATATTTTCTCAGGAAAATTCGACTGGATTCCTCAACGACCTGAATATCAACCCTGAGACGATTTGCGTCGACAAAGCCTACAGATCAAAAGTTTTAGCTGATACCTACACAGACCTGCAATTTTAGATCGTTTATATTAAGAACGCTTTACGTGGTTACTGTGTTGGAGGATGATATGCGCTCCTCCTCCTGTACCTGACAGCCTGCAGCATCTTCCCGGCATCTGCGCTTATTCCCCCTGTTCCCCAGAGCCTGCAGCATCTTTCCGGCATATAGTAGTAGTAGTAGTAGTAGTAGTAAGTAGTATTTGTAAGTAGTAGTAGTGGCATGTGAGGCAAGAAAGCAAGTGTATGAGCTTATGCAGCATCAGCCAAAAAAAAAAAAAAATCCCTCCAAATGCCTGTCCAGTTCCTCCTTAAATTTGTTTAACCTATCAACTTCCACAACGACAGATGGAAGTTTGTTCCAGCAATTAACCACCCGGTGGCTAAAGGCAAATTTCCGCACATCTTTTCTACATTTGTCCTTCCTCAATTTTAATTTATGCACCTTTAGGTTCGTAATCTGAACACGTGGAAGGATCCCACCAGAATTCACCGGGCTCAACCCATTCAAGGCCTTATCAGATCTTATCAGACACCTCAATCAGATCACCGCGCAGGTGCCTAGTCTCCAGCCATTGCAATTTGCAGAACGTAAGCCTCTCTTTGTAATTTTGTTGCCCTTCTCTGTACACGCTCAAGCAAATCTACATCCTTCCTAAAATGAGGTGTCCAGACCTGTACGCCGTACTCAAGGCGTGGCCTGACCATTGCCTTATACAGAAGGACAATCACCTCCTTTTCCCTGCTAGCAAAATTCCTGTATATCATTGACAAAACGCCATGACCTGCCCTGGCAGCCTGTCTGCATTGCTTAGAAATATTCATATCTGACTGCACAATTACTCCCAGGTCTTTTTCATTTTCTACCACTTTAAGTGTAGTACCACACAGTTGGTACGTTTCTCTCGGGTTACGTCTATCCATATGCAGTACTTTTCATTTGTCAATGTTAAACTTCGGTTGTCACTGAAGTCACTATAAATTGACAGAGTTCTGTTTGTCAATTTATACAATAGTCTCCCATGCGCAACAGTGTCAAAAGCTTTCCTGAAATCCAAATATATGATATGAAAATTATTTTTTGCATCCAGTTCCTTTGTAACCACATATTAATATCCTATCAGATTTGTCAGACAAGACTTTCCCTTAACAAACCCATGCTGTGTCTGAATTATTGCTGCAGTCTTGTCTAGATGATCCTGCAATGCATCTTTAATCAGTGACTCCATTATTTTACCCGGAACAGAAGTTAAACTAACTGGTCTGTAATTACTCGTGTCACCTTAGATCTACAGTCAGTGGGGACCTGAGACTGAGGATGCTCTGATAATTATGACTAAGGGTTTGCTTAGTTGCTTTGCCGCCTCCTTTAATATAACTGGATAGGTCCCATCCACGCCATGTGCCTTTCTTATGTTTAACTTCAATTTCTCCTCCACTTTGCTCTCAGTTATTACAAAATCATTAAGCACCCTGCTACAATTTGATAACCTTCTGCCATTTTCAAACCTTAATAATTTCTCATGTGTGGATGTAGATGCAAAATACTCATTTAGTTTGTTTGCTCTCTGAGCAGGATCATCAACAGTCGAACCATCGATGTGAGGTGGTCCAATCAGATTCATCCCCTTCCTTTTAGAGTTTATATAAGGAAAGAAATCCTAGCTGTTTTTTTTAGCATCTTTTGCCAAGGATTTCTCGTAAGTGCCTTCGCCGGCCTAACCTCCTTTGTGACCTGATTACAGACTAGCTTACATCTGCCATAGGTTTCTGCTGAGTCGCTTGATAATTTATATGCATCCCATGCATTTTTCTTCTCTCTCACGAGTCTCATTAGTTCATTAGGTAACCATTGAGCCCTAAACCTTGAACAATATTTCTTAATAGGTATGAAACTTTTAGTAGCTTCCACGATTAATCCCTGAATGCTTCCCACTTAGAATTCACTGTTGGTAAGATCGTCAGTTGATCCCATTGTACAGAATTTAAAAACTGTCGGAGACCACCGTACTCGGCTTTACGGAAGCAATAACCCTTCTCTTTACCCCTAATGGTAATTATATCTTAATTAAATCCCACATCAGTACACTGTGATCACTGCCACCTAGTGGTTCCTTTATCTGAAAATTCTTAATACACGAATGATCACTGCTGATAACCAGATCAAGAGTATTACCATCTCTGGTTGCCTCTCGAACATGCTGCTGAAAAAAACAATCATCCAGTAAATCCACAAAAGTCTGACTAGTGTGTGAGTGACCAACCAACAAGTTCCAGTCACTATCTGGGAAGTTACAATCCCCCATTATAAGACATTCCGATTTACTAGCCCACTCTATTTCTCTGTACAATTGTTCATTGTACTCATTCGAGTCATTAGGCCTATAACACGCTTCTACTCTTATTTTGCTTTCATGTATTCATTTACATTTAATATATTAATTTTTCTCATTTAATCTCTTAATACATAACACATGCTATAATTTCAATAATTTCCCTCGCAATCAGCAATATCAATTCTCTTCACAACAGCCAGGGATAAATTAACTTAATACTAAGCAATATCAATGTATTGATATTGATGGTAGTAAGTAGTCAAGTAGTTTTGTATAATAAATGAAATTGTTTTATTATTTGGTGCCCTTGCTCATGAGACAGCTCACATGAATATATATGCACTGCCCTACCATTATTATCCGGACACCTGCTTTTAGACAAAAAAAGAGCTTTTATTGTGTCATTTAATAATTTGTGCTGAAACCTTTTGCTTTTATGACAACCTTTAATCTTTGCGGCATACTCTCAACCAACTTTTTATAAATGTCATGTTCCTCCCGTCGGCCTTGTTCTCTGGGCCATCTAGACGTGCACGTGCAACAATGATCCAATACATCCCAAAAATGCTCGATAGGGTTTGGATCAGTACTATGGGCTGGCCAATTCGGCCTTTCAACATCTATATCCGTCCTCAGACCACTCTGTTACATCCCGAGGTGTATGGCATGGCGCGTTGTCTTGCTAATACAGGTATGAACCTTATCCGAAGTATTCTCATAATGTTGGAAGTGTATAATTGTCCAGGATGTCCTCGTATTGCAAGGCATTCATGGTTTTGTCGATAACGACTAATGGGCCCAAGAAAAACCATGGCTATTGCACTGCATTCATGGTTTTGTCGATAACGACTAATGATTCAAGCCAAACCGTGAAAGGAGCCCCATATCATACCAATCAGGAAACAGCTTTTCCCCTGGCATTCACCACATCCTGGAACTTTAATCAGACTGGTAGAGTGCAAACCTCGACTCCTCGATGCATAGGACTGTTTTCATTGCTATACAATCCAGGATTCGCGCTCCTTACACCATGTTAATTGGTGTCTAGCATTTGTTGAGGTGATCAATTCTGTTGAACTGTTGATGTAATTTTGTTGAACATGTCATCGTGCATGCCCACTTTTGCAATTGTCTGTTCGAAGCCCAGTGTGCATATTTATAGAAGGTTTTGTGTCATGTTGCATGCTTAATACCTGTTTTTCCATCCATGATGGGATGTCCGGACATTAATGGTTGGGCAGTGCATATGATAGGGGAAAATCCCTCAGCTCCTGGAAATTCATGAATATTTTAATGCAGCTTGTGGACCTCAGCGCTTACAGGGAGCTGTTACACTAAAATGATAAAAACAATTGCCACTGACCGCAATACTAGGTACAGGGGAAATCAATTAAAAATAAATAAACAAGATAAACGTCTTTCCCACAGTACGTATGCTTATGGCAAGAGCGAAATTTACTCAATCAAGGAAACTCAATAGCGAAGTGATAAGCACAACTAAAGTGGATTCCGGAGATGGTGTTTCATCTTTAAATATTGCTAAAGTAGAGAAAAATTTGAATTCTTTGATCAAGAAAATTTTGATTAGCATTAGCATTAGCATTAGTAGAGGCATTTGATGCAAGAAAGCAAGCTTATGCAGCATCAGCCAAAAAAAAAAAAAAAAAAAAAAAGTAACATAAATAAATAAAAATAACCACTTCCACTTCACCACTCTGTTCGTTCGAAATACCTGTACAGCTGAGCCTTAAACTTATTTACGCTATCAACTTCCACGACAAGGGATGGAAGTCTGTTCCACCAACCAAGCACCCGCTGGCTAAAGGCAAATTTCCGCACATCTATCCTACATCTGTCTTTCCTCAATTTGAATTTATGCCCTCTCAGGTGATTATTCTGAGCAAGAGGAAGAATCCCATCAGCATTGAGCATGCTCAAACCATTCAAGGCTTTGTACACCTCTATCAGATCACCTCGCTGCTGCCTAGTTTCCAGACACTGTAATTCGCAAAACTTAAGCCTTTCTTCGTGAGAGCACCCCTTTGTCCCATTCACCAATCTAGTTGCCCTTCTCTGTACTCGTTCCAGCAGCTCTACATCCTTCTTGAAATGAGGCCTCCAGGCCTGTATACAGTACTCTAGGTGTGGCCTGACCATTGCCTTTTACAAGGGAATAATCACCTCCTTATCCCTGCTAGAAAAATTCCTATATATCATTGACAATACACCATGAGCTACTCTTGCAGCCCGTCTCCACTGCTCAGAGAACTTCATATCTGCCTGCACAACCACCCCCAGGTCCCTTTCACTCTCTACCACTGTCAGTGTAGTACCACACAGTTGATACGTTGCTCTGGGGTTGCTGTTTCCCATATGTAGTACTTTACATTTGTCAATGTTAAACTTCATTTGCCACCTCGAAGCCCATCTGCTCAACCTTTCCAAATCCTGTTGCAGCAGCATAGTGTCAGTATTGTCCTTGACAACCCTGCCAACCTTCGTATCGTCTGCAAACTTGGACATTAAGCGTGATATACCATCATCAATATCATTTATAAATACAGAAAACAATAAAGGACCCAACACTGAACCCTGAAGGACTCCACTAATAACATTAGTCCACGATGAGCAGTGTCCATTGATTACCACTCTCTGTCTTCTCCCCCTCAACCACCCCTTTATCCATAGCAGCAATTTGCCTCCAATGCCACACTGCTCCAATTTGTGCAGCAGTCTTCCATGTGCAACAGTATCAAAGCCTTTCTAAGATCCAAGTATATAATATCAAAGTTATTCCCTGCATCCAGTTCTTTTGTGACTGCATCATAGTATCCACTCAAATTGGTCAGGCAAGACTTACCCTTAACAAAACCATGCTGTGTCCTAGCTATAACTGAAGTCTTGTCTAGATGATCCTGCAGTGCTTCTTTAACCAGTGCCTCCATTAATTTTCCGGGAACAGAAGTTAAACTCACAGGTCTATAATTACTTGTGTCAGCCTTTGATCCCCCTTTGTGAATTGGGGTCACATTTGCACATCTCCAGTCCATGGGTACCTCCCCTGAGTCCACGGAAGCTCTCATAATTATGGCTAAGGGTTTGCTTACTTCCTTTGCTGCCTCCTTTAATATAACTGGATAGATCCCATCCACCCCAGGTGCCTTTCTTGTGTTTATCTTCAACAATTTCTCCTCCACTTTGCTCTCAGTTATTACAAGATTCTCTAGCTTACTGATAGAGTTGAATACACCTCTGGCATTCCCCTCGCTGAATAACTCCTCATGTGTGAATGTCGATGCAAAATATTCATTTAGTTTGTTAGCTACCTGAGCAGGGTCATCAACAGTTGACCCATCGATCTCAAGTGGACCAATCTGATTCATCCCCTTCCTTCTAGAGTTTACATAAGTAAAGAACTCTTTGCTGTTTTTCTTCGCATCCCTTGCCAAGGATCTCTCGTAATCTGCCTTCGCCTGCCTAACCTCCTTTGTAACTTGGTTGCATACCAACTTGTATCTATCATAGGCGTCTGTGTCACGTGTTAATTTGTAAGTATCCCATGCATTTTTCTTCTCTGCCATATGCCTCATTAGTTCATCTGACATCCATTTAGGCCTAAACCTTGAACAATATTTCTTAGTTGGTATGTAAAGCCTAGTAGCTTCCAAGATAAGTTCTTTGAATGCTTCCCATTTTGAATTTGCTGTTGGCAATATCATCAGTTGATCCCACTGTATAGAATTTTAAATACTGTCTCAGTCCATTGTAGTCGCCTTTACGAAAGCAATACCCCTTCCCTTTACCCCTAATGGTAGTTACCTCTTTGAGTAACTCCCACTTCAGCACACTGTGATCACTGCTACCACCTAGTGGTTCATTTATCTGCAGATTCTTAATGCATGAAGAATCACTACTAATAATCAAATCAAGAGTATTACTCCCTCTAGTTGCCTCCCGAACATGCTGATGTAGAAAACAATCATCCAATAAATCCACAAAAGCCTTGCTACTGGGTGAGTGACCAGCCCCCAAATTCCAATCAATATCTGGGAAATTAAAATCCCCCATTATAAGACTCTCTGATTTACTGGCCCACTCTATTTCTCCGAACAGTTTCTTATTATACTCATCAGAGTCATTAGGCCTATAGCACACTCCTACTCTCAATTTTGATCTCCAATGCTTATGTCACACCAAACTGACTCGACACTGCACTGTCCAGCGATGTCGACTGGCTTCACTTCCTTGGATTTTATGTGTTTTTTAACTAATAGCATAACCCCTCCTCCCTTCCTATCCTGTCTATCCTTTCTGTAGACGTTGTACTCCCCAAATTCCAGTTCTGCATTCCTTATATCTGTGTGACACCACGTCTCTGAAATCCCCACAATATCTGCCTTTGATGTTTTGAGCAATACCTCAAATTCATCAAATTTATTTACTAAACTCCTAGCATTGGTGTACACACAAGTATACATGCACCTGTTCTTTTTCTTAGCTACCCTAACACAACCCATGTGTTTACTTGTACCCCAATGATTCCCAGCAGTCTCTGAAATATCCTGCATCTTATTTTCCAGGCTGCGGCTCATTCCAATAGAAGCAGTGCAAGAATCACTTTCACCTCTGCAAGTGGCTACTGTTAATCTATTAGTTTAATCAAAATGCTTTAGCTTTGAGTAAGTTAAAGGTTCAAAAGCTTAAAGAGAAATACGATCATAATAGAAGTTTGTGCCCATAAGGATGTTTATCGACTTGAATGCGATATGCATTTGAAAAGTCTAAGACAATCTGTAAGCACACTTCAAGGCCATCAGCCCGAATTATTATCTTTGATGTGAACAAGGACATACCAGAAAAGAATTTGTTAAAAGAATTATATGACCGGTTTATTCCGACTATAGTGTATTGATAAAGACGACTTTAATGTCGTATTCAATGTGTGTTTTATAAGTGCCAGTAGGAAGGGCAATTACGAGCCTTGATGGAGCATTCTTAGCACATTTCCAGGGGATGGAAAACTACAAGTGTAAAAGATATTTCTTAACCACGACGTGGTATAGACGTACGGCAGAACATTATCACCTGAAAGAAACTGCTCGTTCCCACCGCACTAGGAGTGGACATTCATACCAGTAAATCCCCTAGAAGACTGTGAAGATAATGTGTGCTATTTGCCTAGCTTCGGACGTTCTTCGTCTCATATGGAATGCACATTCATTCATTGTTTCATTTACTGTGTAAAGCGTCCCTAGCCACAAAAAATCTAGCAAATTCGTTATACTTATAAAAATACTATAGTACACTATAAAATGATTAACAGTACAAATTTCACATTACAAATCATCTATACTGTGTGAAAAGGTCATTCCCTCAGCTACAACACAACAACCTGGTAAGTAGGCTATAGCAGAAACCGATGAAGAGATACTGTCCACAGATGAGCCCAAGCATCATATCCTAGAGAGTGATCATCACAACGAGCTGGACAAGCAGGCAACAACAGAAACCAATGAAGAGAAACTTTCACAGTGAGCACAAGCATCACATCCTAAAGACTGGTCATCACCGGTATTCTCAAAAATACAGAGATCAATGAATAGCCATCTACCAGCAATCAGAGAGCTCAACAGAAGTTACTCATATTAACCAGCAAAACCAAGCTGGAAGAAGGTGTTATTGCAGGATAAAATTCAAGAAAAACAACTAAGGCTTCTTGCAACTGCGTTGGCAGGAACAGAAGTGGATACCCATCTATTAAGGAAACAGAGTACCAACATTCTATCCACCTCTGCAAAGAATTTTCGCTGTTCCTATATAAAAAACAACATCTTGTTCCATGTAAAGAAGCGAAGAGGGTACAGTCCACCAATTCATCCATTATTCAACCCTAACTCTTCCAATTGCAAAAGTATATTCCTTCTCACGAAAACTGAATTTGTAAAATTTTGAAAGGCAATAAAATATTCTCTTGTTTTAATAAGTAGGGGCTCAATCCCGTCCCTGAGACGAGTTACATTATCAACATTGTTCAGTAAATCCAAATGCAAATCTGCATATTCCAACCAATTAAACACAAGATATTCCCATGTTTCCAGATCACCACACGTACAGTTGCATCTTGCTACGATTCCAAGACTATTCGGTTTAGCAAAAAATGATCTATGACCTCTTAGTAAGAATGTACAACGTAAATTTGGTACTAACCAGTATGGTTTAATATAATTCACACCCTTAAAAAAATATAAGGGAAAAATTTTAATGTTATTCTACCTTTCTCCTAATCATTCCTTCTCTTTTGCCATTTGTGTAAAAGGAGCTCCCAAATCCTCTTCTTTTTGTTTCTCAAGTCATTTAAAATGTTAATTTCGATGCTCAGCAACTCGGATTTTATACCTTTTATTAAATAAAAATAGGCTAAACACTAACTGCAAATCAAGTGGTACTTTTCCAGCTAACATTTGCAAAGGTTCTGTGGAAACCGTTCTGCAGGCCATAACCATGTTTAGTAACATAACTCAATGTATATATAGTAGGATAGAGCTTTCTGGTGTTAATTACTTTGACTGCATTGCCAACCAAGATTGATGAACCCTACAAAACAAAAAATGCAATCATAAATCAAATGGAGTGCTTTCCCCTTTATCTCCCATTCCACCCGCCTTATTCTTGAGATCATTGCTATAAATTTCTTCACTTTCTCAGATATATAATTAATATGCGGGATAAAGTTCAAGCCACTAGAAAAACATATTCCCAAATATTTAATCATTAACACCTGCTGTAAGCAAATACCAATCAACCTTACGAGCGGAGGCCTACTAAGACCCAATTTATCCTTCAAGATCTTGATTTTAGTTTTGGATGTACTGATTGTCAACCTATGTAAATTATTCAATTTGCATAATTCTTTCAGTATGAAATCAGACTTCATTTCGAGTTCCTTTCTGGTGTTTCCGTGAACAAGTATTACCATATCATCTGCATAAGCTATTGGGTGTGAGTGGTCCAATTCTCTCTTGTGCCAATCTTCCAAAACCAAGTTCCATATTAAAGGACCAAAGACAGATCCCTGCGGACAGCCTTGAGTCACACGACACGTAAGTGATCCAAAATTCGACTTATAACCATGTTACTGTGGGATCCCTAAAGTAATCTTTAATTATAGAGAAAATATTAAAAGAAAAAAATATATTAAGCCATGCGCAACATCCTCAGTACACTGTCCGAACTAACTAATGGAATCAAAGGCACCAAAAAAGGCCAAAAATATTCCCAAGGTATATTTATAATTCGATTCCGGAACATTGCGAAATAAAGAGTGAAGTGCATCCTCAGTACCTACACCTGGGGTGGAAACATATTGTTTGTTAGAAACGGCAATTTTACTTCTTTGGTAGATAGCAATCCGCATGGCTAAAACCTTCTCGTAAATTATACCAAGACCAGGAAGCAATGCAATTGGTCTGTATGAAGCATGTGAACTGGTTGGCTTGGTCGGAGATTTTAGGATAATCTTGAGTAGTGCATCCTTCCAAAGAGACGGAAATACACCATATCTTAAGACAGTTATTAAAAACTTGTAACAATTCGTTCGAATAAAGATTAGAGAGCTTTTCGATTACCTCTCCCTCCAATAGGTCCACACCTAGAATTTGTTATTTTTAATTATTAAAAATTTCAGAGAGTTGCAAGACTCAATAACTTACACGATTTTTCAATATATTAAAAAAATTAAGATATTATCTCAATCTTTATCGTAGAATGCTTCCAGTCAATTCTCTCCAAATGTAACGAGTAAAATAAGATCTTCTTCTTCAAGAGGAGTGTTTCCATTTACAATGGGTTTCCTCAGCCTACAAGTTATTTCTTGTTAGGAATTTTTTCCCGCCATAAAGTGCGGTTCAAGGTGTCTTGGTCGATTAAGCCTCGGGCTGTCATGCACTGCCGTACTCCATCCATCCATGCCCTCCTAGGTCTTCCTCTTCTCCTTCTTCCAGGAGGTATCCATTCCAGGATCGCCTTTGGATATCTGTTTTCTTGCATCCGTTTTACATGTCCATACCATGTTAGACGCTTTTCTTTGATGGTGTCAATAATAGTCTTTTTCACTTCCATTTTTTCCCTTATGTCTTCATTCCGTTTTCTGTCTCTTCTAGAAGTTCCTGCTGAGCACCTCCAAAAATCCATTTCTGTGGAGGGCAATTTGTTTTCCGCTCGCCTATTCAATGTCCAGGTTTCCGCTCCATACAATAGAAGACTTTGTACAATCGTTTGAAATATAAGTTTCTTTGTTTCATGTAGGATATTTTTGCTCCACAGAACAGAGTTTAACATGCCGATAGCCTTTCTGCCGTCTGTAATTCTCTTATTGATCTCTGCTTGGGATGATCCATCACTTTGTAAGATTGATCCCAAATATTTGAATTTATCGACTTGTTGGATTTTAAAACCTGCAATATTTAGAATATGTCCTGGCCCTGAAGACAACATTTCAGTCTTGCTAAAATTGATTTTTAGACCCCATGGTTTATATTCCTCAAACAATTGACGACATGCATACTTTGCATCTTCTAAGTCTTGTGCTATCACCACCTGATCGTCTGCAAAAAATAAATTGTGAATATAGGTGTTCTTATTAATCGGCAATCCTATTTTATTACATTTTTTGACCAAGATCTTAGGCAGATGTCGATATAAATTTTGAAAAGTGTTGGCGACATGCAACAACCTTGTAATAAGCCTTTTGAAGTGTGGAATTCAGGTGACAAAGCTGATCCCACTTTAATTCTGCATCTATTATTCCTGTAAACTGCCTTAATAATGTTAATCAGTTGTCCATCAATATTTGCCTCTTGCAGTGCTTCCCATGAGTTTTCTTGGAACACTGTCATATGCCTTTTCAAGGTCAATGAAAATCATAAAGATTTTTTTCCCTTTTGATTGGCATTTTTCAAGGATCTGTCGTACTGTTGAGATATGATCTATACATGACCTCCCAGCTGAAAAACCACTTTGTTCTTCTGATACCTCGATTCGGGCTTCTAAATGGTTCCTGATCCATTTTCCAAGGATCTATAAGAGCGGGTTCAGGACGCATATTCCTCTGTAATTTCAACAGCTTTTCCGATCGCCCTTCTTATAAATTGATGTAATATATCCTGTTATCATTTCTTTCGGTATTTCTTCTCCTCTCAGTATACTATTTAACAGTTTTTGTATCAGAACAGCCACTCCTCTTCCTCCGTATTTTAGAAGTTCCATGTAAACTCCTCCAGGTCCAGGTGATTTGCCATTCCTTCCTTCCTTTAGCAGGAGTTCCACTTCCCTAACAGAAACTTTTAAGCCCGAGTCTTCTACACCAAAATCCTCCATCGTCTTGAACTCTTCCCGGTCTTCTTTTAAAAGTCCTTCGTAGTAATCCGTCCAGTCTTTCAAAGGTATTAATTGCAAACCAGCGTTGTGTTTATTCTGTTTTCTCAAGTCTTTAAGGACCTTCCATGATTCCGCTCATTGCTTGAAGCCCAATTTGCTATTAATAGTTGCGCATTTCTTTTCCCATTCTTCATTTTTCGCTTCTACTATTAAGAAAATAATAGTAGTAAGAAAAAAAAAAAAAAAGAAAATAGCCAACCGATTGGCTATTTTCTTTTTTTCAACATAAATGTTCCTATATGCATCATTCCTATCACCCAGCCATTTCTGATATGCAAATTTCTTTTCCTCTACAGCAGCTCTTACTTTCTCTGTAACCCAGGTCTTTTTTTGGTCCTTGGCTCTTCTTTTTGCCTAGGATTTCATGAGCTATTTTTTTAACAGTATTTTTAAATATTCGTAGATTCCTTTATCTCTATGTTAATTGCAGCATCGAGTCTCTGGGTGAAGTTGTTTCTAATGCTGTCGTCCTGGAGTAGGTCAATGTTAAATTGATCCACTTGTAGCATTTCTCCTTCCCTGCATTGTTGGTTGTCCACACATATTTTATTAATCCAGTTCCACCTCAGTGTTGTTTTAACAAGAAATGGTCAGACCCACATTCAGCTCCTCTATAAACTCTGACATCTTTCAATACATAGGTCCCTGAATGTTTTGAAATAATGTAATCTATAACTGATCTAATTTGTCTTGTCTCCTGTGACCAAGTATATTTATGGATATCCTTGTATTGGAAAAATGTGTTGTTTATTCTCAAGTCGAACTGTTCACAAAGATTGCATAGTCTATCTCCGTTGTCATTGCTCTCTTTCTCTCCAAATCTTCCAATGACTTTGCTATTTTGTTCAGTTCCTACTCTTGCATTGAAATCTCCCATTAGAAATATCTCTTTGTTCTTAGGAATTTTTTCTATTAGTTCTCTCAGATCTTCCCAAAATTCATCCTTCAAGGTATCCGCGGTGTCATTAGTCGGGGCATATATTCCCAAAATACATATTTCTCTCCCATACATTTTCAGTTCCAATGAGATCATTCTTTCATTAATAAATTGCCAGTTTTTGATGTTGTGTCTCAATTTCTTTTTAACAGCAATAGAAACTCCTGCTCTTGCTCTTTCACTCTTATCAACTCCACTCCAAAAATGGTAGTATTCTCCCATTATTTCCTCTCCACATCCCTTTTTCTTTGTCTCTGATAACACGACGATGTCTAACTTGAATTTTTGCAGTTCATCCGAAAGAAAGTTTCTTTTAGTTGAAAGGCCTTGAATATTCCAGCATCCCAAAATCACAGTCCTTTTCCGTTTGCCGAGTCGTTTCCGAAAGTGCAGTCCATTTTCATTTTCACTTGTAGGTCGTTTAGCATTTGTGTATTTTTTACACTGAACGAGGAGCTAGCCCGTTGCAGCAACCCCCAACCTGGAGGGCCAGGGTATTTCTCTTAGTCTGGCCCCTACCCTTTCACCTGTCCGGCTTGGGAAGCCCTACCAGTAGCTAAGCTACCGCCGACTTAGCTCTCCGGGTCATCGGGACACGCAAGCTCCCCCACCGCGACAAGGTGGAGAATACCATTGGGGAGGTAAAATAAGATAAAAAACGAATTAATCAATTCCTTCACTCATAGAGATACTACAAAATTCGACGCGCAACGGAATAGAAAGCCCAGAGCCCAAACACGACCCCAGATATTCAACAAAATCTTTCTATAAAGGCAGTAAGATTTATTCAAAAAGAAAGGAAATTTAGATTTTGACAAATCGAAAAGGCTGTGTAATAAATTGAATGTCTATGAGACTAAGAATCAGTAAAAAAAATATTCAAAATACAACTGGAAGATGAAAATAAAAAAAGAGATATTTCTTACCTCAACAGTAAATGTGGCGAAAATGATGAAAGGGTTTAAATCGTCATTTGATGCTTGTGTGACAAACACAAGCTTGACATTATCGAGTTGATGAAGTGGATCTGCGAACTGGGCCCATCTACTAGTGTGAGCCATAGTCCTCACTAACATGTCAACTTGCTGAAATGAAACAGAATGGTAAATGGTAGAATGTCGAATACATTTGAGGAGAAACACAAAGGTTATGCTACTGAAAAAAGTAATGGAACTCTCTAGCACTATAGCTTTACTGTTCCCTTAGCTAATCGATAAAATTGTCCTCTATAAGTATCCTGAAATATTAATATTTAATTCTGCTACAATTTATGCTTCAACCCCTATTCCAACTCGTTGGATTATCCGAGATACAAAATATGATAAGAAAATATAATATACGACCTATAGTAATAATCTTGTAATATAAAATAAATATTTTCACCTGTTTATCAATCATCTGTATAACTTCTTTTATATTTCCATTCCTTGCTACTTTTACTCGGTTCCTGCAAATGTGGTAAAAAGAGGTGGTTTTACTTGTTAAGTTGTTGATTTGCAACATTTGTAATATTTTACTATAATCGACTAAATAGACAGTTATGGTTAACTTACCAGCAAAATTATTTTATAATACAATTATGTTTGTGATATCACAATAGAGATTACTGTGATTTTTTTTTTTAAATCCAGATTTATGAAGTATTTTCCATGTCAATTAATAAAATGAGAATGTAACGATTCATATTGTGCTTATAATTTAAAATAATAATGAGCCATTTCTATTGTGGAAATAAAGAGTAATTTCAATTGTTTCAAATAATGAGTCATTTCAATTATTTGAAATAATGAGTCATCTCAATTCTGGCAAGTGGGGGATTAAAGTGAATAATTAGTTTAAAATTTATATTATATTTAAATATTACTTACTTAAAGTTCAATTTTTCTGAAAGCATTTCATAAAACATTCCTCGTTTTCCACCTCCAATTCCACCTATTATTTGATAATCCCTTGTGGCATTTCTCAACTTCATAAAGACATGCTTTGCAAATGAAGATCAAATAAACAGAGTAAGTACAAATTTCTTTTCATTAAAGATGCTTAAAAAAAGTAAAAACAAAAAAAAAAGCTAAATGACAACATGCTCATACAAGTAAAAACTCAGTTTATCCTGAGTTCAGAATGTATATAATACAGAACTATCATTTACGATTTGATGTAAGTAGATTTATTGTATTTCTATACTTTACTGATATTGTTTGTGCGGATCCAATCACAGTTGTTCCTTCCAGATTTCGGCAGTTAGGAGTAGTCAAAAGCGATGTATTGCTGAATGTGTCCACATTAAAGAACATGATCTTGGTGGCTTTTGATGAAGTTGGAAACAAAGGTCTGCTATAACTTCGTATTTCAATATTTGTTTTATTCTGAAAGAGAATAATACGTATTTATACATGCTTCCATTAGGTGTTAACATATCGGAATACGCTTGAATACACTTTTTTATAAACATTCTAACATTACTATTTGGGAAACAAAAGCAATCAAAAGCGGTGTATGGCCGATAGTGTCTGCACTGTGAACTAATGAGAATCGTAACGGGGAAGAAAAATGCATGTGATGCATATAAATTAACAAGCGACTCAGAAGCCTATGGCAGATATAACCTAGTCTGTAATCAGGTCACAAAGGAGGTTAGGCAGGCGAAGGCAGATTACGAGAAATCCTTGGCAAAGGATGCTAAGAAAAACAGCAAGGATTTCTTTACTTATATAAACTCTAAAAGGAAGAGGATGAATCTGATTGGTCCACTTCATATCGATGGTTCGACTGTTGATGATCCTGCTCAGATAACAAACAAACTGAATGAGTATTTTGCATCTACATTCACATATGAGGAGTCATTAAGGTTTGGAAATGGCAGTAGGTTATCAAATTGTAGCAGGATACTTAATGATTTTGTAATAACTGAGACCAAAGTGGAGGAGAAATTGTTGACGTTAAACATAAGAAAAGCACCTGGAATGGATGAGATCTATCCAGTTATATTAAAGGAGGCGGCAAAGCAACTAAGCAAACCCTTAGCCATAATTATGAGAGTATCCTTGGATTCAGGGGAGGTTCCCACGGACTGGAGATGTGCAAATGTATCCACAATTCACAAAGGGGGTTCGACGAGTAATTACAGACCAGTTAGTGTAACTTCTGTTCTGGGTAAAATAATGGAGTCACTGGTTAAAGATGCATTGCAGGATCATGTAGGCAAGACTGCAGCAATAATTCAGACACAGCATGGGTTTGTTAAGGGAAAGTCTTGTCGGACAAATTTGATAGGATATTATGATGTGGTTACAAAGGAACTGGATGAAAAATTAATTTTGATATCATATATTTGGATTTCAGGATAGCTTTTGACACTGTTGCTCATGGAAGACTATTGTACAAATTGGAGCAGAATGGTATTAAGGGTAAGTTCTATAATGGAAAAAAGGATGGTTAAGTGGGAGAAGACAGAGGGTGGTAATCAATGGGTGCTACTCTTCGTGGACTAATGTTATTAGTGGAGTCCCACAGGGTTCGGTGTTAGGTCCACTGTTGTTTTGTATATTTATCAATGATATTGTTGAAGGTATATCAGGCTTAATGGCGACGTTTGCAGATGATACAAAGGTTAGCAGGGTTGTTAATGAAAGTAATGGCAGTGTGCTACTGCAACAGGATCTAGATAATTTGGGCAGATGGGCTAAGAAATGGCAACTGAAGTTTAACCTTGACAGATGCAAGGTACTGCATATGGGTAGAAGTAACCCCAGAGAAACGTACCAACTGCGTGGTACTACACTTAAAGTGGTAGAAAATGAAAAAGACCTGGGAGTAATTGTGCAGTAAGATATGAAGTTTTCTGAGCAATGCAGACAGGCTGCCAGGGCAGCCTGTCTGCATTGCTCAGAAAACAGACAGGCTGCCAGGGCAGGTCATATGGTTTTCTCAATGATATTTAGGAATTTTGCTAGCAGGGAGAACGAGGTGATTGTCCCTCTGTATAAGCCAATGGTCAGTCCACGCCCTGAGTACTGCGTACAGGTCTGGAGGCCTCATTTTAGGAAGAATATAGATTTACTTGAGCGAGTACAGAGAAGGGCAACAAGATTGGTGAGGGGAATGAAGGGATCCTCTTACCAAGAGAGGCTTAAGTTCTGCAAATTACAGTGGCTGGAGACTAGGCACCTGCACGGTGATCTGATTGAGGTGTATAAGGCCTTGAATGGGTTGAGCACGCTGAATTCTGATGGGATCCGTCCACTTGTTCAAATTACGAACCTAAGGGTGCATAAATTGAAATTGAGGAAGGACAAATGTAGAAAAGATGTGCGGAAATTTGCCTTTAGCCAGCGGGTGGTTAATTGCTGGAACAAACTTCCATCTGTCGCTGTGGAAGTTGATAGGTTAAATAAATTTAAGAAGGGAATGGTGTGTTCTTTTTTTTTTTTTTTTTTTGGCTGATGCTGCATAAGCTCATACACATGCTTTCTTGCAACACATGCCACTACTACTACTACTACTACTACTATTACTACTACTAATGCTATTAAGAACATTATCTTGGAGGCTTTTGATGAAGGTGGAAAGAAAGGTCTGCTATAACTTCGTATTTCAATATTTGTTTTATTCTGAAAGAGAATAATACGTATTTATACATGCGTTAACACTTTGGAATATACTTGAAACAGTTTTTCAGTTTGGCCAGGGTATTCTATATTACGGATTATGATTTTTTTCTTAATACTCTCTAAAATCATTACAACTTGTACTCTTTTTAAGTTCTTAATAGATTTGCACTAATCGATGTCAAAATTTGCGATATCGATATCATATAAATCACTATTACCTTTTTAAAACATAAGATAACCGTTAAAATAAGTATAATTTGAAAGGCCTCAGGAATCATTATAGAAATATAATAATATAATTTGTAAGACACAAAGTCTTACAAATTAAATTAAATGTCTATATAATTAATGATAGAACGCTAGATAGAGTGATATTGTAAACCTTACAAGAAAACACTTAAAGTCACAAATATTGTTTAAGATAGTGGGTCTCACGCTAATGGAATTTAATTAAGTGGAGTCTATAGTTAATGTAAAAGCAAATATACCGTGGAAATAAACATTAGAAAGAGTTTTGAATCAGTGCCCACACCTGAATCAGCAAGCGAAGATAGCAAGACGGAACAGTGGGGGGTCAACTGATAGAATGGCAAGGGACGGATTGCTCCAGAGATGACAATAGGGGTACCAGCCGGGGGCGTTCTTGTTTACTGCAAACAGAGCGGGCGTGGCGAGACGAATCAAGTAAATGGACGCAGGTGCTTTCTGGATGATACTGAGCTCCGAAATTTCGATCACCTTCCAGAATATTCGAGAATTCTCTAGAAACGGAAGTCCTCTCTACACCGGAAGGTGCTCGACCATCGTGTCATGGGTCATAGGCAAATGAGAATGGAGACGATGATGGTCAGATAGAAATGATTGGTCGAGGAAAGGAGGGGCGTTACGAAATTTTGGGAAATAAAGGGGGAAGAGCGCCTGCAAACAAGGGTGATAAAGTTTTTTCGGGAATGATAAATTTTTTTTTTGAGGGCGAGAAAGGTGTTTTTGGAGAGATAGGCTCAGGAAACAGTCCCCGGAAGCGATCCACCAGTAGAACCAGTTATGGTGAGTTGACTAAGTTCTGATAGCTTTAATAAAGTGTAGATAATTTACAGAAAGGGGAACTTTCTCGAGATGGAACATAGAAGTCCGAGAGCGTCCACCGAAAGATATATTTGAAAGGAAGACAGCGAGATAATGCTTACGGAAGAACACCGTACCGTCCTGTAGAAATAAAGTGATGGGAAGCGACTCCTACTGAATGATCCGGCACAGCAAAGAAGGATACGACACCAGGATGATCGGCAAAGCGAATTCCTTGGTAGAAGTTAGCATTCCGGAATCGGGGAAGAACGTTCCCAAACCAATGGAGGACCCGATGCAGAGCAAAAAGTCACAGGCCAAACATTGTATTAGCGGTAAGATCCAAATCCCCAGAAGTAAGTGGTTAAACAACGAATATACCTCTATGTAATTGCAAAGGACTGCAGGGAAGATTAGATAAATATTAAATGAGATTTAGGGAAACTTACAGTTAATTCAATGCATGTTGTATAGATAAGCAAGGAAATATCATAGAAATAGTTTAATGAAGGATTGTTTACAGTTATGGTTTATTTGCTAATTAATTAATGGAAGGAAGTTAATAATTTTGGACGGGTTAGCCTATAGAGTAGGTACAGTTGTATGTTACTTATATAATGTCACTGAAGTAGAGAAATTAGTCGCTAAATGCTGGAGTTTACCTGAGAGGATGAAGAAATAAATAAATCAACGTATATTTCATTAACATATAATTTTAATGTGTTAGGGTGAGAATAGAATAGAATAATGTGTAAAGTGGACATTAAATTCCAGAAGAAGAATTGTGTTATCCATGAAGAAGAATGTAGGATTGTGCTAGATAAGTATGAGTAATAAATAAAAAAAATGTCAATTGTATTTAAGAAAGAGTTAGGTGAAACTGATCGTAGGAATGTGTTAGTTGCCGAATATTAAGAAGATGATGGATGGGAGAGCCTAATGACCAGGAACGTAATCCATGCCATGTACCTATATATGAAGTGAATGATGTGTAATGATTTGCTTGATCTTTTTATTTGTAAATATGTATAATAAACTAATTGTATTTAACTTAATGCAAATGGTGTTTGGTCATTTCTGAACACACAGCAAAAAAATCCAAAGGAGGAGTGCACTAATATAGGAACTCCCACCGGACCGAAATTCTTCTGTGAGATAACTAGTCAGATGTAAAGTGGGGATTTTTAAGAATATAAATAATAATAAATACTATAGTAATAATATAAACAAAAAAATATATATATATATAATAAATATAAATAAAACGCCACCCCCACAAATTCATCTTTACTGAGAAGACGGATAAAACAACAGGTTTGGGCAAATATTCTTTAATATTAAATTAGAACTAGTTAAAAACAAGTTAGAAATAAAGTAAATAAATCACCAAAAGCTTTCAGACTTAGTAGTCCTTCCTCAGTTGAAAAATGAGCATTATTACATAAAAGAATATCAGATGCGCGCCATAGTGGCCATGACACGATGTATTTTCGTCTTGGAAGATCACGTTTCTGTCCAGGCAAAAAAAGAACATTTCAAGATTCATTTGGTTTCGTAAGAGCTGCTGATAGATCTCACCAGTGAAACATAGTCCATAAGCACAAGGAAGCCATGGTTCTTGCCAGCAAAACATGCCCTATATTAAGCGACCACCTGCTTGGATAGTGGGCACCATGCCCGATGGTCCATGATCTCATGTTACTTGCGCCAAACACGAAGACGTCCATCGGCACGTTGGTCCAGGTATTTCGACTAATATGACCAGCACATTCGTGTCCAGTCCTCCAGTGTAAAAACAGCATGTTGCTGACACTATATCATTCGCCCTTGACGATGATCAGCGTTGAGCACAGGGCATTTCTTGGATCTTCTGCCTTCGAAGCCCATATGTCTGAGTGTGCGACGCATCTTCATTTAGGATACTGTTCTTGCATTTTCCATATTGTATTGCGTTATAATCTGTCGCACAGTGACCTGTTGTTGAGTCCGTACAACGTGCTGCACCCTTTGGTCATTCCGACAGAACTGTAAATGGGTACATACTCATTTACAGTTCCGTTGGCTGGAGGCAGACCCGTTAGTCACTGTTCTTTGTACATGTCATTTGGGATATGGTTCACCACAATGTATCGTGAAAAACACAAAAGACTTGCAATTTCCGATATGGATTCACCCGTCGCACGAGCACCCACAATCATGTTCATTAGTAAATATGTGATCTCTTTACTTCATCCCACAACTGCTACATTATCACTTTTACTTGCACAACCAGTTGCAATGTACCAATGATCTAGCGTAGGAAGCTGTTTGGCGTTTGGCACTAGGAGCTATGCGACTTAGTCCATTACGAATGGGGGTGGTGATAATTCATTCATCATTGAGTATATCAGCGTTGAGCAATCATCATACTATTTTGTCTCCTCTCTCCCGTAGGCGACACTTTTATATTCCCCACATTGTAACACCTCTTGAAAGGAATAAATTTTGAATCTTGAAGACATTGGGAACAATGCCACAACACTACTGAAAATGCTTCCAGAAACATTAAAAACATTCAATTTTCTGTATGAACCCAGAAGGAGAATATTTTAATCACGTTGGAGTTGTTGTAGTAGGGTTTCAGGAGCATCATTGACTAAGGCCATATTGCTCTGTATGGCCATATTACTCTCTGTAAATTGTTCTCTGGTCGAATTTCTGTTTTCCAGACGAAAATCCAGAGTTTTCGGTAGGAAAAAAACCATGCTATTCTCGCCTGAGACCGATTAACTCAGTCACGTTTTGAAAAAAACCTACAAAAATTGGTATTCATCGACAGGATTCGAGCTGAGGTCTTTTTCACCGGTGTGGGGAGATTCTACTAAATGGTGCTACCCATGAGGGTTCTTCACAGATGAACCTACTTGATAAATTATATAGTTTCACTCAGTTTTTTTTTAATTTTTATAATGAGAACTCTTATTTGAGTCTAGTGTGTGCGTGTGTGTTTTGTACATTAGCCCTGAAGCAGCTGAGTCCATGAAGCGTCAGCATATTGCGTCTATAAATTGCATGTTTTGCGCGTTTGATTTGTCGGTTCTACTGGAGGAAAACTGCAGTTTCTGGGAAACAAACCATGCATTCCTCTCCTGAGAGAGACAAACCAATCAGCACTGAAATACAAAGGCCATAAAAATCCTCGTGTAATTGGTAGGATTCGAACTCAGGTCTTTTTCTTACAAGGTGAAGAAAATGTGAGGAGACCTGAGTTCTGAGTTCTCAGACTCAAGAAGGAGACTTCAGTTCCACTCTCTGCCAGCGAAGGCAGGGTATCTTAAAATGGAAATCAACTTATGCTACAGAAACAGTCCCGAACTTTGCGATCGGCTGAAAACAGATAGGTGCATTGCAAACCATTGCAATAATTTACCATTAATGAAACCTTTAACAAAATATTTTCATACAGAACCATTTTTCTTCATCAATTAACAACTTGATGCAATTAGTGCGATAAGAAATTTTTCAGTGAATGACAACTTACTGATTGAAGACGAATGTCTCCAGAATGTGGTGTAATAATTGTAGCGCTAAGAATTCCTGGCAAAGAGGTAGAAAAGACATCCGATACGTAAGCGTCGTTTATTAGCTGATTGGAAAATATAAACCAAGTATTTCGGAATTTGAATCTCGGTAGTGCCTGTAATTAGAAATAATAACTAACAATTCGCTGGTTACGAGTGAAGAATATATAAAAATTATCAGTAATATTAAATTTAGAAAGGTTTTGTAATATAAATCATAAAAATACAACTGAATTTTAGTCTTGACTGTAAAATTTTGCGAAATAATCTGGAACTAATGTTAAACAGATGGAAATAACAATATTCAATCTGAAAGACTCTAATGGATGAGGAGAGCACAGGAATTCATTTTTATTAGCATCGGGAGAGGTAGAAATTATGCAGTAATTGCATGCAGAGTACTGCACAGACGTCGGGATGGATTATGATGAGAATCTGTAGGATCATCTGGGACGAAGCTTTCGAAAAAGCTTCAGAAACAGGCTAATCATTCTGGACGAGGATATCAAGAACCAATATCATTGCAGCTAAGGATAGATCAACGTGCTAGTTAGATACGCTCTCAAATATTTTGGTAGAATTGCTATCGAGTCCAACAGGAGTATATTGTTAGACCAATCGAGTAACCACATACTTGCCCATACTAGCCAAACAGCGTGAGGAAGTTATCTTTTAACTAATTAAAAGTCTTCCGTTGATAGGGTGGCGCATATATATCATAGGCATGTCAAATTTTGACTAAAGCGCAATATATCTATAGATCCCCTATAGAGGATCACACGCCGTATCAAAATATAGTGACTAAACTACTGTGGCGGACACAAAAACCTGCATCACTCGTGCATTTTGCAAATAATGTTTTTTGCGCGGCATTGTGGGTTGCAGAAGTGTTCGAAACGCATTTGTGGGATGGGAT